>NC_134404.1:144028379-144355879 GCF_038048845.1 Mixophyes fleayi | reverse complement strand
TTAAAGTTAGTGTCAATAAGATTGTTGTATGTATTATGATTCAGCTATATTTAACAACATGTTGTCTGCATTTTTCTCCCATGAAATCAGAATGTGCTCAGTGTTACTATCGAGTTGGGAAAATTGTAATAATTTTTCATGAAATATTATGACTTGGTGATGAGTCTAGCATGTGGGTTCACTAAGTTATGTAAGGGTAACGGGGCTTTTGATATGGTTACCTACATGTAAAATATAAGCTTAATTATTATTAATGTAGTGCTAGTCTACTGCAACTTCTTGCTGTGTATGTGTGTGCCATTCTTTTGTTGTGCCAGTCTGCAATGTAATAATAAATACAAATGTAAATATTGTCCATCTGTTTGATAATCACATATATTTATTTGTATGTTTATACTGATTAATATTAATTTTACTTCGTTTTTGGTAAAACTGAATAATTAAAAAAAAAAAAAAAAAAACACAACCATTTTAATACCAACTGTTTCTTTGTCACATTAATAACATTGTAAAGCTGAGTTTCTTCTAATTCTTTATTTTTAGGCTTTTGAAAAAAGAATCAGTGAGATCCCGACAATAAATAATTTCCTGCAGCCGGGGAGTCAAAGAAAGCCGATGGCCGATGCAGTGTATGTAGGAACTGTGATGAAACTTCTTTACAGCTAAAGTGAAACTGAAACGCTCTGGCGTACTTTTTGTATGCTGTGTAATTTTCATGTCTGAGATTTACATAAAATTTTCTGTTTTAATATTTTACTGTTTTTCTTTAACTGTCATTCACACTGTTTTAGCTTTAACACTTATATAAAGATCTAGTCCAACTTCCTCCCTACAACCTCCCAGAGTAGCACTTCAGTGGAAGTCTCTCCCCCTGCACAGTTTCTAACAATGAAGAGCTGGAGTACTGGAGCTGTCAGGATTCAAGCTGGGTTTACTTTTATTCTATGCAGTACGTTATTTATGGAACGTCTGAGTAACTGGTGGCTCAGTCATTTAACCTTTCAAATACACCACTTATTCACAAAGACAAAAGCCTCCAAGAAATCCCTATATGCACTATTGTGCTATAAAATTCTATAAACAATTTCATTTAACTCCTCAAAAATACTATAAATACCAACTACTACTTTAATTCCTATAAAAAGATAGGTATGCTGATTCTGGTCATATTTAAATGCCAAGAACCACTTGAAAATGCTTTGAATTCACTTGCAGCTTATGCAGATCAACCGAACCCATATATTATGTTTGATTGTTTGTCCGGTTATTCATTTGGACACTCCTGGACCGATTGGGTTGAAACCAACACAAGGTGGTCCAGTTGGATCCTGGCCAGACTTTAAGAGTGTTAGTGTCCCAGTTGGACCTCCCGTTGGTGTACGCTGGGCAGAACTTTGACCCGGGGAGTCTGTTCTGAGCCTTCCACTGGATGGATTTGGACAAAAACTTCACAGACTGTTAATATTGGATCCCAGAAGACATACTAGGGGGTGGAAAAGAATACGCACAAAACTGGGTATCTGCGCTTCTCTTGGTGTCCATGTATAATGGCTGCCAAAGATAGGGAACTGGTGTGGATCCACCATCCAAAGTACTAGATAGCAAGAAATGTCTCCCAAGGCTGGTGGTGTGTTTCTACAGATTGTAAGATAATGATCAGTAGTGTAGTTGTATATGTAATGAGGAGGGGGATCATTTTTCTCCCTTTTCCCTAAATGTAAATAATATCTGGAGTGTTTTGAACCAAATATAAAACAATTGCAAATAAGAAAACCTATATGGAGTCTAGGTTTTATTGTAAAAGGATTTTAATAATAAACATGTCTTTCTCAAATAGACACAGTAGTATTGGTCACACAACAGTGTATTACCCCATACTCATGTGTGATATTGGTAAACGAGTGTATAAAGTAAACTGTCCAAGTTTCCTACAAAATGTATCAACTGTCCAAAGTGCAGTATTTAAAATCGATAATAAGTTATCCAGTATTTTAAATAATGTTCATAATCAGTAGTATATAGATAGTGATACTGTAAATCCAGATATGAAAATCCAAAGTTCGTTTTTAGAAGTAGGCAGAAAGGCAAAAGACTCACCTTTGTGAAGTATTGTGGTCTCCCAGATCAGCGTGGTTCTCTTCTTTTCTCATTTCTATGTATTTAACTTCTTTCATTACCTCCCCTATGGTGTGGGGGGCTGCTTTCACTGAAGTGTCAGGGAGAGATGAGAAGCCGAGGTGCTCGGGAGTGCTGTATAGTTGGCGTATGCTCATAACTCTTACCAATCATAAAATGCCGGACTGCATGTTTCTACATCTTAGGGCTCACCCCGGGACTTCAGCGACAGATGATACAACTACACTACTTATCATTATCTTACAGTCAGTAGAAGCACACCATCAGGTGCCTAGGGAGACATTTTTCGTATACTAGGGGATGGAGGTGTAAGCTGGGCAGAACATTGACCCAGGGAGCCTGTTCCGGGCCTTCCAGGATTTGGATGACATTTAATATAAAACAAAAACGAAAAACGACAATAAGCAGCCACCTAATGGGTGTGTTGAAAGAGCTGCTAAGTTGCTAATTATTTTTAAAAGGTTACCAGTCACATCCAACTCATTGATAACTTAATAACTTGAATAAGTAAACCTGGGAAACGCCGGGTACTTTGATTAGTATATATATATATATATATATATATATATATATATATATATATATATATACATATATATATATATATATACACACGTATATATATATATATATATATATATATATATATATATATATATATATATATATACAGTCAGGTCCATAAATATTGGGACATTGACACAATTCTCATATTTTGGGCTCTATACACCACCACAAAGGAAATGAAACAAACAAGATGTGCTTTAACTGCAGACTTTCAGCTTTAATTTGAGGGTATTTACATCCAAATCAGGTGAACGGTGTAGGAATTACAACTGTTTCTATATGTGCCTCCCACTTTTTAAGGGACCAAAAGTAATGGGACAACCGACTCCAAAGCGATTTCATGGACATGTGTGGGCTATTCTCTTGTTATTTCATCATCAATTAAGCAGGTAAAAGGTCTGGAGTTGATTCTAGGTGTGACATTTGCATTTGGAATCTGTTGCTGTCGACTCTCAATATGAGATCCAAAGAGCTGTCACTATCAGTGAAGCAAGCCATCATTAGGCTGAAAAATCAAAACAAACCCATTAGAGAGATAGCAAAAACATTAGGTGTGGCGAAATCAACTGTTTGGAACATTTTTAAAAAGAAAGAACGCACCGGAGAGCTCAGCAACACCAAAAGACCCCGAAGACCATGGAAAACAACTGTGGTGGATGACAGAAGAATTTTTTTCCTGGTGAAGAAAAACCCCTGCACAACAGTTGGCCAAATCAAGAACACTCTCCAGGAGGTAGGTGTATATGTGTCAAAGTCAACAATCAAGAGAAGACTTCACAAGAGTGAATATAGAGGAAGACCAGATTAGAGTTTGGCAAACAACATCTAAAAAAGCTATTACAGTTCTGGAACTTTATTATTATTATTATTAATATTTATTTATAAGGCGCCACAAGGCATCCACAGCGCCGTACAGAGACAAACAAATCACAATACAATGGGAGACAGCACAGTACAGTAAACACAGCAACTCAGTACGCTCAATGCACAGCTAGAGAGGGCGGGGAAGGGGGAGGGAGGATCCGCAAACGACGGGGCCCAAGAAGGAGGGCGCGGAAGACAGGGAGACCCCCAGGGGGGAGGAGCGAGCGAGAGTGGACGTGGGGTGGAGGACCCTCGAGGAGGAGGGCTAAGTAGCTGGAGAGCAGAGTTAGAAGTGGTGGAAACAGGAGAAGAGATGGCCCTGCTCAGAGGAGCGTACAATCTAAGGGGAGGGGTGGACAGACAGAGAGACGCAGGGGAGAGAGGGAACAACATCCTATTGACAGATGAGACAAAGATCAACTTGTACCAGAGTGATGGGAAGAGAATAGTAAAGAGAAGGAAAGGAATTGCTCATGAACCAAAACATACCACCTCATTAGTGAAGCATGCTGGTGGCAGTGTCATCACGTGGGCATGTATGGCTGCCAATGGAACTGGTTCTCTTGTATTTATTGATGATGTGAGTGCTGACAAAAGCAGCAGGATGAATTCTGATGTTTTTTGTCAATATTATCTGCTCATATTCAGTCAAATGCTTCAGAACTCATTGGACGGCGCTTTACAGTGCAGATGGACAATGACCCGAAGCATACTGCAAAAGCAACCAAAGAGTTTTTTAAGGCTAACAAGTGGAATGTTATGCAATGGCCAAGTCAATCACCTGACCTGAATCCGATTGAGCATGCATTTCACTTGATGAAGACAAAACTGAAACGTAAAAAAAAATGCCCCAAGAACAAGCAGGAACTGAAGACATTTGCAGTAGAGGCCTGGCAGAGCATCACCAGGGATGAAACCCAGCATCTGGTGATGTCTATGCGTTCCAGACTTCAGGCTGTAATTGACTGCAAAGGATTTGCAACAAAGTATTAAAAAGAGAAAGTTTGATGTAGGATTGTTTAGTTTGTCCCATTACTTTTGGTCCTTTAAAAAGTGGGGAGCACATATAGAAACCGTTGTAATTCCTACACTGTTCACCTGATTTGGATGTAAATACCATCAAATTAAAGCTGAAAGTCTGCAGTTAAAGCAAATCTTGTTTGTTTCATTTCAGATCCATTGTGGTGGTGTATAGAGCCCAAAATATGAGAATTGTGTCGATGTCCCAATATTTATGGACCTGACTGTATATATAAATAAATATATATATATATAAAAGAGAAATGGAGGAGGAGGCGCACAATAGTGTAGTATATTGATATAATATTGGAATCACACAGGAATCCACAATAGGACCAAAAACACCAGTGTAGAGGAAACCAAAATAAGTGTAGAGGACACCACAAAAAACCTGTAGTGTACCCAATAATGAGGGTATGAGTGTACCAGATATATAGTAGCAGTTTATTAGCTTATAGTAACATGACTTATAATATTTCCATGTTCTATAAGTGACACCCACATACACCAGGACACACTTGTGCAGATATATGCGTACCAGAAATCAGTATTTTTCAACTTGTCTGTGTAGAGATCTCACAGCTGATCAGGAATAGATCACAAAACTGGATGCACAGCTGACAGCCTCAGGAAAACAGGACACACAAGGGGCCATAGATGTATTATCAATTAGTACATTTTAATAATAAAAAAGTAGCAACTTACAAGTTGAAACAGCAAATACAGGAAACATCTCCCAATATAATGGGATCTCAGTAATAACTTCTCAGCAAATTCTCAACGCGTTTCGTCTATATGTCAGACTTCATCAGGAGAAAAATCAGAATAACAATATCAAGGATCTGAATCCCTTAATATTCAGAAGGTACTTCATTTGTTTCTCACTGAGGTCCTGAGCAGCAGACGGGTCTTCCAAGTGTCTTTCTTGTTTTTCTTTTCACACTAGTAAACTAGCATAATAATGTTCCGAATTATGAGCCACAAAAAACCATATGCGGGACTTAAGGGACTTATCCCAAGATAAAGGTGTCCACGAGAAACCTCCAGAGATGTTAACAGATGATAAACAGTGGCGTAGTTCTTAGAAACTAAATGACTCACGGACTCTCCGCTGGATATGTGATGACGATAATCCTAGTAAGCAATGGTCACGTGATTCCTGGGTGCGTATACTGAAGATGTCCATCCGGATCCAAAGAACAAAGATGTAAGTTCCTATGAAACTATTTCCCGGGTGTTTGCAATTAGAACCAGTGCCGAGGTATATCTTTCAAATCTCCACTGAATACATAAAAGGGCACACTGATAATAAAACTCCTGACGCATTTCGTCTGTACTAGGCAGACTTTCTCAAAGCATTATCATATATATATATATATATATATATATATGTATGTATGTATATACACACACACACACACACACACACACACACACACACACATTCACAGAGTAAGTATAAGTATATACATCCTGAACTTCTGTCATTTGTGTTTTAAAGCACCAGGGAGATTGTTTTGTATGGGAAGGAGCTTACCAAAAAAAATGTATTCAGCTTCAAGAAAAGCTGGTGTTATGTATGAAGAGAGAAGAGTGGATTCCATACGTGCGGTCCAGTCCGGGTCTTCTGTCTCACAGCAGACTAATCAGGAGTTGCACTTGCAGGGTGCTTTTTAAAAGCTGCTAAGCAGTTCAGTGAGTCTCTCATTGTTTGGGGAGGAGGTCAGATGGCTCCTGAGAGAGACTGCAATTTATAATTTTCATACTAGTGAATAAAACTAGCTGAGGCTATTGAAACTAAAGAGATGGACTGGTGTGATTTATCTGGCTGAAGTGAGTCTACCCCAGAGGATGTTAATCCCAATACAATCTTGTGACTGACTAATATAGATATATATAATGTGTGTGTGTGTGTATATATATACAAGGCAAATTTGTGTGCACAGTGAAATCTGCAGCCCACTTTTCTATTCACAAATAAGAACTACCCTAACAAAAAACATCTTCAGAAAAGAATGTGTCCCTAACTGTACTGTATCATCATTGTGTAGATAGAAACTAATACACCGCCTTTTGGTCTGAGTAATCTGCCCCTTCAGATGTTAATTTTTTTTTTTAAAGCTTTATAAGGACACAAAGTATGTGGTTACACAGCACATATAATTTTGTGTAAATGTGTCATTGGGCGCCTTACATATCTGAATGCCCTTTCCAACTTTTTGAATATGGCTGGTACACTTGTGTGCGTATTTGCAAGCGTGCGGTATTTCAGTTTTATTAGATATTTTTCTGACCTTCCAAACTTGGCATCAATTCAACAGTTTTCCTTATCTTCTATTACATAGTAATGTTTATGAGGGAAGTTTAGTTATAGTGTAGATATAGTTGTATAGCCTTCCCTTGCTTTGTAAAAGATAATTCTCTTGGTTTTCAAGTCATTAGCTGCTTTGTGGAGCCCATGAACACATTCTTAAGCTAGGCACACACTACAGACATTTTCCCCGATTATCGTGCAAATCACACGATTAGCGGCTGTTAGATCCGATATTGCATTATTGTGTGTACGCTCCCATGATTATGTTTTATCATACCAAAGCACATTGTATCGGCAGAGTCAAGTCCTGGGTTTCCTGTAAGTCTGCTTAGTTTCTGCTGCACCAGCTATAGGGCAAGTATAAGTGCCAACTGATAGTGATGACTGTCCTAGTCTCTGTTTTAAAAACTACACAGAAATGCGTTCCACTAGCTAACGAAAAACATGCTAGACCATAGTAATGCACTGTCTGTACAGTATCCATTAAGAACATCTTGATTTATGTATTAAAAAAAACAAACTTTTTGGAACAATCCACATTTTTATTAAAGATTATTTCTGTTTAGAGGTGTTAATTTATTTTATAATATCATTTTTTTTTTTAGTATGTGTTTTGATGTGAACTTATATTGCACATACGCTTGTACGTATACTGCGGTCTTTTCTGTCTGTCAACATATGGCAGGTAATGTTTAGACGGTACTACACCCAGATTCAAATCAAAATGCGTCTTGAGATCTGCTTTAATTTCAATGTGATGAGACCTATGATTGAGTTCTGTGCTCGTTTTTTTAAACTGCAAGTTGCATTAAAGTTTTGTTTGGGCTTGAATCAGGTCCTAAATGAATAATTATAGACCCCCTATCAACCTCTTATCTACCTTCATTCTGCCTTGACACAAATCATTTGCATAATTCCTATGTTGGGGGCGACAGCAGGACCACCCTCATTAATGGCTGCATGATGCCTACCACACACATGCCTCTGTATTCCCAGGGGGTGCAGCCTCTTCCTGTGCACACTCCCTGACCTCTGCTCCTCCTCCATTGGGTGCTTGATTCTGACACCTCTGCTCTTCCTCCACTGGGTACTTGTTCCTGTCACCTCTGCGCCTCCCCCTTCGGCCCCTATGGCTGTCTATATTGCTATCTCCCCCATTGTCTATGTCTCTGTCACCACCTGTCTCTGTCTCTACATTTGTGTTTATCTTTCTATAGGTGCGTCCCGCACCCCCAATGTGTGCAGCTGTCTCCTCTTTGTATGTGGACCTGTGTCTGTCTTCCTCTTAGTGTGTGTGTCTATGATTTTGTATCTGCACCTTTGTCACTCATTGTTCGCCCTTTATTATTATTATTATTATTCTTTATTTATATGGCGCCACAAGGTTTCCACAGCGCCGTACAGAATGCAAACAGTTGACCGTACAGGGTAAACAGTGCAGAACAATGAACAAGTAAAACCAAGACTCCAAAAGCTCCAAACATGGTAAAGAGACAGGAGGGAAGAGTGCCCTGCTCGTAAGAGCTTATATATTAAAGGGAGGGAAAACAAACTGTAGGTACAATGGGGAGTCAGTGGAGGGGATTGCGTGGAAGTGGAGTGCGTATAGGGACAGGGGAGGAGTGAGGTGAGGGGATCAAGCATGTATGGATGTATTTAAGATGGTCAGGTGGATGGATGGAAGATGGTTAGGTGGATGGCTGGTAGGCTATGAGGAACAGATGAATTTTAAGTGCCCGTTTGAAAAAGCACAAATTAGGGGACTGTTGGATAGTGCGTGGGAGGTCATTCCAGTGGAGGGGTGCAGCCCGGGAGAAATCTTGATTTCAATGCAGGAAACTTTTGCTCAAGAATAAGATAAGCAAGGGACAGAAGGGGATAGAACTAAAATGAATGAAGATACAGAGGACATGAGGCCTGGTCCATCTAGTGGATTTAGAGTCAGTGAATCAGGAAAGGCTAAGGATCCCAGATTATTTAACCTGGATGTAGTTAATGTAATCCTTAAACATATCAATAAATCCATGGGAAGGAATAATGCGCCAATCCCTTTTACCCCACAGGATGCTCTCTTTAAAGACCATCACATAAAATCCAGAGTTTAAAACATATGGTATACAAGGAATGGCAAAAGTTGGACAGACATCTGCTTTATATAAAGAGATTAACCATATGTATACCTTTCAAGATGAAGATGACTCTAAATGGAGCCTTGTGCCCCAAATTGATTCAGCTATAATAAGTCTCTCAACCAATACCACTATTAGACAAAGGAGGTCATCTAAAAAATTCTAAAACTGCTTTAAAACACTCCATATTTTTTCAGGGATTGTATTTAATTCCAGAATTGCTGTAGTCTCAGACCCTAGATCTCACAGATTGTGGTCTAATATCCTGCATACAGTCATGGCCAGAAGTTTTGAGAATGACACAAGTATTGGTTTTCACAAAGTTTTCTGCTTCAGTGTTTTTAGACCTTTTTGTCAGATGTTGCTATGGTATACTGAAGTAAAATTACAAGCATTTCATAAGTGTCAAAGGCATTTATTGAAAATTACATTAAGTTTATGCAAAGAGTTAATATTTGCAGTGTTGACCCTTCTTTTTTAAGACCTCAGCAATTCTCCCTGGCATGCTGCCTCTTGAGGATTGACCACAAGTTCTCAATGGGATTAAGGTCCGGGGAGTTTTCTGGCCATGGACCCAAAACTTCAATGTTTAGATCCCTGAGCTACTTATTATCACTTTTGCCTTATGGCAAGGTGCCATCATGCTGGAAAAGGCATTGTTCGTCGCCAAACTGTTCACGGATGGTTGGGAGAAGTTGCTCTTGGAAGATGTTTTGGTACCATTCTTTATTCATGGCTGTGTTCTTAGGCAAAATTGTGATTGAGCCCACTCCCTTGGTTGAGAAGCAACCCACAAACAAATGGTTTCAGGATGCTTTACTGTTGGCATGACACAGTTCTGATGGTAGCGCTCACCTTTCCTTCTCCGGAGAAGCGCTTTTCCAGATGGGCCAAACAATCTGAAAGGGGATTCATCAGAGAAAATTACTTTACCCCAGTCCTCAGCAGTCCAATTCCTGTACCTGTTGCAGAATATCAGTCTGTCCCTGATGTTTTTCCTGGAGAAAAGTGTCTTCTTTGCTGGCCTTCTTGACACCAGGCCATCCTCCAAAGTCTTTGCCTCACTGTGCGTGCAGATGCACTCACACCTGCCTGCTACCATTCCTGAGCAAGCTCTGCACTGGTGGTGCCCCGATCCCGCATCTGAATCAAATTTAGGAGACGGTCCTGGTGCTTGCTGGATGGTCTTCTTCACAGCTATTGAACCTCTCTCCTTGAAGTTCTTGATGAACTGATAAATGGTTGATTAGGTGCAATCTTACTAGCAGCTATATCCTTGCCTGTAAAGCCCTTTTTGTGCAAAGCAATGATGACTGCACGTGTTTCCTTGCAGATAACCATGGTTAACAGAGGAAGAATAATGATGTCAAGCATCACCCTCCTTTTAAAGCTTCCAGTCTGTTTTTCTAAATCAATTAGCATGACAGTGATCTCCAGCCTTGTCCTCGTCAACACTCTCACCTGTGTTAATGAGAGAATCACTGACCTGATGTCAGCTGGTCCTTTAGTGGCAGGGCTGAAATGCAGTGAAAATATTGTTTTTTGGGATAAAGTTCATTATCATGGCAAAGAGGGACTTTGAAATTAATTGTAATTCATCTGATCATTCTTCATGATATTCTGGAGCATATGCAAGTTGCCACAATAAAAACTGAGTCAGCAGACTTTGTGAAAAATAATATTTGTGTATTTCAAAACTTTTGACCATGACTGTACAGATATTGAAGAAAATATTAGACAATAGCTACTGAAATGTGTGGAAATTATACAGAAAAATTATTAATTTACAGTGTATTTATCATCAGAGAATTGATTTGGTCAGATTAATTTTCTTTTAATCTGACCAAATTACTTCGCTGATGAATACACACTGTAAATAATAATTAGAATACAGGTCTAATGTGATATGAGGGTACCTGATAGAATCTCAGTCTTAAGATAACTTGTAACAATGAGGAATCACCACATAAGTTGTTGCACTAACAAGGACACCTGTGACAAATGTAACTAATTCAATTAGCTACCTGGCATTTTTAGAGTTAGCCCATTAACAGATCCCTAGAGGTTGTAAATTGACATTATTTTTAACTCATTTTACCATTTTTCCTCACTTTATCAATCTACCATCTTAAAAATTTCACTAGAAAGATATCTAGTGTGGATTATTTTAGAATTGTTAAAATAAATTATTGGAATTTTTAATTGATTAGTGTGGACCCACTAAGAGTGCCCCCACAATAGAGACTTTTCTATTGGTACTGATGACATGAAATATTGTCACACCCTGGGAGAGCACCTCCCGCTTTTCCAGACAATAATACTATAAGGTATTATTAACAAAGAATTATGCATAGGTAAGTTAGAAAGGCCCACATAAGGTTTTTTTTTTTATATATATTTTCCAGTGCGGATATTTACCACTTCCTTATATATTAAAAAATAATATGATAACAGATAACTTTAGCAGGTGTCAGATCCGCCCATTAGAATGGGCAATACACGAAGAGGTCTTTCAGCTGCTAGTTTAGAAATTCATTTATCCTGACATGGGTCTTATGGCAACAACTCAGAATGCAAAGCTGGTCCAGTTTTACTCCCATCACGGACAACAGAGTACTCTAAGTAGATGTTCTGTCAATAACATGAACCTTCAAACTGGGGTATGTTCCCCCTTTTCTCATCATTGCTGGTATTCTGAGGAAAATCAAGAAAGTGACACTAAAGATATTAGCAATCCTACCATCTTAGCATCATCACACATGGTTTGCAGTAACCTGGAGAATACTTCAGTAGCAACTTGGCTTCTACCATGCCAGACAGATCTGTTTCATCAGAGATCAGTTCTTCACCAGATTCCAGACTCCCTCTCTTTGATTGCATTGGGATTGTGCTGTCACTGCTGAGACACAAAGGTGCCTCTGATAAAGTTATTAATATACTGATTCAAGCAAGAATAAAAATCATTGTTCTATTATTTATGATACAATCCGGAGATTAATTTTGTCTAAAGAGAAGATAGAGAATCCTATTCCTACCAGTCTACCAATTATTTTGGAATTTCTGAAAGATGGTTTTGATAAGGTCTGTCTCTCTCTACATTGAAAGTTCTGAATACTCATTATTCTAATTGATTTTTATACAAAAACTTACAAGCGGTATAGATTATGGTTTAGGGTAAAACCTGTCAGGCACCAACTCCGCACTGACACTTGGTACAGGAGACGGACGCCTGCACATTCCCGGCAGTTGTGTCCCGTTACCTAGCAATGGGACCCTCCATTGTACCTTTGCACGCTATGCGTGCGCATGCCCAGTTCTGTTGTGTCCCATTGCTAGACAACGGAACGCTATCTCCGCTGTCCTGTTGGCGGTCAGCGTGTCTGACCGCTGAATTTCCATTACCCAGTCCGGGTGCACCTTATGGTATATATAGCACAGTCTGACACCTGTTGGGTGCTAGAGCACTGGTTCACTCCCTACTCCAGCACTTTCTGAACTTCTGATCCTGTGTTCCTGGCCCTGACTCAGCTTGTCTGCTACTATTCTCCTGTGTTACGTTTTGGTAGTTCGTTGCCTGGCTGGTTTGACTATTTGGCTTGTCCTGACTTCTCTCTGGATCCTTCCTGTGAACCGCACTACTCGTTTGGCTTGACCTGCACGGCCTGTCTACTACTGTTGCTACACTGGAGACTGTCTTGGAAACTGTGACCTGTGTACCCTCTGCAGCTAAGCCCAAACTCCCTTGTGGGGGTCCCTGGTGAATACCGGGGGTACGTTAGACTGCGCACCTCCCTGTTCAGTTGCATTAATACCGGTTAGCGGCCATCTCTGCAATTCCGTGACAAAACCTTTATGTGGTGCTTCAATGGATGATATGGAAATGGAGGCAGCTGGATGACCCTCTCTTCCCACCTTCAGCAGACATTATGATCTAGTTATTACATCTTCTGCTGAGGCAGCTTTGAAGGGAAACCCTTCAAGAAGTTGTTCAATAAAAATTATGTGGTGTTGCTGTTCTTAAACCTATTAATTGAATCTGCTTTGGTACATTCCATTGTAAGGGCTGTCATTGCAAAAAAAATGAGAGAAAGATGCTTTCTGTTAATTTCCTTTCCTTGAAGTACTCTATGGCAGCCCTATATTCCCCCCCATGTTCTATGTTTAGGTTTTCATAGCAGAGCTTGGGAAGTTTCTGAAAGACACCAATGAAGGAGTGTCCTTATATACCACCCAAGTATATATTTTTTCTTTCCTATCTTTATTCAGCTGATTAGGGATTTAACTCACTGCCATTGAGTATTTTAAGGAACAGAAATTAATGGCAAGTATAATTCATTTTTGCAGGGATGGATGGGAGGACCATGAGGTTTCCATCCAGTTATGAGGTGGTGGTATGTGGGATATCGTTAGGTAAGGCCATGCGATCAAGTGTGGTACGTTGTGAGCACCTGTAATCAGAGATTTGTATGTTGGTACTCATGGCCAGCCTCAGTTGTGCTGTTGCTCTCCACTGACCTGGTGAGGTGGTCGGGATGTCTTCATTTATAATATAGGGCATTTCTATTACCTGCTGCTGGTTGTCTTCATTGGGCACATTGTCATGGCCTTACCCCTACTTCCATGTGCTGGGTGCTGGGGTGGGGGATTTGAACCCTAACCCTAAATGATGCATGAAAGTTTTATTTGAATATCATGTCTTTTTGAGGATAAAACGTACATTTTTTTTATTAAACCTATTATACAATGACTTTAAAGGCTTGTACAGGTCACATGTACACATATGGTAATTAGAATTTTGTGAGGCAGACCTGCAATCTAGCTGTCCTTTAAGCACTTCTGCCCAGATGTTTAAGAGGGAATTTAGGATTGTGTAAGGACCAGCCTCTATTCATAATTCAAAATTTAATTTCGACTTGCTCATGCAAGCAGTCCAGATTGCAAACTCTAAATTAGGCCCTATGGGGTCCTAAACTTAATTGGCAAACATTTTCTAATAATTAAATGAAAACAGAATGGCAAATTTTGAAAAAATTAAAAACTACATTTGTGACACTTAAACATATACATTTTTCTCACTGACTTAAAATGAATATTAGTTTTGAATAGATTTTGAACCATTTAATATATTGTACACATCGGAGACCCTGCTTGCAATTTTCCTTAAGATTGTGTGCCAGACGCACAAACCATGCGACCTGTAGTGACATCAAAATTGCAATAGTTGCAAAAGCAGCGTAAACGCACCAGCACATTATGCTTAATAACTACACAGCCATATATATGAACAGTAGAGGAGTTAGCAAATGCCAGGATGAATGGGTCTTGACTAGAAATGGGCGTGCTCAGTTCCCCGAGAACCGAACACGCCCGAACTTCAGGTATCTGAGTGCCGAGCCAAGCAGGCTCGGTACTCTCCCGCCTATTTTAAAACGAGGCAAAACGTCCTCGTGACGTCGACGGAGCTCGGTTGTCGGGATGTTTCAAATGCATAAATACCCGCCTCCCCAGCAATGCAGCGCCATTTGACAGAGGGAGAGAGAAGGGTTAGGTCGCAGAATTAGAGCAGGCAAAGAACAGTTATTACCGCAGTAAGAGAGCAGTTATTAGAGCAGGAAGAGAGGATTATAGAGGAGGCATTTTTCCTAACATTACAAACTGTTTGGGGTGTCATATTCCCTCCTAAAGAAACTATTTTCTGCCTGCAGAAATTGTAATATACCAGCACAATTTCTTTATGAATTTGCACTACAATTGTTTCTGGTGCTGAAATAATTATATACCAGCACTATATATTTCTGAATTTGCACTACAAGTGCTTGGAGTGTGACATTTTCCCCAATGCCCAAAAAGTTATTTTCTGGTGCTGAAATTATTATATACCAGCACTATATATTTCTGAATTTGCACTGCAAGTGCTTGGGGTGTCAGATATTCCCCTCTTTGAAAAATTCTATTTTCTGGTGTTGAAATTATTATATACCAGCACTATATATTTCTGAATTTGCACTGCAAGTCTTTGGGGTGTCAGATATTCCCCTCTTTGAAAAAAGCAATTCTCGGGTGTTGAAATTATTATATACCAGAACTATATATTTCTGAATTTGCACTACAAGTGTTTGGGGTGTAACATTTTCCCCCTTTGTCCAAAAAGCTATTTTCTGGTGTTGAAATTATTATATACCAGCACTATATATTTCTGAATTTGCACAACAAGTGCTTGCGGTGTGACATTATACCCATTGTCCAAAAATCTATTTTCTGGTGTTGAAATTATTATATACCAGCAGTGTATATTTTTGAATTTGCACTACAAGTGTTTGGGGTGTCAAATATTCCCCTCTTTGAAAAAAGCAATTTTCTGGTGTTGAAATTATTATATACCAGCACTATATATTTCTGAATTTACACTACAAGTGTTTGGGGTGTCAGATATTCCCCTCTTTGAAAAAAGCAATTTTCTGGTGTTGAAATTATTATATACCAGCACTAGATATTTCTGAATTTGCACCACAAGTGCTTGGGGTGTGACATTTTCCCCATTGCCCAAAAAGCTATTTTCTGGTGCTGAAATTATTATATACCAGCACTATATATTTCTGAATTTGCACTGCAAGTCTTTGGGGTGTCAGATATTCCCCTCTTTGAAAAAAGCAATTCTCGGGTGTTGAAATTATTATATACCAGAACTATATATTTCTGAATTTGCACTACAAGTGTTTGGGGTGTAACATTTTCCCCCTTTGCCCAAAAAGCTATTTTCTGGTGTTGAAATTATTATATACCAGCACTATATATTTCTGAATTTGCACAACAAGTGCTTGCGGTGTGACATTATACCCATTGTCCAAAAATCTATTTTCTGGTGTTGAAATTATTATATACCAGCAGTGTATATTTTTGAATTTGCACTACAAGTGTTTGGGGTGTCAAATATTCCCCTCTTTGAAAAAAGCAATTTTCTGGTGTTGAAATTATTATATACCAGCACTATATATTTCTGAATTTACACTACAAGTGTTTGGGGTGTCAGATATTCCCCTCTTTGAAAAAAGCAATTTTCTGGTGTTGAAATTATTATATACCAGCACTAGATATTTCTGAATTTGCACCACAAGTGCTTGGGGTGTGACATTTTCCCCATTGCCCAAAAAGCTATTTTCTGGTGCTGAAATTATTATATACCAGCACTATATATTTCTGAATTTGCACTGCAAGTGCTTGCGGTGTGACATCATACCCATTGTCCAAAAATCTATTTTCTGGTGCTGAAATTATTATATACCAGCACTATATATTTCTGAATTTGCACTACAAGTGCTTGCGGTGTGACATTATACCCATTGTCCAAAAATCTATTTTCTGGTGTTGAAATTATTATATACCAGCAGTGTATATTTTTGTATTTGCACTACAAGTGTTTGGGGTGTCAAATATTCCCCTCTTTGAAAAAAGCAATTTTCTGGTGCTGAAATTATTATATACCAGCACTATATATTTTTGAATTTGCACTACAAGTGTTTGGGGTGTCAGATATTCCCCACTTTGAAAAAAGCAATTTTCTGGTGTTGAAATTATTATATACCAGCACTAGATATTTCTGAATTTGCACCACAAGTGCTTGGGGTGTGACATTTTCCCCATTGCCCAAAAAGCTATTTTCTGGTGTTGAAATTATTATATACCAACACTATATATTTCTGAATTTGCACTACAAGTGTTTTGGGTCTCATTAAAATGGATTCATAGCAGTCAACATATGAGCAGGAGCAGCAAGCAGCTGCTGGCACCAGTCCTGATGGAAGGCTTCCCTGTACGTCATCTGGTAAAGCCTATGTAAAAGTACATAGTCTTTTTAAGTCAGGGAAAAAACACAACAAAAAAAACCTTTTACCGTCTTGAAGAGAAAAAGAGCTGTAACTGATGAAAAGGTAACTGCTGATAAATAAAAAATTGCCAACATGCTATTCTACACATGCAGTGGCAAAGAAAGAATTAGACCTTCGCCTTTCTCTATTAGTGCGAGATCTAAAAATGTTACAGAGCCTTCTTATTGTAAGGTCACTCATGACCAAGCAAGACCAAGTAATTTAGAGTCCAAAAGTGGTGCACAACTACTGTTACGTGTGAAAGCCGAGCTGCAAGAAAACAGTAAGGCATTAGAGGAAAATGTATGCTCTGAATCAGAAATGACACCAATCCCTGAGGAGAGTCCATCCATGAGTGGTATGTGTAATTGTGACCATTATGATAGTGTACCCATAAAGAAGGGCCCTTTCAACATTTCTGCTAATGTGTGCCTGAACAGCACGAGTGTAGCCGTTGATACACCAATTGAGGATGCCACTTTGGAATTAGAAGAGGATGAGATGGAAATTTGTGTAGACGACGCGGGCGCTAATGAGAATGTTGATGAGGATGAAGTTGTTTGTGTAAGTCCTGCACCAGTGGCAGCAGTTCTGGCACTTCACAAGAAGAAGCTCATTGTCATGCCTGGGCATAAAACCAAAAAAGCCATATCTTATGTGTGGAATTATTTCTACCCAAATCCTGACAACAGTTGTATAGCCATTTGTAGTGTATGTCAAGCTATAGTCAGTCAAGAGAGAGACTTTAACCATCTTGGAACCTCATCCATGTGTTAGGAGCGTTTTGTCGCTATCCAATAACGATTGTCGAATCTCGATTTGTGTTTCCAACGCACAAATATTTATTCTCAATAAGTAGCAGAATAATTCAAGCAAAATAATAATAAGTACAGCTGTTACTTATCGCAGGCGCTCTGGATCCAGCGAACAGTCATTCAATCCTGAAGTCTGTGGACAAGAAGTCTGTTCACTGGATGTGAGGCTCATGCTTATATGCAAACAGAAATACAGTAAAACAATGCAGATGATGTGGCTTGCTTCTATTGGTCCAGGTTTAAGGAAAGTCCAGGGGGTTGTAGATCATAGGCTGGTTCAATCTAAGGAATCCAAAGGTGGGGGACATCTCTCCAGGGGATGAGCTCTGTTCTTCCCGCCATAACTCCAGTTACAACCAGTCCATTAGCATTTTACAGTCAGAATCATATTAAAGGTTTATTCCCTAACATCAATAACTAGAGTATGCAATGTGTGATCACTTCGCCGAATGCACTGGACAGCTGCTGATGCATGTATTCAATGTATGTTCTTTGAGACACCATTTAAAACATAACACATTTCCTTTAACCTGAACCATAGGTTTCACTAGTATGCATATACCTTCTTTATTAAACATGAATTCTACTATATTTCGACATAAATGACTATGTGTTGTAACTACAATTAAAGAGTACTATTTACAAATGTTTATGTTTGTGCGAATCTGTGCAAAAGTGTAGAAACTGTTTATTGCCACGTGTTGTGGCTAGATACGCCCTTCCACGCCGTAGCGTGCTCTACGCATAATTTCAAACAAAGACAATCAAGTTTGCTCGATATTAATTGAAATGACTTTATCCAATTTGCTGACTTCGACACATGTTACGCCATTTGACGAGAGTTCATGGCAAGGTATTGGGAAAAGCTGAAAGTTATGGCAAAAAAATAACAAGCACTCCATCATCAGCTAGGACCCTTCTGAAACCTACCTCCAGACGGCTGCAATCGACACCGACAACACCGTCCTCATCAATATCCTCAGTAGCGATCAGAGTTAGCCCTGCACACACTTGGTAGGGCTCGATGACTCCTGCACTATAATTGATTCCTCTGAAGAATGTTTAAGGGTTAGTCCCACTGCTGCTGCTGTTGCTGGGGGTGAATCTTCCTCCCATAAGAAGGCCAAGAAAAAGAGCACTACTACATTACAACAATTAACTTTGAAACAATCTTTTCCTAGAGGAAGCAAATATGACAGCAGTCACCCAGTCGCAAAGCGGGTCACAGACGCCATGGCTACTATGCTAGTGTTTGATCTGCGTCCAATATCCACTATAAACGCAGCTGGTTTTTCACAGGTAATTGATGTTTTATGTCCCTGTTACAAAATTCCACCGCGACACCATTTTTCCTGTAAAGCTATTCCGCAACTATACTAAAACGTTTGCAAAAATGTAGTAATTGGGCTCAAAAATGCCATTCTGTCCACTGTACACTTAACCACTGATATGTGGACAAGTGGAAGTGGGCAAACCAAAGACTATATGACTGTGACAGCCCACTGGGTTGGTCATTCGCCTTCACCAGCAGGAACAGCAGCAGCATGTACACCACTACGTAACATTTGTCACAGGCAGGATACTTTTTGTATCACCGGCTTCACTAACAGGCATACAGCTGATAATTTGTTACGAAAACTATGGGATGTCATTGATACATGGCTTATACCACTTGGACTCTCCCCAGGATATGTAATTTCTGATAACGCCAACAATATTGTGCGAGCATTACAGCTGGGTGAATTCCATCACATTTCCCTGTTTTGCTCACACAATAAACTTGGTGGTGCAGAGCTTCCTAAGAAATAACCGTGAGGTGCAGGAGATGCTTTCGGTGGCCCGTAAAATTTCTGGACATTTCAGGCATTTTGCCATAGCATGTAGGAGATTGCAGCAGCTCCAAGAACAATTTAAGTTGCCCTTCTACCAACTTAAGCAATAGGTGTTAACAAGGTGGAATTCCACCCTGTACATGCTTCAGAGGATGGAGGAATAGCACAAAGACATCCAAGTGTATTGCACAAGCCATGACATTGGGAAAGGAGGGAATCCTTTCTGTGTTGTGCAAGGTGCTGAAACCAATTGAAGTTGTGACGTGTGAAGTGAGTTCAGACTATGCTAACCTAAGCCAAGTCATTCCCTTAATTCGACTATTGGAAAAACAGCTTGACAAACTGAAGGAGCAGATGAAAGAAAGCAATTCCGCAAAGTATGTTGGCCTTGTAGAACAAGTACTTAATCCGCTTCGCAATGATCCAAGAGTTATTAAAATCTTTAACTCGGGTCACTACGTTTTGTCGACTGTGCTTGATCTTAGGTTTAAGACCTACATTGATACTTTGCTTCAAAATGATGGAGATGTGAACATTTGCAAGGAGCTATTGGTCAGCAAGTTGTCTGCTGAATTGGGCCTTGGCTTAATGACGTATCCTCCTTCAGTTTCTCAGGCAGCTGGTGCTCAGAAAAAATTGCACTTTCCAAAGGGAAGCGGGGATGACGCAGGGGGCAGACCACAACAGTTTGACATCTGGGCTGGTTTGAAAGATTTTACCAAAAATTGTGTGACCTTACCAATAACTCCATCCAATCCTACTATTAACATGCAAAGGATGGTGGAGGATTATTTTCAAGAGGTAATTGATATGGAAATGTCAGACAGTGCCTTTCCATACTGGGAATAAAAACAAGCCATTTGGAAACCTTTGTACAAACTTGCTTTGCAATACCTAAGCTGCCCACCCTCCAGTGTGTACTCTGAAAGAGTATTCAGCACAGCCGGAACCCTTGTCAGTGATCGACGTAGGAGGTTACTTCCGAAAATGTGGAAAAGATGATGTTCATCAAAATGAACTAAATCTTCCACGAGGAAGGCCTTTACCGTCGAATACATCCAAGTACTGACAGTTCTCTAATGGCGGATTTCAGTGGAGATGAATTAATAGTCTGTGATGATGATGTACACACTGATGAGGGTGAGAATGATGCTGAAGATGATGACGACAACATCTTTTTAAAACTTTCACTATAAGTGTAGAGTGTAATCTACCCCCAAAGATAAAAGGGACTTGGGGCATTTCAATTTAACGTACAGTCTTTGCAGGCTGCTGTTTTGTCAATTTCACTATAAGTGTAAGGTGTAATCTATAGCCAAACAGAAAATCTGCTTTGATAATTTCTATTGATCGTCCAGTCTTTGCAGGTTCTTTTTTTTCTATTTAACTATAAGTGTAGGGTGTCATACACAGACAGACACCAAACTACCTTTGACCATTTCTATTTTATTGTACTGTCTTTGCAGGCTGTTTTTTTTCTATTTAACTATAAGTGTAGGGTGTCATACACAGACAGACACCAAACTGCCTTTGGGCATTTCTATTTTATTGGACAGTCTTTGCTGGCTGCTTCTTCTTCTATTTCAATTTTAATCTATGGGAATCATCTAGACCTAAACAGAACATCTGCTTTGGGCATTTCTATTTTATTGTACAGTCTTTACAGGCTGCTTCTTCTTCTATTTCAATTTTAATCTATGGGAATCATCTAGACCTAAACAGAACATCTGCTTTGGGCATTTCTATTTTATTGTACAGTCTTTGCAGGCTGCTTCTTCTTCTATTTCAATTTTAATCTATGGGAATCATCTATACCCAAACAGAACATCTGCTTTGGGCATTTCTATTTATAAAATGGTCTTTGCAGGCTGCTTCTTTTTCAGTTTAACTATAAGTGTAGAGTGTAATATACACCCAAAGATGATGGCTTGTCTGTAGAATTTGCATGCAAGTGTTACATTACATTGAATAAATAAGACACATAGGGGGAGAAAGAGAAGAGGGAGACAGAAAATGAATTATCTTCCTCTTACTCAGGACTATCAATGGTGTTATAGTCTCTTAGTAGGCTGTGGATCAGCCTTCGACAGTCCTGGATGGTCATCTTCTCCCTTTTCAAGATGAGGCGATTCCTGGCAAGCCAAATAGCGCCCTTAAAGCATTTCATTAGGCTCCAGGCCTCCTGGATTGCCCCAATGATGTGGGTTCCAGGAAATAATCCATAAAATACTGAATGGTGTGAAAGGCAAGTTCTAGGCACATTGTCCTTATGTTCATGTTCCAAGGCATCCAACAGTGCCTGTGCAGTGGGGAAGTCCCAAAAAAAAACGCTGTGCTGTTTCCCTTCTGGTGATGCAGAAGGGGCAGTGGACATATTGGCACAGGTTCCGGGAGTGCATGAATGTTCTGAGAGGCAGACATCCCTGGATAGCGATCCATGCAATGTCTTTGTGTGTAGTAGTCAGCCTGTTAGAGGCCACATTCTCCCACACATGTTTTGTTGTGTTTGTAATCAGCACTTTACATAATAGGTACCTAACTAGATTATAAGTTTGTGGGAATTGGGACTGATTCAAAGCTCACTGATGAACTGGCTTTTTGCTATGAATTTCAATGGCTCTTCGTAGTGCATTGTGTGACACCCTGGATTGGTGTGTGTCTGATAAAAGCACAAATCCCGGGGGGGTCAGCGCTCGTTGACATTTATTAGCTGTAGAATTACTTCACTTATCCAAGAAACAGGTGGAGCACTAAATTAGGTTATTTTAGCCCAAAAAAGGAATTTTTTTTAACAAATTGCAAAACAAAACCAAAACCAAAACACGCAAGGGCGGTTTTGCCAAAACCAAAACCAAAACACGAAGGTAATCCAGATCCAAAACCAAAACTAAAACACGGGGGTCAGTGAGCATCTCTATGTGGTACAGACACAGGTGTACTGAACCTATGGGCTTGTCCATATGTTTAATGATGGTCATAATAGGTGCAATAATAAAACTGGACATATAAATATAGATATGTATATAAATGTATACATTTATAATTTATAATATACACATAGAGGTATAGGACAAATTATTTAATAAGTGTGCACATAACACATCATGTAATGAAGTGAGGCTTTGTAGGTAATATATATGTATGTGTGTGTATATATATATATATATATATATATATATATATATATATATATATATATATATATTACTGTACCTATTGTGGCCATTATTATACTAGACATATAAATATATATTTATAATCTGCCATTATCATAAGCAAATTAAATACACATAGAGGTATAAGGGGAAAAAACATGCTTACATGTTTAATACTGGCAGATAGATAATACAGAATTGAAGAAATTAACACGTCACATGAGTAAATAAATCTCACTTTATTCCTCAGAATACATGTATTTTCACACGTGCTAACAATTCATGTTGTATACACTTGTATACATGAACACATAGATGACATTAGAGCATGCAAAAAAGGTTTATTACTGATCACTATTTCCATTTACTTCACGTTTTGACAACGCAGTACATGGGAGATGTTGAGACAACATCATACATTTAAATGCACACCCCCTGAAAGGCATCGCTGCTGGAGGAACTGCCGACAGACTGTCGAGCATAAACTTCTTATGTGATTATTTGCACATTAAAGCCATCAGGAATGTGTGTGACTGCTTCAATATGCAAATCTACCAATATGGTACAAGGGGATTGGTGGGTTGGACCTCGCCCCTCTATGTTGTCATGCAATCATTCCTTGCACTAGCAGCAGCAGCTGCAAGCGATCATACACATCTTTATATTGTTAGTCTCGTTTACTTGGATATAGGGTAAGCCTTCCTTTTACATTTACATGCAGCTCTTTGCTTACTTCCATACACAAGATAGATTGACGATGCTTGTAGAACTTTTTTCTGCTCTTTACAGGAAGATCTATGTTATTATGTCGATATTGCTAAGCTGCATGATTTTAGCCTAGAGTTCGAAAATGTTAGTGATTGCTTGTGTCTTCTGTTATTCTGATAAATATGCTCGTTTGATATTATGGATAGAGTGGTTTCCTTAGTGATTGAACAGTACTAGTATCATAGGCATGTTTCTCCTTGCCCAGGACATTATTATAAATAAGCTATATCATCATTGGTTAGTTACATTACGTTATGTAATTCAATGTTGATTAATGTACTGAAAATTATTAGAATTTATGACTACATCATTTACTAAAGCACATTAATGTCACAAAATAACTCAATGTGGAATGCAAGTCAAGAAATTAAAAGCATTTTTTAGATCAGAAAAATTATTTAGCACACACATTTTGAAACTTTAAATACACAGTTACATTAATGATAGCAATGTTATGGAGCCAATTTTAACATTTCTAATTTTATGGTGCCCATACAGTAGAGCCTATTTATGACCAAATGTAAATGCTTACGTTAATTTTCATTTCTTCTTGCAATGATAAGAAATGAATTAACCTGGCAATTTATTATAATTGGTAGCTGAGACAGCGGCTCTGATATTAGCCTATTCTAGCGAACAATCTATAGTAAAGTTGCGATCACTTTACTTGCAGGTTTCTATGGCTAGGCAGAATTCGCTATAGGGAAAGCATGAAGCCTACTGGGGAGGGATCCAAAAGATCCTCTCTTGCGATGCTTTCCCTATAGGAACTTGATCCCGGTAACCAACGCCATCAAAAGATGGTGTTAGCCGTTATGACCTCATTTTGGAGCTTGCTAATTAGTGCTAAATCACAGTCCCCATGGACACCTATAGGGACATGATTTGTGATTGATTAGGTGGAATAATCTGCTGTGGTCCTCCATTAATAAATAGCCTCATACTATCCCAATGTTTTAGTCACCTGAAAACTATAATTTTCGGGGGATTATAGGTTGATAAATAGGCCCCCTTCTAGTCCAGTTGCCAAGCAGTTGGATCTAGTCTGGCCAGACACATATGTGCAGTCAAATTAGACAGATCCACTTGGGCTGAAAAGACAGATCCAATGGAGGACAATATGGGAGGTTGGCTGTTGACTGCACACAATAGCAGACACAAGCACACTGCCACCTATTGGCCGACCAGATCTCACGTAGATCCCTAGCAGATGTTAATTGGGATTGAGTTCATCTTTGGTCCTACTTACACCGATATGTGTATAAATTGGTCTAAAATTATGAAATTGGCTATGGAATCATTACTTGGATTGGCCTCCATCAGGGATGTCAAAGGGCTGACTTAGGGTACTTTTCCAGCTTGATAAGCGCAGCATTTATATGGACAACACTAGACCTCCTAGTTTTTATAGATGTCCCCAAATATGTTTTATATAGTACACACATTTTAAATTGTATTTGCACAAATATGTCAGGTTAATAATAAAGGTAAATATTGTTATCATAGTGTCCTTGTGTTACATACGTTTGGAAACACTGTAGCTTTGAAACATCCTTAGTAAATTTCATGACTAATGAGCCTTAATATGCTGACACAAGACAATGTTTTGGCCTGGGTAGGGTTAAGTGTGAGATGTCAAACCTTGCACAAATTATTTATCTTAATATTCCCACAGTAAAACATTTTTCTCATCAGTGAATCCTGCCTGGCATCAGTCTTATATAAGCATACTTATTAAACACTACCTTTGGCAAGTTGTATCCGGGAGAGGGGCATGTCTAAAAGGCGGGAGGGGGCGGGACACGGTGAATTGCGTCATTTTGGCCCCGCCCCAGCGTCAAATATGCCGTTTTGTGACAGAGGGCGTGGCCAAAATGACGCGATTCACAGCGAATCACGTCATTTTAGCCCTGCAATTGCGGGATGCAGAAGATTTGCCAGCTCTCCCGGGAGTCTGTGAGACCAACCCGAATTTTGGGAGTCTCCCGAACATTCCAGGAGAGTTGGCAAGTATGATTAAACATTGTGTTTGTTGTGTTAATGAGCTGACTGTCATGTGACCTAAGTCATGACTTGCACTACAACAGAGACAAGTAGCTACACCCATGCAAAGAAATTAGTTTTTTTTTAATAAATGTGTAGTTCCGTTTAGTATTTACAGTAGAGATGGTCACTGACCCCCGTGTTTTGGTTTTGGATTCGGTTTTGGATCTGGATTACCGTTGTATTTTGGTTTTGGTTTTGGTTTTGCAAAACCGCCATTGCGTGTTTTGGTTTTGGTTTTGGTTTTGGTTTTGTTTGGTTTTGTTTTGCTATTTTTTTGGAAAATCCATGTTTTTGGGCGTAAATTAACCCAATTTAGTGCTCCAACTGTTTTAGAGACAAGTAATCTAATTGTTGAGGTAATAAATCATCCAAAAAAACAGTTTAATTCTTCGTTGGTAGGCCTATTCTACACACAAAACAGATTGTCTTCCTCTCCATCTATGCATATTGGCAATGCAGCCATCGTCTTTGAATGTATATTACACCCTACACTTATAGTTAAATATGTAAAGAAATGGAAAAAGCCAGTTTGGTTTCTGTCTCTCAAGGCCCCCCTCCACTTGTATAAAATACCAAAAAATTCAGCCATTATAGACTGTACAATATTAATTGACATGGAGAAAGCCAGTTTGGTTTCTGTCTCTCTAGGCCCCCCTCCACTTGTATAAAATACTAAAAAATTCAGCCATTATAGACTGTACAATATTAATTGACATGGAGAAAGCCAGTTTGGTTTCTGTCTCTCTAGGCCCCCCTCCACTTGTATAAAATACTAAAAAATTCAGCCATTATAGACTGTACAATATTAATTGACATGGAGAAAGACAGTTTGGTTTCTGTCTCTCTAGGCCCCCCTCCACTTGTATAAAATACCAAAAAATTCAGCCATTATAGACTGTACAATATTAATTGACATGGAGAAAGCCAGTTTGGTTTCTGTCTCTCTAGGCCCCCCTCCACTTGTATAAAATACCAAAAAATTCAGCCATTATAGACTGTACAATATTAATTGACATGGAGAAAGCCAGTTTGGTTTCTGTCTCTCTAGGCCCCCCTCCACTTGTATAAAATACCAAAAAATTCAGCCATTATAGACTGTACAATATTAATTGACATGGAGAAAGACAGTTTGGTTTCTGTCTCTCTAGGCCCCCCTCCACTTGTATAAAATACCAAAAAATTCAGCCATTATAGACTGTACAATATTAATTGACATGGAGAAAGCCAGTTTGGTTTCTGTCTCTCTAGGCCCCCCTCCACTTGTATAAAATACCAAAAAAATCAGCCATTATAGACTGTACAATATTAATTGACATGGAGAAAGCCAGTTTGGTTTCTGTCTCTCTAGGCCCCCCTCCACTTGTATAAAATACCCAAAAATTCAGCCATTATAGACTGTACAATATTAATTGACATGGAGAAAGACAGTTTGGTTTCTGTCTCTCTAGGCCCCCCTCCACTTGTATAAAATACCAAAAAATTCAGCCATTATAGACTGTACAATATTAATTGACATGAAGAAAGCCAGTTTGGTTTCTGTCTCTCTAGGCCCCCCTCCACTTGTATAAAATACCCAAAAATTCAGCCATTATAGACTGTACAATATTATGAAAAATGGACAAAGCCAGTTTAGGGTCACTCTGTGTATGACACCCTACCCTTAAGGATAAATTGCCCTAACAGCAGCCTTTCAAGATGGTATGTGATATGGAAATGCCACAAGTCCCTTTCCTCTTTGGGGGTAGATTGCACCCTACACTTACATAGAAAGTTTTAAAAAGATGTTATCGGCATCATCTTCAGCTTAATCCTCACCCTCATCAGTGTGTACGTCATCATCACAGACTATCAATTCATCGCCGCTTGAATCCGCCATTAGAGAACAGTCAGTGCTTGGATGTCTTGGATGGTGAAGGCCTTCCTCGTGGAAGATGTAGTTCATTTTTATAAACATCATTTTCTCCACATTTTTGGGAAGTAACCTTCTACGGCGATCACTGACTTAGTTCCCTGCTGTGCTGAACACTCGTTCAGAGTACACACTGGAGGGTGGGCAGCTTAGGTATTGCAAAGCAAGTTTGTACATGGGTTTCCAAATGGCCTGCTTTTCTTCCCAGTAAGGAAAGGGACTGTCTGACATTTCCATATCAACTACCTCTTGAAAGTAATCCTCCACCATCTTTTGCATGTTTATACTCATATTGGATGGAGTTATGGGCAAAGTGACACATTTTTTTGAAAAATCCTTCAAACCAGCCCAGATGTTAAATTATTCTGGTCTGCCCCCTGTGTCTTCCCTGCTTCTTTTTTGGAAATTTTATTTTTTACGAGCAACAGCTTGAGAAAGTGAAGGAGGACACGTCGTCAAGCCGAGGCCCAGTTCAGCGGCCAACTTGCTGAGCAATAGCTCCTTGCAAAAGTTCACATCTCGCTCATTTACAAGTAAAGACTCAATGTAGGTTTTAAACCTTGCATCAAGCACAGTGGCCAAAACGTACTGATCCGATTTCAAGATCTTAATAACTCGAGGATCATTGTGAAGCGAATTAAGTACTTGATCGACAAGGCCAACATACTTTGCTGAATTGCTTGCTTTCAGCTCCTCCTTCATTTTCTCAAGCTGCTTTTCCAATAGTCTAATTAAAGGAATGACTTGGCTCAAACTAGCAGAGTCTGCACTCACCTCACATGTCACAACTTCAAATGGTTTCAGCACATTGCACAGCACTGAAAGGATTCCCCACTGTGCAAGAGTGAAATACATCCCCTCTCCTTTCCCAATGTCATGGCTTGTGCAATATGCTTGGATGGTTTTGCGCTGTTCCTCCATCCTCTGAAGCATGTACAGGGTGGAATTCCACCAAGTTACCACCTCTTGCTTAAGTTGGTGGCAGGGCAAGTTAAACTGCTCTTGGAGCTGCTGTAATCTCCTACATGCTGTGGCTGAATGCCTGAAATGGCCTGAAATTTTACGGGCCTCCGAAAGCATCTCCTGCACCTCACGGTTATTTCGTAGGAAGCTCTGCACCACCAAGTTGATGGTGTGAGCAAAACAGGGAATATGTTGTAAATCACCCAGCTGTAATGCTCGCACTATATTGTTGGCGTTATCTGAAATGACATACCCTGGGGAGAGTCCGAGTGGTATAAGCCATGCATCAATCACATCTCTCAGTTTACGTAACAAATTGTCAGCCGTATGCCTGTTAGTGAAGCCGGTGATACAAAGAGTGGCCTGCCTGTGACAAATGTTACGTAGTGGTGTACATGCTGCTGCTGTTCCTGCTGGTGAAGGTGAATGACCAACCCAGTGGGCTGTCACAGTCATATAGTCTTTGGTTTGGCCACTTCCACTTGTCCACATATCTGTGGTTAAGTGGACAGTGGGCAGAATGGCATTTTTCAGCGCAATCTCTACATTTTTACACACTTTTTGGTATAGTTGTGGAATAGCTTTACGGGAGAAATGGTGTCGCGATGGAATTCTGTAACGCGGACACAAAACCTCAATTAACTGTGAAAAACCAGCTGCGTTTATTGTGGAGATTGGACGCAGATCTAACACTAACATTGCAGCCATGGCGTCTGTGATTCGCTTGGCGACTGGGTGACTGCTGTCATATTTGCTTCCCCTCGCAAATGATTGTTTCACAGTTAATTGCTGAAATGTAGGACTGCTCTATTTATTAACCTGACTCTGGGATGACGATTCACCCACAGCAGCAGCAGGACTAACGCTTTCTTCAGAGGAATCAATAATAGTGCCGGAGTCATCCAGCCTTAAGTGGGATGCCGGGCTAACTCCGAGCGCTACTGAGGATATTGATGAGGATGGTGTGGTGGGTGTATTTTATAGCCGTCGGTATGTCGGTGAGCGGAGGGTCTTAGCTGATGAGGGAGTGCTTGTATTCTTTTGGGAAGAACTTTCAGCTTTTCCCAACACTTTGCCATGAACTCTCGTTAAATGGCGTAACATAGACGAGGTTCCAAGATGGTTAAGGTCCCTCCCTCGACTGACTGTGGCTTGACATACACTACAAATGGCTATACAATTGTTGTCTGGATTTGGGTAGAAATAATTCCACACATAAGAAGTGGATTTTTTTGTTTTATGCCCAGGCATGACAATGGCCTTTTTCTTGTCACGTGCCAGAACTGCTGCCACTGGTGCAGGACTTACACAAACAACCTCATCCTCATCAACATCCTCATTAGCGCCCTCGTCACCTACACAAATCTCCCCCTCATCCTCTTCTAATTCCAAAGTGGCATCCTCAATTTGGGTATCACCGGCTACAATCGGGCTATTAAGGCACACATCAGCAGAATGCTCACGATTAGACATCCCACTGTTGGATGGACTCTCCACAGGGATTGTTGTCATTTGTGAATCAGAGCAAATATTCTCCTGTAATGCCTCACTGTTATCTTGCAGCTCGGCTTTGATGCGTAACAGTAGTTGTGCACCAATTGTAGGCTGGGTAACTTTTTGGGATCTGCCACTAATAGCCAAAGGTGAAGGCCTCATTCTCTCTTTGCCACTGCGTGTGTAGAATGGCATGCTTGCAATTTTTTTTTTATCGTCACTTAACTTTTGCTCAGTTACACTTCTTTCTTGCTTCAATACAGTAAATTTTTTTGGGGTTTTTGTTTTTTGCACTAATTTGAAAACACTCTGTTGTTTGACATCGCCTTGGCCAGATGACGTACTGGGAACACTAACATCAGGACTGGTGACAGAACCTGGTTGCTCATTCAGATCATATGTGGACTGCTTTGAATCCATTCTGAGCGCAAACCACTGGGGAGTGCTAAAAATTATTTGGTAGATACTGCTGACAGATATGACTTTTGACAGCCAGAAATATTAATGCACAATTAGGGAGGACACCCCAAAAGCACTGAGGAGTGCTAAAAATTATTTAGTAGATACTGCTGACAGATATGACTTTTGACAGCCAGAAATATTAATGCACAATTAGGGAGGACACCCCAAAAGCACTGAGGAGTGCTAAAAATTATTTAGTAGATACTGCTGACAGTTATGACTTTTGACAGCCAGAAATATTAATGCACAATTAGGGAGGACACCCCAAAAGCACTGAGGAGTGCTAAAAATTATTTAGTAGATACTGCTGACAGATATGACTTTTGACAGCCAGAAATATTAATGCAGAATTAGGGAGGACACCCCAAAAGCACTGAGGAGTGCTAAAAATTATTTAGTAGATACTTCTGACAGATATGACTTTTGACAGACAGAAATATTAATGCACAATTAGGGAGGACACCCCAAAAGCACTGAGGAGTGCTAAAAATTATTTAGTAGATACTGCTGACAGATATGACTTTTGACAGCCAGAAATATTAATGCACAATTAGGGAGGACACCCCAAAAGCACTGAGGAGTGCTAAAAATTATTTAGTAGATACTGCTGACAGTTATGACTTTTGACAGCCAGAAATATTAATGCACAATTATGGAGGACACCCCAAAAGCACTGAGGAGTGCTAAAAATTATTTAGTAGATACTGCTGACAGATATGACTTTTGACAGCCAGAAATATTAATGCACAATTAGGGAGGACACCCCAAAAGCACTGAGGAGTGCTAAAAATTATTTAGTAGATACTGCTGACAGATATGACTTTTGACAGCCAGAAATATTAATGCACAATTAGGGAGGACACCCCAAAAGCACTGAGGAGTGCTAAAAATTATTTAGTAGATACTGCTGACAGATATGACTTTTGACAGCCAGAAATATTAATGCACAATTAGGGAGGACACCCCAAAAGCACTGAGGAGTGCTAAAAATTATTTAGTAGATACTGCTGACAGTTATGACTTTTGACAGCCAGAAATATTAATGCACAATTAGGGAGGACACCCCAAAAGCACTGAGGAGTGCTAAAAATTATTTTGTAGATACTGCTGACAGTTATGACTTTTGACAGCCAGAAATATTAATGCACAATTAGGGAGGACACCCCAAAAGCACTGAGGAGTGCTAAAAATTATTTGGTAGATACTGCTGACAGATATGACTTTTGACAGCCAGAAATATTTATGCACAATTATGGGGGACACCCCAAAAGCGCTGGGGAGTGCCAAATATTAAGAAAAAATAATAAAGCTCTATCCTCCTCTCTGCACTAGCGATTTTGGTTAGAGAAATTGCAAGAACAATATTGTATTCTCTGTCCCTGCTCTAATTAGCCTATGACTACACCCTGCTCTCTCCCTCTGTCAAATGGCGATGGATTGCTGTGGAGGCGTGTATTTATAAAGTTGAAGTATCGCGAGAACCGAGTCCCCAGATCCGACGACGTCACGATGACGTTCGGCCTCGATTTGGATTCGGAACGGGCAGGAGAGTACCGAGCTGCTCAGCTCGGTACTCGGATACCCAAAGTTCGGGTGGGTTCGGTTCTCGGAGAACCGGACCCGCCCATCTCTAATTTACAGGGACACTGTAATATTAGTGTGATGTGCAGCCTATTAGCTCAGGTTTAGCAAAACAATGTGTAACAGTTAGTGTAAAAAAAGTGTACAAAATATGTGGTATTTCATTTTTGGTACTAGTTTTATTTATCTAATAATATCGCAGGGGTGACACTCATTAAAACTCTGAGATATGTCAATTAGCAACATCAGGATTAATATACTTAATGGTTTATTTATTCATGCTTAATATTAAAATCTTTTACTGCCTAATTTAACAATTAAGCATGTTTCCTTAATGGCATCTCTGCTGGCAGTAGTGATAGAAGTACAGCAGTGGTAATATGCTTTAGAAAGCTTTGCCGGCTACCTCCGCAACAGTCTTCAATGGCCCAGGGAGCTTTGTTAAATAGAATCTTTTCACTTATTATTATTATTATCAGTGCTTTTTTTGTAAGAAAATAGGTGACGGAACTTACATCACACAGTCAATCACTCTACACACATCCACACACGTCAGTTGTGTAACGAAACATAACGGTCGCCGCCTGCAGTAAGCATTCAGCGCGCGACCACGCGACCAATCACAAGCTGAGCAGAGACACAAGCCGAGCAATGCTATCACACCAGCAAGAATGAAGTACGCATGCATCGGACTTGACACACAAGCAGAACGCATGCACCATTTTAATGATTTTGCCGCTGACCTGCTACGCTTGACAGGGCGATTCAAGTCCACGTGGACTAAGCATCAAATGTTCAAAAGTTACTTTTAAAACTTGACAAAAAAAGTCTATGACAAAAAGCACTGATTATTATTATTAATATTGTAGATTTGTAAGGTACCACAGTTCTGCACAGTCTGTACTGGGAAAAATAGTATTTTACATTTATACAGCTTATATACTTGCACACTGTTAAAATTGGTTCACAAACTTTTGCAGTTCGCGGCACCCTTGGAGTCTCCATAATTTTTTCAAAGTGCCCCTCCAAAATAATTACCGAGCAGTCCCGTTTTAGTAGTTGGGTCAAAAAAACATAAAAAGTATTTAGGTCAGGACAGAAATACTTATTTAGTTATATGCAAAAATAATACACATAACTCCAAGGAAAAATAATATTTTTGTATATGTTTTCAATTATATTTCTATCAAAGAATAAATTACAGCTAACTCACACTGTGCCCCCTCTGCATCTCCACACACACTCTGTGCCCCCCACTGCATCTCCACACACACTCTGTGACCCCACTGCATCTCCACACACACTCTGTGCCCTCCTGTCACGGTTGGCTTACAGGAAATTGATCCCTAGGCTCTGCTGAACATGGCTAGGCCCACCCACAGGTGCGGAGTCTAACAGACAGGTGGTTTTCACCAGGACCCCCGCAAGGAGGTATGGTCTTAGCGGCACCAAGTCTGCAGGTCGCGGTCCCGTGAGTGAGTGTACAGCAGAACGATGTGGGGGAGCCTGGTAAAGTGGATGGAGACGATGGAGTCCACAGACGAGTGTTATAAATATAGGCACAACAATAATATAGGCTGATGGTCAGCTGCCAATGAGTCAGTAGGAGAATAGGTGCTCTGTGGTATACAATGAGAGGACATAGGCTGTCACTATGAAGTACTCTGGAGATGTAATGGAAGTACTGGAGCAGCAATAGTTCAACACAGCTAGAGGCTGACTGGAGTGGTGGAGGTAACTCGTAGTAACAGCTGATGAGTCCCAGATGAAATAGCAGCTCTGAACGGTAGTGATGAGAGAACTGGAGCTGTCACAATAGAGTACACTGGAGATGGTAATAGAGGTACTGGAACAGCGATAGTTCAACACGGCCAGAGACTGAGAGCAGGCAGTAGTAGCGGAGATAACCCGTGGTAACAGCTGATGAGTCACAGATGTAGTAGCTGCTCTGAGTGGTAGTGATGAGAGAACTGAAGCTGTCACGATGATGTACACTGGAGATGGTAATAGAGGTACAGGAGCAGCGATAGTTCAACACGGCCAGAGACTGAGAGCTGACTGGAGTAGCAGAGATAACCCGTGGTAACAGCTGATGAGTCACAGATGTAGTAGCTGCTCTGAGTGGTAGTGATGAGAGAACCGGAGCTGTCACAATGAAGTACACTGGAGATGGTAAGAGAGGTACTGGAACAGCGATGGTTTAGCACAGACCACAAACTGAGAGAAGACTGGAACACAGGCAAACCACAAGGAGAACAGGAACCAGAACCACAGGCTGCAGGAAGTGAGCTTGAAGAACAGGCATCAGACAGATGAATCCAGGAGGTTTAAATAGTGCTCCAGAAGTGCTTAGCCAATGAAAAAGAGGGAGGAGGTCCTGAAGTGCAATAGGCTTGCACCTGCACAGGTCTGAAAATAGCTGAATGAATGAACTGGAGAATGTCTGATGCTGGGACATGGCAGTTTCCAGATGAATGGACTGCAGGTAACGAGGCAGGTACTATCTGTGGGACTGGAGCGTTACACCTCCATCGCCACACTCCGTGCCCCCTCTGCATCTCCACACACACACTCTGTGCCCCCGCTGCATCTCCACACGCACACTCTGTGCCCCCACTGCATCTTCACACGCACACTGTGCCCCCACTGCATCTCCACATGCACTCTGTGTCCCTTGTGTATCTCCACACACACTCTGTGCCCCCACTGCATCTCCACACGCACACTGTGCCCCCACTGCATCTTCACACACACTCTGTGCCCCCTCTGCATCTCCACACACACTCTGTGCCCCCACTGCATCTCCACACACACTCTGTGCCCCCACTGCATCTCCACACGCACTCTGTGTCCCTTGTGTATCTCCACACACTCTGTGCCCCCTCTGCATCTCCACACACTCTGTGCCCCCTCTACATCTTCACACACTCTGTGCCCCCTCTGCATCTCCACACACACTCTGTGCCTCCTCTACATCTCCACACACACTGTGCCCCCTCTGCATCTCCACACACACTCTGTGCCCCCTCTGCATCTCCACACACACGCTCTGTGCCCCCTCTGCATCCTGGGGCCAGGAAGAGGAAAAAAAAAACAAAAAACTTAACATGGAATTCCCCCCAATGAAGTAAAAATGATATTCACAAAAAATGTTCCAAAATGATGTTTATGTGGGAATGTTATGTCAAATTACACTATCAATCTTATAACTATTGCTTGTTTTCAGGGCAAGTAATCATGGCTGAGAAACCAAGACTCCACTACTTCAATGGACGCGGTAGAATGGATTGTGTTAGGTGGCTGCTAAGTGCAGCTGGTGTTGCGGTTAGTATAATACCAGATTGTAATGTCACAAGCATGTGGGCCCGGAATGACTGGTATTCACCACACCAAACAGCAGCAGAATTTCAGCTAAAGTTCAATGATCCGTATGGTAAACCTATGCTTTGTCTGTGCTCAGTCCTGCATTTCCTGTATGGCCGCTGAGTATTTTTTTTTTTTCATAGTGATCACTGATCCCTTCAGTTCACTCTTCATTCACTGATGACACTTCCCAGCTGAGTGATCCACCAACTCTGGTCTATAAACCCTAGGAAGACATCTCATGATGACTTTGTTCACTTGCTATAAATGTACTTAGCATAAAATGTAGTATTTATAAGGAGAAAATCTCTGTTTAGATTAATCAAACTTACAAGTTCTTCATTGATCTTAGTTTAGCTCCCAGTCTGGTTTTTACATTCAGGCTCAGAATTAAAATGTTTGATTGCAGGATGGAATATAGACAACATGGGCCTGATTTATGTTCTGATGCAGCTTGTACGCAAAGTCGCGTTTTAGAAAATACCACAGAACTTGTGTATAGTTATGACCACATTCAAGTCCAAGAGAATCTCAAGATGCATTTTGATTTGAATCTGGTAGTAAGTACACTCTGGTAAATGGTTCTTGCCTTTCCTAGACAGAACAGAGCAGTGCATGAATAAATAAATGGCCATCTATTAACAGTATAATCATTCATAAAAATATGGATTTTAAATATATATATATATATATATATATATATATATATATATATATATATATATATATATATATGTATATTTTACTTTATATACATAATTAAAGATGCCTTTAATGCATACTGTACATGCAATGCCTTTTTATGGTCTATCTTACTTGCATACACATGATCTGTGCACCTAGTGGCAGACTTACTAATAATACGTGAAGTTTTTAAGTGTAGTTTCTAAAACAAAGACTAAGCCGTGTTTGTCATCACTATCAGTCAGCTCTCACACCTGCCCTGTAGTAGGTGCCAATTAAACGGCTGAAACCAAGTGTACTTAGGAGAAACACAAGACTTGAATTGGCCGCATCAGTGTGTGAATGTCATTGCTGTACATGACCTTCGTTAGTCTGCCCCTTCCCTTCCACGTTCTGCCTCTCAAGTCAAAGGCAGTAGTAAGTGTCATTTGAGTTCAGACATGAATTGCGTTTATTGGTGTAAGGTCCGTTTCTGGGCATACACAGAGCTATTTAACGCAAGACACTCTACGCAAATGGCCGTACATCTGAACATGAATCAGGGCCCATGTGTGCAAATGTTGAGAAATGTAAAGTAATTCTTTTTTTTTCTTTATTCACAGTTTAATGAGCAATTCTATGAAACAAAGGAAGAATATGAAAAGTTGCTCAAATGTACAGTATTTTTATTCCATAAGTACTGTAGTAGCTACATTTATATGGTGCACATTCACTTTTGTATTGTTAATATAAATGACCAAAACTAGTTGTCTAAAATTAGCACTTATAATGAATGTGTTGGGTTATTTTTACAACTCATAGACACAATATGCAATCATCTATTGGAAAGTAAAATATATCATCTTAGTTATTGAGTATGGGAAAGTAAAGATTTATTTTAAGCATGTATTACATCTATTCTTGTCTTGTTATACTGGGATTAACAAACAGCTCATGTGATCCATGATTACAACTCTCTCCACAGACGGATTTATCCATACAATTTAGAGCAATTGGCCTGATATCGCAGTGTGTGGCCCCAAAATCACCACCATGCTAGATAATGATCCTACTTGTAAATCGGATCATTATTTGAAAATGTGGTCAGATGACCATTATCAGCATGAGTGTGCTGTCATCTTCTGACTACAATCACAGACCACAACAAAGCTAGAAGTGATCTGGCCACTTGACCTAAGAGATGATCAGCTGGATCTCATCCGACCTGGCCACTCACATGTAGCCCAATTAAATACTAATTCTGCAGTTCAGGTTGAGTGGTGGGAACAGCTCGTGTGCGGCCACCTTTAGACCTACAGACTATGGAATAATGATAACATACATACATATTTGTGAATAATGGGAAAGCGATTATTAGAGGTTTTTCTGTTCCCTCTTATGTATTACATACCCAGTCTGTGTGACCTAGCATGACTTGTTTAACAATTATAGGAGACTTCTACATGGGGACAGTTCCAGTGGGAATAGAATGATGGGTGTCTTTGCTCTTTCTTAATAGTCAAGTTTATGATTGCTGCAGGCACTTTGGTGTAGACAAGTTCATTTCAGTGTTGCCTGCTAAGAACAGAATTGTATTCAGCATCATTTTATTAAAAGCCATTTATCCTGGGTCCACCAAGTCATGGTTCCCACCATTATGCCTTCTAGTAAAGGAATCTGGATTCGAGAGGCTTGTAGGAGATTTTATCTCAGCCTTCTGATAGACTCTTTATTTTAAAGCAGAGAGAAAGAGAGAGAGACACACACAAAAAAAATAAAATAAGGTGAAATATTTGTTTTTATCTCTAGACTAGATATGAGTGCAATTTTCCAAACTGCTCTGTGAAATATTCTCCTCATCCCACATTTTGCCACAAAATATTGAATCTTTCACCAGCATTTGGCCTTGAATGTTCCCAGTCCTACTACAGACGCAGTGTGAATTGTAACTGTTATCATCCCAAATCTATGCCTAGACTATAAATTCTGCATAATGTGGATTTCCAAATGCAGTGTGGAGTGGTATTACATGAAATGGCAAAGATAAAGTGGTACACAATGATTTTATTTCTAATTTTACTCTATTCATGAGAAAGGCTGCCAAGATTTTGTTCATCTCTTCCACAGAGCTAATCTAGGCTCTAATCAAAGCCTAAACATGAATCTTAATTAAGCTCTATCCCTATTCTACTAGATCTCTGAACTTGCTTTTCAATATTGAAAAATGCAATAACTCCTTTAATAATAGTGATTAATTTGTAAGTCAGTTGAAACTTTATTGTTCTCAAAGGAAGTTGATTATAATTTTTACCTTCCATTATGGAAAGAGGATTAGATACCACACTAATGTGATAAAGAGAAGTGTAATTGTAAACTGGATAGAGAGTATCATATAACTGTGTAATTATACATATATATATATATATATATATATATTCCATAATTCTACATATATCATATATATATATATATATATATATATATATATATATATATATACATAATCACACAATGCCAAGCAATATACCAGATGTCGTTACTCCAGACATCCAGAGGCATATGATGATATTAGTGCATAATAAATTTCATATTAACTATAATCACTCATCATCAGTTGAGTACCAAACATGGTGATATATCTATCTATCTATATATATCTATATATATATATATATATATATATATATATATATATATATATATATATATATATATATATATATATATATAAAACCATATATCTCTACTTGTTTGGTAATTAACTGATGATAAGTGCTTATAGTTAACATGCACAATATTATGCTCTAAACACGGGTTCAGTAGTGGCAGTGTGAGGTGATTATCGGCCCAGCGTGCGCTCCACTGTCGAAACTAAACCGACTTATACGATTCCAAATGATCATACTAATTATGTCCCTATAAAGCTTATTACAGCCATCCAGTAATCATCTATGTCATACTTAGATTTGTGTATATATATATATATATATATATATATTATAATGTACAATCCTCCATTAATATTTACATATTATAATAACGAGGAGAAATCAATCTTGGAATAAACAGACTAATCAATAACAGTTTCTCAAGTGTGAAAGCTTGTACTATTAGTACCTATTGGTCCTGCTGTTTTGTCAGCCTTAAAATATTCGTGAGTCCAGATTGACCTTTGGTGACTAAAAGTTAAGGTGAGTACTCCACACGACAATCTAACTAACAAATCTTTTATTATTATTGCTAATGGGTGGATGTCTGGAGTAATGGAATCTAGTATATTGTTTGGTATTGTGTGACTATGGACTCTGCCCCAAGTTGAGACCTCTCCAAGGCAAGCACTTTATCGCATACTACCTATCGCACCAGGTGTTCTCAGGTGATTACCCATCCTGTTACTTACCTGGCTCCACTCTGTTTGTCTTCTAAGTTCGAACGTGGTTGGGAATTCCCAGGGTGGTATAACTGTAGTTAATGTGATGATGCTGCCCTTTCAGGAAATCTAACCTAGATATACAAGATCCTATTCTGTCACAAGCACCAGTGTTTGGATGAGACGGACCAGACTCATATTTAGTAATATGTATTGCTAACTCTGACCGCTGGGTGGTATTATAAGGAGAGGTCAAAATCCACATTTAATCCTCGTTGTATTAAATTTTTAGGGTGAAAATCATCTTTGCTTCTTCTCTGTTGATATTTTTGAATACATCTTCTCCTCTCCAGTTTTTGTTTACTTTTTTAATACCTAAGAAAGTGAGTCCTGCAGGTTCACATCTGTGCATGGTTTTGAAGTGACTAGAAGGATGGTGCTTGTCGAGCCCAATTTTAATGTTTCTAAGATTTTCTCCTATTAAAATTTTTAGTATTCTGATTATGCGGCCGATGTATTGTGGGCATTATATGAGATAAATTACATTGCTTGTGCTGTAGGTGATACATTCTTTGATTTTGTTGTCACATGCTGACTTGAACTGAAGAACTTCCCTTGTGATTTTGCAGTTTAAGGCTTTGCAGTCAGCACATTTGCCACAGTAATAAAATTCCTGATGTTTGGCTAAATTGGCCCAACCAGTTATCCTCTCTGTTGTCATTACCCCTTTTTATATAGTTTTTACTACAGGCTTCCTCAAATCCGGGGCTTTCCTGAAAACTATTTCAGTGTACTTCGGAAGTAAAGTACCTATAATCTCATCCTGTTGAAGGATGTGCAAAGCTTTTTGAGAATGTGTTTAAGTTGATGCGCTCCACTAGTAGAATCAGATACAAAATACATTTTACTGTTCTTATCACTAGTGTCACATAATGTATCTTTCATATACAGGGTGATTCAAAAGTCGCAGTACACCCTTTTATTTCAAAAACTCTACAGGAAATTGGGAAACCTGAATACTCCAGTAAGGTATGGGTGACGTGGTCTATCTTTTACGGCATGTACCAAACATGGCCGCCATCTTGAAATCGGCCAATCGGCCCAATTCCTGTAGAGTTTTTGAAATAAAAGGGTGTACTGTGACTTTTGAATCACCCTGTATAATGATTTGTATTCCAATAGCTTATTCCGATCAGTGGTTTTGAGTTTGTAAAATGCCACATTAATAAGATACCCATTGTAATTTTTTTCAAGGAATTGAGACTTCATTAAGGCACCTTGGTTCATGTAGTGATCAACTTGAGTGCAGTTGCGTTGAATGCATGTAAACTGACTGAAAGGGATGCTTTTTAACCACTGTGGATGAGGATGACTATCTGATAGAATATAGCTATTGACATATACAAACTTTCTTTATGTTTTGGTAGCAATAGTATTGTCCCTAATAAAGATTTCAAGGTCTAAAAATTCTATTGAGTTTTAACTATAGTTGGTCGTGAATTTTATTCTATAATCATTGGTATTGATGTGTTCTACAAATTTGATGAAAGGTGGTTCTGTGCTTTCCCAGATGATTAAAACATCATCTATGTATCGTTTCCAGAGCACTAGGCTTTTCCCCCAGCTATTATTTGACCAGATGGTATGGTCCTCCCAAAACTCATGTAGATATTTGCATAGCTGGGAGCAAACCTAGTGCTCATAGCAGTACCCTGTAGTTGCAGGTAGAACTGTTCTTCAAATCAGAAATAGTTATGTTTCAAGATGAATTCTATGTTTGTAAGAATAACATACATTTGTGTCACACTCATATCTAGATCTTGTTGTAAGTAGTACCGTATGCTTTGGATCTCTAGGTTGTGTTTTATAATTGTATATAGCGAAGTCACATCATAAGTGACCAACCAGTAATCAGTGTTTCATACAATGTCATTCAAAAGCTGTAAAACATGTGTTGTATCTTTCAAATATGCTTTCTGCTGTTTAACATAAAGTTGTAAATATGTGTCTAAATAATGTGAAAGATTTGCAGTAATGGATCCAATTCCAGAGATAATTGGCCTTCCAGGGAGATGAATGATATCTTTATGATTTTTGGGGAGATGATATATAACAGGAATGATCGGATGGTGGTTGTATATGTAATTGTATTCATGGTTGTTGAGAATACCAAGATCCCTGCCTGTATTGAGAATGTACTTCAATTGTTTTTTGTACTCCTCAGTAGGGTTTTGATCGAGAATTTGATATGTGGATGTATCTGATAGTAATCTATGAGTTTCCTTGATCTAGTCCCTGGTGTTGAGGACCACTATTCCCCCACTTTTGTCAGCTGGCTTGATTCATTTCTGTCGGTGTCAAATTAACTTTGGTTTGAAATTTGTTTCCTTTGATCTTGTCTAGATCTCCCAAGACCATAGTTTCAAATTTGTCTATCAGGCTGCCTTTGACATGCCGCAGATAGAATGTGGATGCTGGTTTTAAAGCTGTGTATTTGTATGGACCTTTCTGTGCTATGTAATTGTGTTCCAAGGGAGTTTTTGCATAGAATTTTTTAAGGGTTAGTTTCCTAATAAAACGATGAATATCCGTGAATGTATCAAATTTATTTAATGAATTAGAGCGTATTTAAGACGTTTATTTAAAACACATGTTTCTGGATCTGATAATTTGTGATCGCTTAGATTGAATACCCCTATGGGTTTAATGGGGGATCTTCCAGTGACTTTTGTTTGGATTTTTTTGCCTCCTCTTCTAACGCATCGAGTTTTCTTTTTACAGTATTTTGTAGTGTGGGTCTTCAATGTGTGTTCATAAATTTAAAATTTATTTAACAAAGATAAAAATGTATAAATTGCGCCCGTACATAATATATAACATATGTTATATATTATGTACGGGCGCAATTTATACATTTTTATCTTTGTTAAATAAATTTTTAATGGTTTGACTCTGTTTATGAGTTTATGTTAGTACCCACAGCTGAGGAATTGTTTGTTAGCCTTATTAGGCATACTGCACCATAATGGTTCTGTTCTGAGTCCATAGCGATCTGAATATCTGGAACCTTTAAGACTGGACATCAAGGATCTTTACTATATAGGATATCGGGAATCCAATTACAGAATTACAGATAAGCTGTTTATTATTCGCTCTTTGGTACGAGGCCAATTCACTTGTCGTTGCACTGAGAAGATTACCTGTTGGTTATTTAATACACTATGCGTGGCGCTTTTCTCTTTTTTTGTCTTTTAGATATATATATATATATATATATATATATTATAATCCTCCATTTATATTTACATATTTTACCATAGTGATGGTATAATTATGCGCACTGTCATGTAAATCGTGCGTAGTTGTTATAATAACGAGAAATCAATCTTGAAATAAACAGACTAATCAATAACAGTATCTCAAGTGTGAAAGCTTGTACTATTAGTACCTATTGGTCATGCTGTTTTGTCAGCCGTAAAATATTCGTGACTCCAGATTGACCTTTGGTGACTAATAGTGAATGTGATTACTCCACACGATAATCTAACAAACCTGTTATTTTTATTATTATTGGGTGGATGTCTGGAGTAATGAAATCTGGTATAATGCTTGGTATTGTGTGATTAGATATATATATATATATATATATAGATATTTATTTATTGTGTAGAATTACACAGTTTATTTCCAGTGATATCATGCTCTCTATCCATTTTACAATTACACTTACCTTATATTATCCAGTTACTTAAAACAACTCTACCCTAGACTAAGCACTATACTGTTCTGATTATCAAAGTCAATAGAGTGCATAGTAACAACTGGTCATGAGCAAAGCTGCCTTAGTGTTTCAGTGCAGCAGTAGCCAGAGGATGTCTTTCTAGTCTCATGTAGTAGACAGAGTACAGCTCCAAACACATTTATTTTCCTCTGTCCTGCCTTCCTCTTACCATGTACATGCTGAAGAGCAACGCCGGGACTTTTCATTCCCCCTGGAATATGTATAACCCAGGTGGGTATATTATGGAATCTCAGGGATCTCATGTTAACTTTACAGATTATGAGGTACAGGCTAGGGAAATATTAAATTAAAAAGCTTTTTGGCAAAATTAATGTTGCCAGAATCATATATGTGTAGTGATTAGTCATATGTCAGGCTAGGGACAGGGTGGATTAATTTGTATAGAAACAGGATGCCAAACAAATACAAAAATGAAAGATTAATATAATAATAATAATAATAATAATAACAACAATAGGTATTGTTCAATGTTATCTCAGATTAGATATACAATATAACTTTAACTCTGAAATGTATTTAAAGTAAACATGGGCATATGTTGAGCTTTTCTTAGAATTTATATGTATGCAAATCTAATTCCTATCCTATATGCAACCATCATCTGTATACACTGTAGTAGACTGTACATAGCACTTACTGTACCTCTACTGCGCTTCCTGCCATCTTCGGTCAGCAGTCAGCGATCCATGGCCCAGGCTCGCACCAGTACCTCATCCTTCCAATGTCAGTGGATTTGAAGCAGAGTCATAACTAGGGCTGTGTGATAGGGGCAACTGCCCAGGTGCAAAGCTTGAGGGGGGCGCAAATATTTATTTGATAAATGACAGTTGTGGTGAATATTGAATCAATGTAATTCTGAAACAAGAGGTCAACTAAGCCAGTGCTGATGTAGCTGGAGGAATATAGGTTCTGTAAGAACTGTACCTATATAAAATGAGTATGTTTAGATAACAGGGGGTTCTTCTAAATCCAGTATGGAGTTTATTCTAGGAATCATAATACACTCAAGGTTTTAAGTGAACTCAGTGCCTACATGTAGTGGAAGTGGACAGTTTATGTACTGAAGAATCAGCCATGAGCATGCAGCCTGTCAATCCACTCAGATGTAGTCACTAAACCATCACACAATTCCTACTAAATATTCCAGCTTAAACAAAACTCATTTTCTTTGCATCTTTAGCTGGAGATTTGATGTTTCAGCAAGTCCCATTGGTGGAAATAGATGGCCTGAAGCTCGTACAAACTAGAGCCATCCTGAGTTACATAGCTGGAAAGTACAACTTGTATGGAAAGGACCTGAAAGAAAGAGCATAGTAAGTACTTATCTTTACTTTTTCTTATGTGGAGTTGGACACATTGGAGCCCCCCGAATATAGGCAGGAAAAAGAGTATTTACATGTAAATGTAAAGTCACACGCAGCTGAAGATGTGTCCAGCTCTACCACTAGTATATGCACCAGCTTTACATCAAGAGTAACAAGTGTGTATACTTATGCACCATGATAGCATAGGACAGTGTAGGGACACCTAAAAATGTAGCTTGACAGGATTAGTCGTATAAATAGTAAGAAATTTGCATATCCCTGTTTGTACACAATATAATAGTGTAATGAAGTGTCATACATAGGAGAATAGTGTCTAGACAATGTTATCGATAAATCTCAGTTTCATTTACCATGTAAAATATAATTAAATACAGATACAAAATAAAGGTACAAATTAAATACTGACATCTGTTTTCTTCATTATGAATCAAATGGGAATCTTTTTTTTCTGCTGCAGTCCAAATGGAAATATTACTTAATGCAAATAGACGGCCTTACCCAGGGCTGGACTGGCCATCTGGCACTTGCCAGAAGGGCCGATGGCTGTATGGACCGGTCCGGTACCCTGCGCTTCCAGTCCCACAGCTTTTTTTGTTCTTTTTCTTTTTACTTTCGCATGGCCACGCAAAGTAACGTCGTGACGTGTGACGTCATGCGCAGCCCCCTAGGAGCCTTTGGTCTGTTAAGGGCAGAGAGTGTTAAGGTAAGTTGGTGCGCTCTTTTTCTTTTTTCCGTTCGGGGGATAGGGAAAATGGTGCAGGGGGGATAGTGACAGGTACTGCAGGGGGGGGGGGGAATAAGTAAAAATAACTGTACAGGGGAATGGGGGGAGTGAGTGAAAATGTCTGCAGGGGAGGGGGAGGGGGAGTGAGTGAAAATATCTGCAGGGGTAAGGGGGGAGTAAGAGTGATTGAAAATGTCTGCAGGGGAGGGGGAGGGGGAGTGAGTGAAAATATCTGCAGGGGTAAGGGGGGAGTAAGAGTGATTGAAAATGTCTGCAGGGGGGAAAAAAGTGAATGACTGAGGGGGGGGTGAAAATGACTGCAGGGGGATGGGAGGGTTGTATGAGTGAGTTAAAATGTCTGCAGGGGAAAGGGAGGGTTGTACAAGTGAGTGAAAAATGTCTGCAGGGGGGTTGTACGAATGAGTAAAAATGTCTGCAGGGGGAATTGTACAAGTAAAAATGTCTGCAGGGGGGGTTGTACGAGTGAGTAAAAATGTCTGCAGGGGGGGCAATGGCTGTAGGAGGGGGGAAATAAAAATGGCCAATGTGTGTGGAGGACAGTATATGACTATAATGTGTGTGGGGGACAGTATATGACTATAATGTGTGTGGGGGGACAGTATATGATTATAATGTGTGCGGGGGACATTATATAACTATAATGTGTGTGGGGGACAGTATATGACTATAATGTGCGCTATTAAGTGAATGTGGGGCTGTTTGAGGAAAATGAGGTATATTTATTAAATGTGATTATGAACTATTTAATGACTGGAATGGTTGTGGAAAATGGTTATTTTTATTAAACGTAAATGATATTTAATTTCTTGCTGGGGTTGTTTGGAGGGAGGGAAATAGATTTATTTATTAAATGTGAATACTGTTAATTTAATGTCAGGGCTTGTTGGAGGGAAATAGATGTATTTATCAAATGTGAATACTATTATTTTAATGTTGGGGCTGGAGTGAAGCCTAATTGTAAAACCTGGGTGCTATATTGATTTAATACTAGTGCTGGTTGGAGTTTTCTAAATTTCATGTACCCATTTTTTCCCAAATAGGGCCCCCAACATTCCAGGATCCAGACAAGCAGCAACTGATCTAAAGACACCAGCAGCTACAAGTGGTGAAAATGACAAGACAGGTAGGAGAGATCACCACAGTCTGCCAACTGTCCTGAATTTGGTGGGTGACTGTCCCGCTTAGTCAGGATTTGGTCTGACTGCAAGGACAGTTGGGAGATATGTCCTGCTTCACATTGTACTGCTTGTGAAGGCAGAACTGTGTGCACCTAACAGTAGTGCTCACAGTATTGCCTGTGTATTTGATGAAAATGTGTCTAATAACCATATTACATCATAGGAGCCCCCCTGTCTTAAGTGCCTAGGGCCCCCGAGCCTTAATCCAGCTCTGGTTAGCAGGAGGGAGCGGATAGCTGCTCCCAGTCCCTGGATAAGACACATCCTGCAGAGCAAGCCGAGGAGCTCTAAGTCTCATGAGATTTATTAATCTTGTGAGTCTACTTCCTGTAGAGTGAGCAGGGAAGCTCTTGGGGCTAGATTTACTAAACTGCGGGTTTGAAAAAGTGGAGATGTTGCCTATAGCAACCAATCAGATTCTAGCTGTCATTTTGCAGAATGCACTAAATAAATGAAAGCTAGAATCTGATTGGTTGCTATAGGCAACAGCTCTACTTTTCCAATCCTTGGGCGGGTGCTTGTGGATAAGTGAGTAGGAGATTTAATGATGGCGACAGGTGCATGCGTTGCAGTCCTCTCCCTCACATTTTCACCCTCAGTAGCGCTCATTTATGCCTCCATTCTGCAACAAATTTTTGATTTCAATGAAAACGAAAAGAGTGACAAAGACGTCCGTGACCCTTTTACAAAACCAAGTGGAGCAGAGTTTTGAAAACACTGAAATATAAACATTGGGGGTTGGGGGTGTAAGAAGAAAACCAGATTTTAAATGAAGAATGACTTTATTTTTACCTATCCCATTTTAGTCTGGCGTGGGAGTCAAGGGGGTGCTACAAAGATATTAGTTTAGGGCGGACTGAACACTTAAGCAGACCCTGGACAAATGCATCTACTGGAGCAATTACTTGAACACACCCTTATTGTACTTGGCCTACTCTGCCCTCCGCTTCTCTCCCCCATTCTGTCTCTTCAACTGTAAGGAGTCGTAATAAGGCTCGAGTCATAAGTGTAAGATTCAACCAAATCTGCATATGGACCTATGAGTACATATTTGTGGTGCGCATACGAAGTAAGAAAAAAAAGTGTATTTTATTTAAAAAAAATAATAAAAAAAAAATAGACCTACGTCCAACTGTACATGAGCCTCTAAATTCCTTTTCTTACATTATTGTAGATCAATGGTAATACTAATGCCACAGATCAGGAGATGAGGCCATTTGTACTTTATTCCAACATCTATATGAAGCAAGAATCTATATAGCATTGAATGTGTCAGGGAATTGATACTTTCCTAACGCCCAAAGAAGATCTGCTTATTGGGATGATTACCAAAGTATTGGTGCCTTCAGCACACTGTGTATACTTACTATGTGGCGTTTCCGTAGAATTAAGTAATTTTCTAAAACGGCAATTTTATTAAAGACCAAGCCCATTGGGTTTTGATTTTAATAAAATTGCTGTTTGAAGAATATTACTTCAAAGCGACGGGAAATCGGCGGTTAGTAAATATACCCCTCAGTTTTCACTGAACTTGTACTAGTGTGAATATGAGCTCAACTTTAACACTACATGTTAGGCACAGAAAACCAGCATTGATTTGTTTTTTGTCTGGACATGTGTACCGCTACCCTACCAAAACAATCACTGCATAGCCACCATAAATGATAAGACTATAACTCTGCCAGAACAACACATCTATAGTGACACTTACAAAATGGAAACAAGCATGATTCGTTGCTATGATTTACAAAACATTTATTAGATAGAACTTTGTTATTAAAAAAATAAAAAATCTTCTCTTTATCAGTGAACTGTGATTTAGATGATATTATACTGATACACTGTAGGGTTCTTTTACTAACATTGCACTTAGTTTTCACTGAACCACAGCAACCAATCTGTGTAGCTGTATTTAGACAACGAAAGCAAATATCTGATTGGTTGCTATGGTTTACATGCAATGCTAATAAATGAGCCTTGTGACTGTAGAAACTGGTCTGTCCAATGTAAGGTTTAGCTATATATATATATATATATATATATATATATATATATATATATATATATATATATATATATATATATATATATATTGTGTTAATTGAAGCAAGTGATTAATCTAATATACATTTTCTGCTTTTCATTCCAGCATTGACATGTATGTAGAGGGAGTCTGTGACCTGATGTCACTGGTCACGTCAATATTGATCCTTCCTGAAGATGGTAAGGAGAAACAAAGATGCCTCGTCCAAGACAAAGCATTACACAGATACTTTCCTGTATATAACAAAGTAAGAAAAGTTATATTTAAAGAAACATCATATATGTGTGTGGTGTATTTCAAAGCAGTTTTTAAAGTCAATTTTCAATTGTTGTGATTTCTTTTATACTACACCTTGGTTCTGCCATCCTCTAATTCCCAAGGCCAGGCGTGGCAACCTGGCACAGGTTTACAAAAACACCCAAAAATCAATTTAAGGTCAAGCTAACTATTTCAGTGTTTTATAGCTGACTCAGTATCCTTCACAGCATATTCTGTTGTGAATTAAACCAGGAAGCAGGCTTGGATGGTCCATTAAAGCGTCTGAAGATACTCCAGTGGGAATGTTTGCTATGGAGAAAACTTGGGAAATAAATCACTTTATCAGAAAATCATTAATATATGTGTAAATATTGTAGATTTTTGTGTATTTATATTATACAAGTTAACCCGTGCACGATACTCATGCAATCTAGTCAAATCAAGCTACTTAAGGTGTTAAAAAGGTTCTTGTCATGCATTTGAGCCATAGCCCAGGCCTCAACCACCAACCACTCCCCACTGTCACCCCCGGCAACCACCAACCACCCCCAACTGTCACTTCTCCTTCAAGAAATATATATATATTTTTTTAAAATCTTTATAAACACTTTTAACAATTAACAAATTAAATTAACAAATTAAAAACATCTTAGTATACCAAAATTCAGCCCTTTCTGAATTTTTTTTTCCACACACACTAAGAATTTAGTAGGTCAGTGTATAACTCCGCCCAGCAGGTGGCGCTGCAGCTTGGTTTTATTTTTTCCACACACACAGACAGACTAACACACGCCACTAGACATTTATATTATAGATAGGTTTTAAATGAAATATAATATATTAGACCCCAGTGGGAACACTCATAACACAATTTACTGATATCCCAGTCCAACACTGCGAGGATGAAGAAAAAAACAGGTATATGGAATACAGCTAATTTATTGTTTTTTAATTGTAGGCCTTAGAAAATCAGAACTTTTTGGTTGGAAACCAGCTGAGTATGGCAGATGTGCTGCTGCTTGATGCCATTTTATCAGTGGAAGAGATCCATGATAACATCCTACAGAACTTTCCTAACTTACAGGTAAGCATTGTACAATGTCACTGTGATCACTTATATTTTTGCTTCATTTTTGGTTTGACATTGACACCAATATGTGTCATTGCTACCTCAGATGACAGCAGATTTCGCTGAGAACATATTTCACAGAGGTCTAAAACCTAGAAATGTAATATCTGCTTGACTTAAATACTGCTGACTGACCTCATTCAGTTAGGTGTGTTCTATATTCTAGAAGTTCTGCTCAGTCTATGTAGTGGACAATCTGCCTTACCTACAGTAGATAGCAAATATTGCCTTATTGAAAAGCGAGGAGTGGTGGCTTGTCCCAATGGCCTAAATGGACCTGACTGTGTATTCCAGTGGTTTGCTGGTGACTAGTAGGAACTAGGTTAAAGGTTGTGGATGACATGGTTTGGCCATCATCAGGCTCTCAATTGAGCCACTGACCCTATTACTATACAAGTTGGTGGAAACTTGCCATATTTGTATATCTTACCCTCTACTCAGCCCCATAGCATGGTACATTGATTCCGTTAAAATTAGTGTCTTTGGGCCTGATTTATTAAGGAAAGTTAAGTAAAAAAAATTGAGTAAGTAGTCTCCTGGACAAAACCATGTTACAATGCAAGGGGTGCAAATTTGTTTTCTATTTTGCACATAAGTTAAATACTGACTGTTTTTTCATGTAGCACAGAAATACTTAATAGCTTATTTGTACACTGAAATTGAAAGTTGATAGTTGTGTGCTACATGAAATAAACAGACAGTATTTAACTTTTCTGAAAGATAGAAAACGAATTTGTAACATGGTTTTGTCCAGGAGATTACTTACCCATTTTTTTTTTACTTAACTTTCCTAAATGAATCAGGCCCTTTGATAATACGAGTGTTGTATGTACTATGTTTCAGTTATATTTAAGAGTATGTTGTCTGCATTTTTCTCCCATGAAATCAGAATATGCTCAGTGTAACTTTGGAGCTGGGAAAATTGTATTGATTTTTCATGAAATATTGTGACTTGGTGATGAGTCTAGCATGGGGGTTCACTAAGCTATCTAAGGATAATGGTGCTATTTATATGTTTACCTACATGTAAAATATAAACTTAATTAATATTAATGTAGTGCTAGTCTACTGCAACTTCTTGCTGTGTATGTATGTGCAATTTATTTGTTGTGCCAGTCTAATGTAATAATAAATACAGATGCAAATATTGTACATCTGTTTTATAATGAGTTATATTTATTTGTAATTTTATACTGATTAATATTAATTTTACTGAGTCTTTAGTTTTTGGAAAAACGGAATAAGTTTTTTGTCACATTAATAACATTGTAAAACTCAGTTTCTTGTAATCCTTTATTTTTAGGCTTTTAAAGAAAGAATCAGTGAGATCCCGACAATAAATAATTTCCTGCAGCCGGGGAGTCAAAGAAAGCTGATGGCCGACGCAGTGTATGTAGAAACTGTGATGAAAATTCTTTACAGCTAAAGTGAAACTGAAACGCTCTGGCTTACTTTTTGTATGCTGTGTAATTTTCATGTCTGAGATTTACATAAAAATTTCTGTTTTAATAATTTATTCTCTTTCTTTAAATGTTATTTACACACTGTTTTAGCTTTAACACTTATATAAAGATTTAGTCCAGTTTGGCACAACTCAACATTTAGCAACTTCCTCCCTACAACCTCCCAGAGTAGCACTTCAGTGGAAGTCTCTGCCCCTGCTCAATTTCTAACAATGAAGAGCTGAAGTACTGGAGCTGTCAGGATTCAAGCTGGGTCCACTTTTATTCTATGCAGTACGTTATTTATGGAATGTCTGAGTAACTGGTGGCTCAGTCATTTAACCTTTCAAATATTCCACTTATTCACATAGACAAATGCCTCCAAGCAATCCCTACATGCACTAATGTGCTATAAAATTCTATAAACAATTTCATTTAACTCTTCAAAAATACTGTAAGTACCAACTACTACTTTTATTCCTACAAAAAGATATTTATGCTGATTCTGGTCATATTTACATGCCAAGAGACATGTGAAGATACTTTGATTTCACTTGCAGCTTATGCAGTTCAACCCAACCCATATATTATGTTTGATTGTTTGTCCAGTTATTCATTCGTACACTCCTGGACCGATTGGGATGCAACCAACGCGAGGTGGTCCAGTTGGATCCTGGCCAGATTTTAGGGGTGTTAGTGTCCCAGTTGGACCTCCCATTGGTGTACGCTGGGCAGAACTTTGACCCGGGGAGTCTGTTCTGAGCCTTCCATTGGATGGATTTGGACAAAAACTTCACAGACTGTTAACATTGGATCCCAGAAGACATACTAGGGCAGTGGTTCCCAAACTTTTGCAGTTCGCGGCACCCTTAGAGTCTCCAAATTTTTTTTATGGCACCCCTCCAAAATAATTATTGAGCAATCCAAGTAGTTGGGTCAAAAAATTGTAATAAGTATTTAGGTCAGGACAGAAATACTTATTTAGTTGTATGCAAAGATGCCCCCTCTGCATCCAGACACTCTGCCCTCAGGCACTCTGCCCCCTCTGCATCCAGACACACTGCCCTCTCTCACACTGCCCCCTCTGCCCTCTGTCACGCTGTGCCCCCTCCTCTGCTCTGTCACGCTGTCCCCTCTCCTCTGCCCTCTCTCACAATGTCCCCCTCCTCTGCCCTCTCACGCTGTGTCCCCCTCCACTGCCCCTCTCATGCTGTGTCCCCCTCCACTGCCCCTCTCATGCTGTGTCCCCCTCCTCTGCCCCACTGTCCCCCTTCTCTGCCCCGCTGTCCCCATCCTCTGCTCTGTCGCCATCCTCTGCTCTGTGTCACCAACCTCTGTCCCGCTGTCACCATCCTCTGCTCTCCTCCTCTGTCACCATCCTGTCACCAACCTCTGTCCCGCTGTCACCATCCTCTGCTCTCCTCCTCTGTCACCATCCTCTGCTCTCCTCCTCTGTCCCGCTGTCACCATCCTCTGCTCTCCTCCTCTGTCACCATCCTCTGCTCTCCTCCTCTGTCCCGCTGTCACCATCCTCTGCTCTCCTCCTCTGTCCCGCTGTCACCATCCTGTCACCAACCTCTGTCCCGCTGTCACCATCCTCTGCTCTCCTCCTCTGTCCCGCTGTCACCATCCTCTGCTCTCCTCCTCTGTCCCGCTGTCACCATCCTGTCACCATCCTCTGCTCTCCTCCTCTGTCCCGCTGTCACCAACCTCTGTTCCGCTGTCACCATCCTCTGCTCTCCTCCTCTATCCCGCTGTCACCATCCTCTGCTCTCCTCCTCTGTCCCGCTGTCACCATCCTCTGCTCTCCTCCTCTGTCCCGCTGTCACCATCCTCTGCTCTCCTCCTCTGTCCCGCTGTCACCATCCTCTGCTCTCCTCCTCTGTCCCGCTGTCACCATCCTCTGCTCTCCTCCTCTGTCCCGCTGTCACCATCCTCTGCTCTCCTCCTCTGTCCCGCTGTCACCAACCTCTGTATCGCTGTCACCATCCTCTGCTCTCCTCCTCTGTCCCGCTGTCACCATCCTCTGTCACCAACCTCTGTCCCGCTGTCACCATCCTCTGCTCTCCTCCTCTGTCCCGCTGTCCCCATCCTCTGTCCCGCTGTCACCATCCTGTGCTCTCCTCCTCTGTCCCGCTGTCACCATCCTCTGCTCTCCTCCTCTGTCCCGCTGTCACCATCCTCTGCTCTCCTCCTCTGTCCCGCTGTCACCATCCTCTGCTCTCCTCCTCTGTCCCGCTGTCACCATCCTCTGCTCTCCTCCTCTGTCCCGCTGTCCCCATCCTCTGTCACCAACCTCTGTCCCGCTGTCACCATCCTCTGCTCTCCTCCTCTGTCCCGCTTTCACCATCCTCTGCTCTCCTCCTCTGTCCCGCTGTCACCATCCTCTGCTCTCCTCCTCTGTCCCGCTGTCACCATCCTCTGCTCTCCTCCTCTGTCCCGCTGTCACCATCCTGTCACCAACCTCTGTCCCGCTGTCACCATCCTCTGCTCTCCTCCTCTGTCCCGCTGTCACCATCCTGTCACCAACCTCTGTCCCGCTGTCACCATCCTCTGCTCTCCTCCTCTGTCCCCCTCCTCTGCCACGATCCCTCTCACTCTGCCCCGCGCCAGACGCCAGCCATTAAAAAAAAAAAAAAACACAGAAACTTACCAATCCGTCGGGCGCCGGGACCCAGCAGCCTCCTCTCTCCTGCAGCTTGTTACTGACGTCGATATTCAGTGACAGCTGCAGGAGAGAGGAGGCTGCTGGGTCCCGACGCCCGACGGATTGGTAAGTTTCTGTGTTTTTTTTTTTTTATGTCTGGCCTGCGGCACCCCAGTGACAGTGCCGCGGCACCCCTGGGAGCCGCGGCGCACAGTTTGGGAACCGCCGTACTAGGGGGTGGAAAAGAATATGCGCAAAATTGGGTATCTACACTTCTCTTGGAGTGCATGTATAATGGCTGCTAAAGAAATGTCTCCCAAGGCTGGTGGTGTGTTTCTACAGATTGTAAAATTATGATCAGTAGTGTAGTTGTATATGTGATGAGGAGGGGGATAATTTTTCTTCCTTTTCCCTAAATGTAAATAATATCTGGAGTGTTATGAACCAAATATATAACAATTGCAAACACACACACACACTATATATATATATATATATATATATATATATATATATATATATATATATATATATATATCTCAACAAAATTGTAGCTATATCTCAGCACATAACTCCAAATTGAAATTATGTCCCAATATAGTCAATTTAGAAAAATACTTCGCCTATGTCCAGGCGGCTTCCAATTCCCACAAAACCAGATGGTGGACTGGAGAAATCTAAAACTAAGCATATGGGATAGGGCGCCGCATAGTATAATACTGTATTGTAATGGACAATAATACAGTGACTGTACCAAAAGCCTGGAAATGGAATTATCCACAAGTGCAATAAGATAGGATGTTCAGAATGGTAGCAGTTAACCATATACATCAGTGAGTAGATGTGAAAGGATAGTTATCATATAAACACTCTAGAACACCAGTACCCTCCAGTAGTGATATGTGTACCAGATAATCAGACTGTTTAGCTTATCTGTTGACCTCTGTCACAGTGGCATGATCTCTATGCAGTTCAGATAATAAAACTCTTTTTGCTTATCTGTTGAAGGCAATCACAATGGCCTGATCTCTATGCAGTTCTCGTTAGCTGCTATAACTTAATATACTTGCAGCAATAGATCTGTGGCTCCACCAAATTCAAATTGACAAGTTCTTCAACGCGTTTCATCTTATTGGCATAAAGACCTCATCAGGAGGTAATTGAATATGTGGCTCTCTGGGTCGCGATCTAAAATAGTGTGTGCGGCGCTATCTTGTGCCTGCGGACAACGAGCATCACCCGACGCTCTACATGAAAGCGTGACCAATGGGAACAGAGTGGTCACATGACCGTATTGACAACAAACTTTATGTCTACTGCACAGATAAAGACATAATAGTCACGTGACCTCTTTCAACAAACTTGTTAAACTAACAGCGGTCGCAAATTATTATGAACCAAATTCAGATTGAATTTTATATATATGTCTAAGACACTCACTAAGTCTACATGAGACTACCAAGGCAATCAATAACTGGCACAAAGTACATAATAAATATACATAAAGAATACAATATAAAAAGGTAAAAAAGGTATAAAAGGATAAGAATAATATATAGAACACACTATTAATTAACACTACTTATAGTGTATTATAGCTAACACGATACCTATAAATATAACTAAAACTATACATTGATCATACACTAAAACCTGATATGTTAAAATGATAACTGATTGCACACCATACATAATATATGTAGAATATCTATTGATAGTGAATAAGTAAATACATCACTGCACAAAAATATAAAAAAGAGCTCCCTTTATATCTACAAAAATGGAGCTAATTCATAATTTTCATTGAAATCTTGTGACATTAGATTGTCCAATGTGTAGATCCAGAACATCTCTCTTTGCGACAGCCATTTTTGCAAATCACCACCTCTTGTGCCCAACTCTACATGTTCCAGTGCCATACATTTTAGATATTGTGGGTCTGCCTGATGGAATTCCTTGAAATGCTGTGAGACCGAGTGACTCATCACTTTATTTTTAATATTTTTCACATGTTCTTGAATATGTATTTTCAAGGGTCTTTTGGTCTTGCCCATATATTTGCGACCACAGGTACACTCTAGGAGGTATATAACAGATGTAGGCAAACAATTCATCAATTGTTTAACTTTAAAGCTTCTACTATTGTTGTGATTATAGAAGATTTTGTTCATATGAGCTGTATATTTACATATATTGCAATGATTACATCTGGTACTTCCTTCTATATCTAAAAAGGATGTCCTTACAGTTGTAATACTTTTTGGCAGACTAGGAGCTAACATGTTTTTCAAGTTGCGACTTTTCTTAAAGATAATATTAGGGAATTCAGGGAGGATATTGTGGAGGACATGATCTCTCCTCAGAACATTCCAATGTTTAGACATGACTGATCTAATTTTTCTTTCTCCACTACAATATGTGGTAATAAAAGAAATATCATCATTCTTATTTGTCTTTTTGGAATAAGACAGAATATCTTGTCTGTAAAGCTGTTCTGTTCTAACAATAGCATTTTCTAGTATTTCTTGAGGATAACCTCTTTTATGAAATCTTTCGGTATATATGTTTACATGTTCTTTACAATGGTTGTTATCACTACAATTCCTCTTGCGGTGAAATTGAGAAAATGGGATATTCGTCTTCCATTTTTTGACGTGAGTATTTTTGTAGTGTAAATAACTATTGGTCTCAACTGATTTAATGACATTTTTTATGATCACTTTTTCATCTTGTGCTATAAGAATAAGATCTAAGTATTCTACTTGTATTGAGTCATATTTCATTGTAAATTTGAGGTTATAGTCATTTGTTTCAATAAACACCATAACGTTATTTAGAGATTGAATATCTCCTTTCCAAACTAATACAATATCATCTATATATATGTTAAAGAAAATAATATTGGCAGAATAAGTGCTAGGACTGTAAATGTATTTTTCTTCCCAGCTGCCTGTAAATAAGTTTGCGAAGTTGGGCGCAAAAACTGTGCCCATTGCAGTTCCGCAAAGCTAGAGATAAAACTGGTCAAGATATTTAAAATAATTATGAGTTAATATGAATTTATTCAAATTACAAATTAAATCCTTGTGTAAATTAGATATAGAACAATCCATGTCAAGAATTTTTTTAACTGCCTCGATTCCTTTTTTTATGTTCAATGGATGTATACAACGAATGGACATCAATAGTGACCCATACAAATTCACTACTCCATTTAAAATATTCAAAAATCTGTAACACGTACGTAGTGTCTTTCACATAGGACTCTGGATTAGTAACATATTTACTTAAAAATACATCCACATCTTTAGAGATGTGTGAAGTCGAGGAATCTATACCCGCTATGATAGGTCTTCCAGGCAGGTTATCTAAACTTTTGTGTATTTTGGGCATATTGTAAAATATAGATATAATTGGACAGTTTACCATTAGAAATTGAAATTCATCTTTGACAATTATGTCATCATATAGTGCTCTAGTTAGTATTTCTCTTAAACTATTCACATAATCATTGGGGGGGTCTCTCTTTAGGGGAGTATAAGATACTGTATCGCTCAATAATCTATTTGCTTCTTTTATATAATCTGTGCGATTTTGTATAACTATCCCACCTCCTTTGTCAGCTTGTCTAATTACTATATCAGTATTATTTTGAAGACTTTCAAGTGCTTTGAGCTCATTGATTTTAAGAGTCCTGACAATATGGGAATTGTCCTCTTATTCACACAAATCTGCAGTGATCAACTCTTGGAAAATCTCAATATGTCTACTTTTGGACTCCAATGGATAGTACTTAGAAGGTGGTTTGAGACCAGGGGGTAAATGTATCATAGTGCGGGTTGTACAAGTTGGCGGAAATCGGCGAGATGACAGCTTAAATTTAAAGCGGCGCTGCCTTGTAAAGGGAAGTTTCCCTTTACAAGGCAGCGCCGCTTTAAATTTAAGCTGTCATCTCGCCGATTTCCGGCGACTTGTACAACCCGCACTATGATACATTTACCCCCAGATTTTGAATTGGTTTCATAATTAGTTGTAATGGCCAGATCTTTTCTGGCGAAATGTCTTTTCAGTGTCAATTTTCTAACAATTTTTTTTATATTTATATACATTTGGAATTTATTGGGCTTTTTTACAGGAGCAAGAGATAACCCTTTACTCAATACAGATATCTCTGGTTTGGTCAATACATGATGCCTTTTTGTTTAAGTTTTTCAGTAATTATATATATATATATAAAGAGAGAGAGAGAGAGAGAGAGAGAGAGAGAGAGAGAAAAATAATGTGTCCCTAGCTGTACTGTACCATCATTGTGGAGATAGAAACTAATACACGTGGTTACACAACACATATAATGTTGTGTAAATGTGTCATTGGGCGCCTTACATATGTGAATGCCTTTTCCAACTTTTTGAATATGACTGGAATACTTGTGTGTGTATTTGCAGGCGTGCTGGATTTCAGTTTTATCAGATATTTTTCTGACCTTCCAAAGTTGGCTTCAATTCAACAGTTTTCCTTATCTTCCATTACATAGTAATGTTTCTGAGGGTTATTTATAGTGTAGATATAGTTTTATAGTCTTCCCTTGCTTTGTAAAAGATAATTATCTTTGTTTTGAAGTCATTAGCTGCTTTGTGGAGCCCATGGACACATTCTTAAGCTAGGCACACACTACAGGTTTTTCACCCAATTATTGTGCTAATCACACGATAAACGGCTGTTAGATCCGATATTGCAATAGTGTGTGTGCGCTCCCACGATTAGGTTTTATCATACCAAAGCACATTGTATCGGCAGAGTCAAGTCCTAGGTTTCCTGTAAGTCTGCTTGGTTTCCGCTGTATCATTTGCAGCAGCTATAGGGCAAGTATAAGTGCCAACTGATAGTGATGACTGTCATAGTCTCTGTTTTAAAAACCACAAGGACATGCATTCCACTAGCTAGCGCAAAACATGTTAGACCATAGTAATGCACTGTCTGTACAGTATACATTAAGAACATCTTGATTTATGTATTGAAAAAACAAACTTTTATTTGAACAATCCACATATTTTTATTAATGATTATTTCTGTTTAGAGGTGTTAATTTATTTTATAATATAATTTTATTTTTATTAGTATGTGTTTTGATCTGAACTTATATTGCACATATGCTTGTACGTATATTGCGATCTGTTCTGTCTTTCAACATATGGCAATGTTTAGAAAGAGGGTACTTGCATCCAGATTCAAATCAAAATGTGTCTTGAGATCTGCTTCAATTTGAATATAATGGGACCAATGCTCAAGTTCTGTGCTTGTTTTTTAAACTGCAAGTTGCATTAAAGTTGTGTTTGGGCTTGAATCAGATCTTAAATGAGTAATAGACCCCCTATCAATCTCTTATCTACCTTCATTCTGCCTTGACACACATCATTTGCATAATTCCCATGTTGGTGGTGACAGCAGGACCACCCTCATTAATGGCTGCATGATGCCTACCACACACAGGCCTCTGTATTCCCAGGGGGTGCAGCCTCTTCCTGTGCACACTCCCTGACCTCTGCCCCTCCTCCATTGGGTGCTTGATTCTGACACCTCTGCTCCTCCTCCACTGGGTACTTGTTCCTGTCACCTCTGCGCCTCCCCCTGCGGCCCCAATGGTTGTCTGTATTGCTCTCTCCCCCATTGTGTATGTCTCTGTCACCCTGTCTCTGTCTCTACATTTGTGTTTATCTGTCTATAGGTGTGCCCCACACCCCCAATGTGTGCAGCTGTCTCCTCTTTGTATGTGGGCCTGTGTCTGTCTTCCTCTTTGTGTGTCTGTCCATGATTTTATATCTGTACCTTTGTCACTCATTGTTGCCCCTTTATTATTTTTATTATTATTATTATTATTATTATTATTATCATCCTATATTTATATGGTACCAGAAGGTTTCCACAGCGACGTACAGAATGCAAATAGTTGACCATACAGGGTACACAGTACAGAACAATGAACAAGTAAAACGAAGACTCCAATAGCTCCAAGCATAGCTAGTACAGTGAAGTATGAGGAGAAGAAATGGTAGAGACAGGAGGAAAGAGGACCCTGCTCATAAGAACTTACATACTAAAGGGAGGGAAAACAAACTGTAGGCACAAGTGGGAGTCAGTGGAGGGGATCATACGGAAGAGGAGTGCGTATAGGACCAGAGGAGGAGTGAGGTGAGGGGATCAAGCATGTATGGATGTATTTAAGATGGTCAGGCGGATGGATGGAAGATAGTTAGGTGGATGACTGGTAGGCTATAAGGAACAGATGAGTTTTAAGTGCCCGTTTGAAGGAGCACAAATTAGGGGACTGTCGGATAGAGCGTTGGAGATCATTCCAGTGGAGGGGGGCATCCCGGTAGAAATCTTAATTTCTGGCGTGGGATGTGGTGATGACTGTGGAGGAGAGGCAACGGTCATTGGTCGATCGCAGGGAACAGGAGGGAGTGTGAATGAAGAGAAGGTTGAAGATGCATGGGGCAGTGGAGTGGGAGAGAGTGTTGTAGGTGAGGGTGAGGAATTTGAAAAGGACTCTGTAGGCGAAGGGGAGCCAGTGAAGGGCAAGGCAGAAAAAGAGCAGTGTTAAAAGAAGATAAGTCGCGCTGAGTATAGACCGAAGGGGGGCAAGGTGGAAGCGGGTGAGGCCAGTAAGGAGAAGGTTACAGTATGGGAAAATGATAAGTGCATGAATGATGGTTTTGTTTTGACACCCTTTATGTTTGTGTGTCTCTGTACTGTGGGTGTCTGTCCGTTGTTTATCTCCGTTTTGTCTTTCTCCCTTCACACCTCTAACCTTATCTATCCAACACCTTATTCTACCATGTCGCTCATCACCCACTTTTATCCTGTGCACCTCACAGCACACTTTTCCTCTTGCCGTGTATCTTCTCCCACCTCCCTCGTTACCTTCCTCCTCCTTCTGCTGAAGTCTGCTGATCAGAAGCAATGTGGATGAACCTGTTTCATTGTCACATACATTCTCCCAGTGGGCCCTTAATGCTCCAATATGACTCTGACTCTAGTGGATTTTTTTCACTTCATCTTGCCCCCCATAAAGGCCATGCCCCTTCCCTGTCCTCACATGTTCTGGGCTCCATGGCTCCATACTACACCTCTGGTTACACACGTGTCTGAGGCCCCCAGCACAGATCTGTATGCGGCAGGCCAGCAGCTCAGAAGAGCTGAGAAGGGCTGGTGAAGTCGCTGTGTGGCAGGCTGGAGTCCTGAGAGAGACTGCTAAGAAGACTAGCTGCACGTTTCTTAGAGAGAGTTCAAAATGTGAGGTGGTGGCTAAGCATTTATTATTTTTGTTAGTATATAGGAGCTCTTTCGCCCTGTAATCCCCGGTGGTCTAAGAGAAGAACAGGAAGGCATGACTCATATGTCCTATATGCGCTACTGTACATACGCGGGGTCCGCAAAACAGAAGTTGGGATTTCGCCCTGTTACTTTCAGTCAGTCTTTACACAGAGATAGTCGCAGCATTAGCAGCTGTGTTCCACAAGTGTATAAAGCCCTCAAAAGTGCCCACAACTGTAACCGGAGGCTCCTTACACTGTACTACTATATTAGGAGAGTCTGCACAATAAACTGCACAGATGTGCAGTATAACAGTGTGTCAAGCCTGCATCTGTATATCTATATGAGAGTGCATATCCATCTGCATATCTACAAGCCTGTATATGTATTGTTATGCAGGTCTAGTTGCTATCCAATAACGATTGTCGATATGTGGTTCCAAAGCACAATGCGATTTAATAGCCAAAAGTAGCAGAATAACAAGTCAGAATAAAATAAGTACAGCCGTTACTTATCACAGACGCCCTGGATCCAGTGTACAGTTCTGAAGGCTGTGGTCAAGAAGACTGTCCACCAGGTTCAGAGCCCCTGCTTATATACAGTCAGTGAATACAGTAAAACAATGCAGATGATGTGGCTTGCTTCTATTGGTCCAGGCTTCAGGAAGGTCCAGTGTACTGCAGGTCATAGGCCAGTTCAAACCAAAATATCCAAAGGTGGGGGTCAGTTTTCCAGGGAATGCACTCCAAATTTTCCAACCAAGAATCCGGTTTAAACGAGTCTATTTACATTATACAGTCAGCATCATTTTAAACACTTATTCCCTAACATCGCTAATTAGAGTATGCAATGTGTGATCATTTCGTCGAATGAACCGGACAACTGCGGATGAATAGGGCATTAAAATTATACTAAACACAACATATTTCCTGCAACCTAAACCCTTGATTTCACTTACATGTATATAACCTATAATATTAAACATAATACTGCTACATTTTGACATAATTAATTATGTGTTGCAACTACAATTAATGTGTACTAATTAGAAATATGTATGTTTGTGTGAATGTGTTTAAAAGTGTAAAACCTGTTATTGCCACGTGTTGCGGCTGGATACGCTTCTCCACGCCGTAACGTGCTCTACGCATAATTTCAGACAAAGACAACCAAGTTGGCTAGATATTAATTGAAATGACTTTATCCAATTTGCTGACTTCGAGAGTATAAGTGCACTAGCAAGTAAAACTGAATAAAACTGTTATTGTCTACTGTACTACAAAAACAACTACTGTGAGTACCTGCATATACCTAACTGTTATTCATGTTCAATAAACAGAAACCTGTTTACGTTCAAAAGTGTTGTGGCTTAACATCCACATTAACACCCCTGACACCTTTAGTAACATCAGAATGTATAACCAACAATTTTAATATTTTTTTTGTTATGTTTAACATATACTAGTTTCCATGTATTGTAGAAGCAGTGGAGCTGTCAAATTTTAGCCCGGGGAAGACAAGTCTCGAATTAGCAGCCTATTTTAAAGTAAAAAAAAATCATGCAAGTGACCCAGTCCAAGGAAGGTAAGCCATTATGGGACTGGCCCAGGGGCAGATGCACGCCTGTCCCCCAGTCCCTGAGTAGGAGTGCTTTCTATGATGTGTGTTCCAATGCTACTTGATTAAAGGATTTTTGTTGCATACACCATGGCAGCCTTTACATTGGGTTAACAACCTAATCAGCTGAGACAGAGATGAAAAACACACACCGGAGGGAATATAAGGTGACTCCTCTTCCACTCTGCTGTCTTTTTTCCTATCTTCGCTAAGGAAGGAGTGTAGTGTAAGTTCTATAGCTCTGTCATTTCCTGCGAGGCTTCCTGTCTGCTCTCTGGGAATGGGCAGCCGTTTGTTTTGCTGTTCTTATACTGTTTTACCTACCAAAATAAAGAATACGGTCATCTAATAATCATGTATGTGGAGCATGTGATAGTACATTACCAAATGACTATAGAGGGGTCTTGTGTATGGTATGTGCTCCTAATGGGGGAGGAGTGTTCCCAACCTACTGAACAATTTATAGAGATATTTTCCTGGATGATGAATCAATGCAGAAAACATTTGCTCAAGAACAAAATAAGCAAGGGACAAAAACATATGGTATACAAGGAATGGCAAAAGTTGGACAGACATCTGCTTTATATGAAGAGATTAACCATATGTGTCCCTTTCAAGATGAGGATGACTCTAAATGGAGCCTTGTGTCCCAAATTGATTCAGTTATAACAAGTCTCTCAACCAATACCACTACTAGATAAAGGAGGTCATCTAAAAAATTCTAAAACTGCTTTAAAACACTCCATATTTTTTCAAGGATTGTATTTAATTCCAGAACTGCTGTAGCCTCAGACCCTAAATCTCACAGATTGTGGTCTAATATCCTACATACAGTCATGGCCAAAAGTTTTGAGAATGACACAAGTATTGGTTTTCACAAAGTTTGCTGCTTCACTATTTTTAGACCTTTTTGTCAGATGTTGCTATGGTATACTGAAGTAATAATAACAATAATAATTACAAGCATTTCATAAGTGTCAAAGGCTCTTATTGACAATTACATTACGTTTATGCAAAGAGTCAATATTTGCAGTGCTGACTCTTCTTTTTGAAGCCACTTAGTTACCACTTTTGCCTTATGGCAATTTGCTCCATCGTGCTGGAAAAGGCATTGTTTGTAAACAAACTGTTCTTGGATGATTGTGAGAAGTTGCTGTTGGAGGATGTTTTGGTACCATTCTTTATTCATGGCTATGTTCTTAGGTAAAATTGTGAGTGAGCCCACTCCCTTGGCTAAAAAGCAGCCCCACATATGAATGGTCTCAGGATGTTTTACTGTTGGCATGACACAGGACTGACGGTAGCGCTCATCTTTACTTCTCTGGAGAAGCGCTTTTCCAGATGCCCCAAACAATCTGAAAAGGGATTTATCAGAGAAAATTACTTTACCCCAGTCCTCAGCAGAATATCGGTCTGTCCCTGATGTTTTTCCTGCTGGCCTACTTTACACCAGGCGATCCTCCAAAAGTCTTCGCCTCACTGTGTGTGCAGATGCACTCACACCTGCCTGCTGCCATTCCTGAGCAAGCTCTCCACTGATGGTGTCCTAATCCCGCAGCTGAATCAACTTTAGGAGACGGTCCTGGCACTTGCTGGACGTTCCTGGGTGCCCTAAAGCCTTCTTCACAACTATTGAACCTCTCTCCTTGAAGTTCTTGATGATCTGATAAATGTTTGATTTAGGTACAATATTATTAGCAGCAATATCCTTGCCTGTGAAACCCTTTTTTGTGCAAAGCAATGATGACTGCACATGTTTCCTTGCAGATAACCATGGTTAACAGAGGAAGAATAATGATTTCAAGCACCACCCTCCTTTTAAAGCTTCCAGTCTGTTATTCTAACTCAATCAGCATGACAGAGTGATCTCCAGCCTTGTCCTCGTCAACACTCTCAGCTGTGTTAATGAGAAAATCACAGACCTAATGTCAGCTGGTCCTTTAGTGGCAGGGCTGAAATGCAGTGGAAATATTGTTTTGGGGACAATGTTCATTTTCATGTCAGAAGGACTTTGAAATTAATTGCAATTCATCTGATCACTCTTCATGATATTCTGGAGCATATGCAAATTGCCATATTAAAAACTGAGGCAGCAAACTTTGTGAAAAATAATATTTGTGTCATTCAAAACTTTTGCCCATGAATGTACAGATATTGAAGAAAATATTAGACCAGTGGTTCCCAAACTTTTGCAGTCCGCGGCACCCTTAGAGTCTCCAAATTTTTTCAAGGCACCCCACCAAAATAATTACTGAGCAGTCCTGTTTTAGGAGTAGTTGGGTCAAAAAATTGTAATAAGTATTTAGGTCACGACAGAAATACTTATTTAGTTGTATGCAAAAATGCCCCCTCTGCATCCAGACACTCTGCCCCCCTCTGCAACCTGGCACACTGTCCTCCTCCTCTGCAACCAGGCACACTGCCCCCCTCCTCTGCAACCAGGCACACTGCCCCCCCTTCCTCTGCTCTCTGTCCCCCCTTCCTCTGCCATCGGGTCCCCCCTTCCTCTGCCCCGCACCAGGCGCCAGCCCTAGAAAAAAGCAAGAAAACAGAAACTTACCAATCCGCCGGGGCGCCGGGACCCAGCAGCCTCCGCTCTCCCGCAGCTGTCACTGAATATCGACATCAGTAACAAGCTGCTGCGGGAGAGAGGAGTCTGCTGGGTCCCGGCGCCCGGTGGATTGGTAAGTTTCTGTTTTCTTGCTTTTTTCTAGGGCTGGCCCGTGGCACCCCAGTGACAGCACCGCGGCACCGCTGGGAGCCGCGGCGCACAGTTTGGGAACCGCCGTATTAGACAATAGCTACTGCAATGTGTGGAAATTATACAGAAAATTATTAATTTACAGTGTATTTATCATCATAATATTGATTTGGTCAGAATAATTTTCTTTTAATCTGACCAAATTACTTCTCTGATGATAAACACACTGTAAATCGGCGGTTCCCAAGGGGTGCTGCGGCGCTGTCACTGGGGTGCCGTGGGCCAGCCCTAGAAAAAAGAAAGCAAACAGAAACTTACCAATCCGCGCGGCACTAGGACCCTGCAGCCTCCTCTCTCCCGCAGCTGTCACTGAATATCGACGTCAGTGACAGCTGCGCGAGAGAGGAGGCTGCAGGGTCCTAGCGCCGCACGGATTGGTAAGTTTCTGTTTGCTTTCTTTTTTTCTATAGCTGGCGCCTGGCGCGGGGCAGAGGAGGAGGGCAGATGGCAGAGGAGGGGGAGAGAGAGCAGAGGAGGAGGGCAGATGGCAGAGAAGGGGGACAGAGAGCAGAGGAGGGGGAGAGAGAGCAGAGGAGGGCAGATGGCAGAGGAGGGGGAGAGAGAGCAGAGGAGGGGGAGAGAGAGCAGAGGAGGAGGGCAGATGGCAGAGGAGGGGGACAGAGGAGGGGGACAGAGGGCAGAGGAGGAGGACAGTGAGCAGAGGAGAGGGACAGATGGCAGAGGAGGGGGACAGAAAGCAGAGGAGGAGGGCAGATGGCAGAGGAGGGGGACAGATGGCAGAGGAGGGGGACAGAGAGCAGAGGAGGGGGACAGAGGGCAGCAGAGGGGGACAGAGGGCAGCAGAGGGGGACAGAGAGCAGAGGAGGGGGACAGAGAGCAGAGGAGGAGGGCAGATGGCAGAGGAGGGGGACAGAGAGCAGAGGAGGAGGGCAGATGGCAGAGGAGGGGGTCAGATGGCAGAGGAGGGGGACAGAGAGCAGAGGAGGAGGACAGTGAGCAGAGGAGAGGGACAGATGGCACAGGAGGGGGACAGAGAGCAGAGGAGGGGGACAGAGAGCAGAGGAGGAGGGCAGATGGCAGAGGAGGAGGGCAGATGGCAGAGGAGGAGGGCAGATGGCAGAGGAGGGTGACAGCGTGAGAGAGGGCAGAGGAGGGTGACAGCGTGAGATGGCAGAAGAGGGTGACAGCGTGAGAGAGGGCAGAGGAGGGTGACAGCATGAGAGAGGGCAGAGGAGGGTGACAGCGTGAGAGAGGGCAGAGGAGGGTGACAGAGGGCAGAGGAGGGGACAGAGGGCAGAGGGGGCAATGTGAGAGAGGGCAGTGTGCCTGGATGCAGAGGGGGCAGTGTGCCTGGATGCAGAGGGGGCAGTGTGCCTGGTTGCAGAGGGGGCAGTGTGCCTGGTTGCAGAGGGGGCAGTGTGTCTGGTTGCAGAGGGGGCAGTGTGCCTGGATGCAGAGGGGGCAGTGTGCCTGGTTGCAGAGGGGGCAGTGTGCCTGGATGCAGAGGGGGCAGTGTGCCTGGTTGCAGAGGGGGCAGTGTGCCTGGTTGCAGAGGGGGCAGAGTGTCTGGATGCAGAGGGGCATTTTTGCATACAACTAAATAAGTATTTCTGTCGTGACCTAAATACTTATTACCTATTTTTTGACCCAACTACTTCTAGAACAGGACTGATCAGTAATTATTTTGATGGGGTGCCTTGAAAAAATTTGGAAACTCTAAGGGTGCCGCGAACTGCAAATGTTTGGGAACCACTGCTGTAAATGATGATTAGAATACAGGTCTAATGCGATATGATGGAACTTGATAGATTATCAGTCTTATGAAAACTTGTAACAATGAGGAATCGCCACAATATCAGTTGCATTAACAAGGACATAAAGAGATCTTTCAGCTGCTAGTTCAGAAATTAATTTATCCTGACATGAGTCTTATGGCAACAACTCAAAATGCAAAGCTGGTCCAGTTTTACTCCCATCACGAACAACAGAGCACTCTAAGTAGATGTTCTGTCAATAACATAGACCTTCAAACTGGGGTATGTTCCCCCTTTTCCCATCATTGCTGGTATTCTGAGGAAAATCAAGAAAGAGACACTAAATATATTAGAAATCCTACCATCTTAGCATCATCACACATGGCTTGCAGTGACTTGGAGAATACTTTGGTAGCAACTTGGCTTCTACCATGCCAGACAGATCTGCTTCATCAGAGATCAGTTCTTCATCAGATTCCAGACTCCCTCTTTTGATTGCATGGGGATTGTGCTGTCACTGCTGGGACACAAAGGTGCCTCTGATGAAGTTATTAATATACTGATTCAAGCAAGAAAAAAAATCATTGTTCTATTATTTATGATACAATCCAGAGATTAATTGTGTCTAAAGAGAACATAGAGAATCCTATTTCTACCAGTCTACCAATTTTGGAATTTCTGAAAGATGGTTTTGATAAGGTCTGTCTCTCTCTACATTGAAAGTTCAGAATACTAATTATTCTAATTGATGCCTAACTGATGTCTAAATACCTAATTTTACAAAAACTTAGAAGTAGTATAGAATATGGTTTAGGATAAAACCTGTCAGGTGCTGTCTCCGCACCGACACTTGGTGCAGGAGACAGATGCCTGCACATTCCCGGCAGCAGTGTCCGGTTGCCTAGCAACAGGACACTTCCTTGTTCCTTTGCACTCTATGCATGCGCATGCCCAGTTCTGTTGCATTCCGTTGTTAGGCAATGGGATGCTATCTCCTCTCTCCTGTCGGCGTGTCTGACCGCTGAATCTCCATCACTCAATCAGGGTGCACCTTATGATATATATATAGCGCCATCTGACACCTGTTGGGTGCCAGAGTATTGGTTCACTCCCTACTCCAGCACTTCCTGAACTTCTGATCATGTGTTCCTGGTCCTGACTCTACCATTATTCTCCCGTGTTACATTTTGGTACTTAGTTGCCCGGCTGGTTTGACTATTTGGCTTGTCCTAACTTCTCTCTGGATCTTCACTGTGAACCGCACTACTCATTTGGTTTGACCTGGATTGCCTGACTACGCCTGTCTACTACTGTCACTACACCGGTGACTGTCTTGGAGAACCACGACCTGCGTACTCTCTGCAGCTAAGCCCAAACTCCCTTGCGGGGGTCCCTGGTGAATACCGGGGGTATGTTAGACTCTGCGCCTCTCTGTTCAGTTGCGTTAATACTGGTTAGTGGCCATTTCTGCAATTCCGTAACAAAACCTTTTTGTGATGCTTCAATGGATGAAGGGCTGTCATGAAGTATGCAAATGAAATGAGAGAAAGATGCTTGCTGTTAATTTCCTTTCCTTGAAGTACTCTATGGCAGCCCTATATTCCCACCCATGTCCTATGTTTAGGTTTTCATAGCAGAGCTTGGGAAGCTTCTGAAAGACACAAGTGAAGGATTGTCCTTATATACCATCCAAGTATGTTTTTTTTTGTTTCCTATCTCTATTGAGCTGATTAGGGATTCAACTCACTGCCATTGAGTATTTTAAGGAACATAAATTAATGGCAAGTATAATTCATTTTTGCAGGGATGGATCTGAGGACAATGAGGTTTCCATCCAGTTATGAGGTGGTGGTATTTGGGATATCGCTAGGTAAGGCCATGCAATCGAGTGTGGTACGTTGTGTGCACCTGTAATCAGAGATCTCTATGTTGGTACTCATGGCCAGCCTCAGTTGTGCTGTTGCTCTCCACTGACCTGGTGAGGTGGTCAGGATGTCTTCTTTTATAATATAGGGCGGCGGCTCCCTGGGGTGCCGCGGCGCTGTCACTATGGCGATCGCCATAGCAAAAAAAAGAAAAAACCCCCCCCCAAAAAAACGTACCCATCATCCAGCGCCGGATCCTCCTCCTCCTCACTGACTGCCGGGCGGGACCTCATCACGTCCATCAGCCTCAGTGAGGAGCAGCAGCAGAGAGGACGTCAGGAAAGAAGGTAAGTAAAGAAAGTGAAGGGGGGCACAAAGAGACAGGCTGAAGGGGGACACAGAGAGATAGGCTGAAGGGGGACACAGAGAGATAGGCTGAAGGGGGACACAGAGAGACAGGCTGAAGGGGACAGAGAGACACGCTGAAGTGGGGGACAGAGAGACACGCTGAAGGGGGGGACAGAGAGACACGCTGAAGGGGGGTCAGAGACACTGAAGAAGGGTGACAGAGAGACACGCTGGAGGGGGGGACAGAGATACACGCTGAAGGGGGGTCAGAGACACTGAAGAAGGGGGACAGAGAGACACGCTGAAGGGGGGGGTCAGACACTGAAGAAGGGGGACAGAGAGACACGCTGAAGGGGGGGGACAGAGAGACTCGCTGAAGGGGGGGGACAGAGAGACACGCTGAAGGGGGAGGGCAGAGAGAGACACTGAAGGAGGGGTCAGAGAGAGATGCTGAAGGGGGGTCAGAGTGTGAGCTGATGAAGAGGGACACAGTGTGAGATGGCAAAAAGGGGGACACAGAGTGTGAGCTGATGAAGAGGGGGACACAGTGTGAGATGGCGAAGGGGAGCAGTGATATGATAAAGGGGCACAATGTGATGGTGAAGGGGTCTAAATACATCTTACGTCATTTTCACCCAACTACTTAAAAAACGGGACTTCCCGGTAATTATTTTTGCTTAGGGGTGCCTTGTTAAAATTATGGTGACCCTAAGGGTGCCTCGAGCTGAGAAAGTTTGGGAACCACTGATATAGGGCATTTCTGTTGCCTGCTGCTGGTTGTCTTCATTGGGCACATTGCCATGGCCTTACCCCTACTTCCATGTGCGTGTGGTGCTGGGGTGGGGGATTTGAACCCTAACCCTAAATGATGCATGAAAGTTTTATTTGAATAACCTGTCTTTTTTGAGGAAAAAACATACATTTTTTAATTTTTTCTATTAAACATATTATATAATGACTTTAAAGGCTTGTACAGGTCACATGTACACATATGGTAATTAGAGTTTTGTGCGGCAGACCTGCACTCTAGATGTCCCTTAAGCACTTGTGCATAGATGTTGAAGAGGGAATTTAGGATTGTGTAAGGACCAGTCTCTATTCACAACTCAAAATTTAATTTCTACTTGCTCATGCAAACTCTAAATTAGGCCCTACGGGGTCATGAACTTAATTGGCAAACATTTTCTAATAATTAAATGAAAACAGAATGGCGGATTTTGAAAAAAAATAAAATAAAAAAAACTACATTTGTGACACTAAAACATATACATTTTTCTCACTGACTTAAATGAAAATTAGTTTTGAATAGATTTTGAACCATTTAATATTTTGTGCACATTGGAGACCCTGCTTGCAATTTTCTTAGGTTTGTACCAGACGCACAAACCATGCGACCTGTAGTGACATCAAAATTACAATAATTGCAAAAGAAAATTAAACGCACCAGCACATTATGCTTAATAACTAAATTCTCTGCATGGAACAGGAAATGTACGAGTGAAGAAAGTTGGATAGGCTTCTGTGCATATAGCCTATGTTTACAAATGGCATAGGCCACGTGCACAAAACATACTTTTCTCATGCACAAAAGAGAACTCAAACAATTGAACATCTGGACACCAGTACATCATATTGCTTATAGCTCAGATACCATACTACACGGAAATAAAAAAAGTTTAAAAGCTATATTAATTATTGCTATATTGTCTAGTTGTATTTGCTTAGACCCCTAAAGGAGACCAAACATTTTTTTTCTTAAATGAAAAGTCCATGGGGTATATTTACTATGCTGCGGGTTTGAAAAAGTGGTATGCTGCCTATAGCAACCAATCAGATTCTAGCTTTCATTTAATTAGTGCTTTCTAAAAAATGACAGCTAGAATCTGATTGGTTGCTATAGGCAACATCCCCACTTTTTCAAACCTGCAGCTTAGTAAATCTAGCCCCATATCTCATACTGCTTGAGATTCAGGCCTCGGAATGTGCAGTGAATGGTGTAATACTGCTGAAAACAAAACGGTGGATTTGCAACACTAAAATGCCTATTTGTGTTAGTAAAGACTGCATACTGCAGCTTATAAATGGGAAATGATAGGAAAAATTCTACAACTCCATAAAACACACATGTAGTTATTGTAAATTATTGCACCAGCTACTTTTATTTCAGCAAACTGTTTCAATGTCCGTCGATATTCCAGCAAGAATGATGACATGTGGCCAGATTCGGTGGTTTTGAGAATCTTAGAAATTGCAGTGAGCATTTTGAACCTTAAAGTGGATGGGTTACAGCAGCAGAAGACCACATAGAATTCTATCAGCGAACAGGACAGTGAGGCTATAACAATAGGCACAGACTCACCTAAAAAGCACAGTTGAAGATTGGAAAAACATCACCTGGTCTGATGAATCTTGATTTCTGCTGTGACATGCAGATGGTAGGGTCAGAATGCAGCAAAAATAACTTTAATCCATTGATTCATTGATGCAGCCAACAAATCTGATAGTAAGATGTATAAAATGGCCACTGATTGTATAATCTTTAATTTCAAATGACTTGGTTTTATTCCTCCCCCTTAATATAAATTATCCTCTTAGATGCTGTTTTTTTCTGAAGTGTCTCTGTTTGTATTATAAGCCATCTTGAGCACAATTTGACTCTTGGTACATAGATAGACTGGGCAGGCTATATTTAAAAAGTGGACAATCCCTTTAACTTAATTAAGCAAGGTAACATCCAGTCAACCAAAACAATTTATTTCAATAATGTACCTTATATGACAGGCATTTGTGGCACATGGAACATATAAGGTAAGTGGGATGTTAGAAACATCTTAAACAAGAATTATGTTGCCTTCCTAGGGCACCAGATTTGAGATAGAAGCTCTTTGAAGTCCTCTCCAACTTTTGCTAAGACTTACCAGAAAAGTGGTTAATACGGTGTCCTTGGTGCGAATGTGATACAGAACTACAAGTAATGACTTAACTATTTTTGCACCAAGAATATGCTGCAAAGTACAAATATTTATTGCATAGGTACATTATTCAATTTTTAGTCACTATAACAAACAAGTATTCTTAAAAACAGAAAATCTGGCACTTTTATTTGCTGCAACTGAACTTGGCACTATCATTCATTTACAGATTTAACAGGCTTTACATAAGATTCCCTTAAAAGGAACAGTGCTGTTTTTGTAATACTTTATCTCTGAACAAAGACACATTAGCTTCATTGAAATTATTAAAAGCTTAATTAATAGACAACACAGAAAGTCAAGTCATTAAGATTTAAAAATTATTGTAATACAAATTATAAGTTTGTAAGATTCAGTGCATGTTTCTTATATTGGAATGTATAAACTGGAAGTAGGCTGATCTGTACATCTGGACAGGTTACTTTTCTTGGGTTTTCCAGACGGTGCAGGCTTTTAGGTTAAATTGAGTAGGAGTCTGAAGACCATGAAAACACTGCAGACAATAGAAAACACTGTTATATTCATGCTTTATGTTAAACAGAAGCAGAATACGGTACTATACATCGCCCAATAGAAGTCAAGGCCTTAGCAGAGAGCCTGCCCAACCGACCAATTTGGGAGTCATGAAATGAATATTAACTTTGTCATATTGTGGGACTGTCTGATATTATGTGAACTTGTTATAATACATCCTTCAAAAAAATAAAAAGAGAAAGATGAGAAATGAGATTTAAATGATTTCAAATGTTAAAATAAAAAAAAAAAAAAAGAAGAAACTAGTGAAGGATATGGACCATAAAAAAAGGAAGAAATAAATGGAATTTATAATTCTTATTTGTATTTGTTATTTTGATTTTGTCACAGCGTTTGTTACCCCACAGAAAAGGTGGGACTGAATGATTACATTTTGGGGGGGACTGACTGGGTGTCAGTCTTGAAAGTTGCCTGTCCCATGGAGTGGATTATTACACCCCTTTTATGATTGTCACCGGGAGAGAGGATCAGGTGGCTGGTTCAATAGGCAAGGTATATGTGACCTTGTTTAGGTTATTTGGGCATGGCTTTCTGTGGCCTTTGGGGGCACGTAGACGTCCGGCACAACGAATCCCTTAAGGTTATGGATCAGTGCTTGAACTGGGGCGGTATGTGCTGGTATGACATACCGGCACTTCTTCTCCTCACTCTGAGGTTGGTTTCATGCTCTACTGCCGATTTTTTAAAAATAAATTATTTATATATTTGTAATCTGACAGGCGAGCAGCCGAGCTCATACACCTGTAGAATTAAAGAGTTAGAGTAGGAAAAAGGCCACAGCTACACAAGTTCAATAAGTTATACAACCATGTATGAGCTGGCCAGCACTTAGATCTACTTCCTGGTGGCTGGCCCCTGCCTAGGGACCAGCCCCCTTAATATACGAGCTGCACGGATCACTCACCCCCCCTGGGCATTCGGACATGCCCATGTCCCAACCCATAACTTCCTCTGTCACCATCTCCCAGACCCCGCTGTGGATGCCTGCATCCCTGCACACACAGTGTTTAATACAATACCCAGCATCACAAGATGCACCCTCTGGCTAAGAGCTGCAGCGAGTATGAGGAGCGGAATTGTTTTCCTGCTCATAGGACAGGTGACCGGTGCTCAGTATTAGGAAGTATGGAATGACTGCCATTGTGTGGGGAGAAGGAAAGCATTAGTGGCAGAAGGGTGGTATTGGGGCAATGTGAGGGGTGGGGTGGAATTAGTGCAGAGTGGGGAGAGGGATGGTATTACTGTAATGTGGGGAGAGGGGTGGTATTACTGTACTGTGTGTGGAGAAGGTTGGTTTTGGGGCAGTGTGGGGAACGGGTGCTATTGGGGCAGTGTGGGCAGACAGGTGCTATTGGGCAATGTGAGGAGAGGAGTACAATTGGGGCATCGTGGTGAGAGGGTAGGCATTCATGCAGTTTGCAGTGAGAGCGGGTGGTATTGCTATAATGTTGGACTGGTATACTCAACTGCTGCAATCTGGGAGCAGGTTTGCTGTAATGTGGAGATACTGGATTGTGGGGGAGTGTATTGCTGTAATGTGGGGGTGGTGTTACAGATTGTTGCAATGTGTGGTGGATATTTATTTTAAATTATATATATTATTGATGTATTGTGGTTGCTAATGATGTACTAGTTAGGAGAAATTGGCCCACTTTTTATATGTGAATGCTGTGTAGACTTAATGTTGGAGGTGATTATGGTGTATATTATTTGCTCAGTTTTCAATAGTAAGTATGAATTTTCCAAACAGGACCCAACATTCCAGGATCCAGACAAGTAGCAGCCGAGATTAATAAACCAGCTGGTATTGTAAACTGCAGGTAGGAAAGACTTTTTTTTTTAATGTGGTGGGACTGCCTTGCGTACTAGGCTAATTAATTTAATACTACCAAAATCCACCAGGCCCCCAGCCATTTGCTTCAAATTTCCATACCACCACTTCTAAATATCCACTTCACCCACTGGTTATGATTAAAAAAATACTGGTTGTGATCATATTCTCTCCACGACTTATTGTCAAGTCATTATTATGAGTGATATTATCAGATTGACAACTTGGCAGCACTTTAGAAAAATGCTCAAACAGGTCCTATAGGTATTTTTTATGATGAGCACCACTCAAATTATTTCATCGCTGTTTGAGAATGACATTTATAATGTCACTAGAAACCAGTGACATCACTGGGGCAGATCTTGACCTAGGGTATAGGTTCCTTGTGCAGTAATATGAGCTATGCAATGGTGTATTACAGTTAACAAGTGTGAAAGCATGAACATCACAGTTCCAAAAAGCTAATTCATAAATTACTCCATTTCTAGAAAACATTTATTGGAAACAATATTTACATTACATGTAAACACAATGCCCATAAGGATAAAGTTACTGATGCAAAAGGTAACCTTAATGATGTTAATGCTACAATATCACTGGTATTTGCCAAGAGTTATTTATACAATGATATCTCTTGTCCTGCAGTTCTATATTAATCTTTGTAGTATCCTATGAGTTATATGCAATTTAAGTTAGATATTATATAGCTTAATCCAGGCTACACAAATTGTTTGCCAGAACCATTATAAAATTCCATTTAAAGATCTGCTTTCGGGACAGCCATCCTTTGGCGCCTGAGGAAATAGCATTCACAATACAAAACTAATTGGAAGTAACACATAATTCCCCGATGCCCCTTTATTTTCCACTTTGTTACAATATACTATCTCATTTAGTCAGCCAGGCAAAATTCCTAGCCCCCTAGACATGACTGGAGAAGCACATTACATAGTGCGATACACTTGAATTCATCTCCAAAAGGTTCACGTACAAGCAATTGCAGCCTCCATTTTTGTGAGGATATTTCTCCGATACCTCATAGAGAGGCTGGCACGCTCTCCTTCACTGTTTAGTTTTTAGGTCTACAAGTCTTTAGCGAAGAAATTTGAGCAGATCAAAGATTGGATCATCTGTCTTTTCAAATTATTATACCAGAACTCAATGTCATATATGGACATTTATTAAAAACGTATAATATTTTTAGTGGAGGATTTAACACATTATGATATTTATGTCTTTAATTGTTATAGAAATTGTATATAATGCACGACTGAAAAAAACAACATGGTTGAGCCTCAATTCTGCACGCTATCTCCTGCAGAAATGGTACCCCTTTCATATAATCTAAAGAACGTTTTATTTTTGCTTTCTGAATTGCGATAATTTTAGGATTGCCATGAGTATGCTACGCTCTGTTAATTGACCAACTGGATTGTACATTGCACCCCTCCTTCAGGGGTGCACACAGGGAGGGTTTCCTAGTCTCTGGAAACCCCTGCCCTGTCTGGTGTGGCTCATGTTTTTATTAACTTTCTTTCACCCCACCCCTCCCCCGCTCGTGGAAAACAGGGGGAGGGGGGGGGGCAACGAGCGGGGGAGGGGGTGCCGCGAGCGGGGTGGGGAAAAAAAGTTAATAAAAACATCATTGGTGGTCAGTGGCAGCAACAGGCAGCCAATCGTGACGCTGCCTGTTGCTGATTGGCCTCAGACAGGAAGTGCTTATTTCACTTTCTGTCTGAGCAGCGCGCAGTGATGCAGCAAAGAGCAAGGTAAGTGTGTGTTTGTTGACAAGGGGGCTTGTGGCGGTCTAATGTGTGTGAGGGCAGCAAGGGGCTTGTGGCAGTATAATGTGTGTGAGGGCAGCAAGGGGCTTGTGGCAGTATAATGTGTGTGAGGGCACAGGGGGCTTGTGGCAATGTAGTGTGTGTGAGGGCACAAGGGACTTGTGGCAATGTAATGTGTGAGGTAGGTAGTGGCTAACTAATGGGTGATATTTTGTTTGTGGGGTGATGGTGGGGCAATTTAATTTAATAGTGGGGTTGGTGCAGACTTATCAATGTAGGTTGGGATGATTAATTTAATGTTGGGGTGGTTTGGGCACTATTAATTAAATGTGTGGCAGAGTTTTGGAAAAAGGATTGCTATTTCTTAAAAGTGAATGCAAGTTATTTAATGTATGGTAGGAAGTAGGTTTATTTAATAAATGTGATTACTATTAATTTAATGTTGGGGTTGTTTGGGGGAAATGGGTCTTTTTATTAAAGGTGAATAAAATTATTTTACAGTCGGGCTGGTTACAGAAAAGGGGCACTAATAATAAAACATGAATTGTTTTGATTTAATGTCGAACTGCATAGAGGCAGGGAGGCCTACTGTGTTCACTCATTGCTGATATTTCTATATGTCATGTACCTATTCTATTTCCAAACAGGGAACCAACATTCCAGGATCCAGACAAGCACAACTGAGCTTAGGACCCAAGCGGCAGCAACAAGTATTGAAAGGCGGGACGAACAGGTAGGAGAGAGCAGGACATTCTGCCAACTGTGCTGATTCTGGTGGGGGCAGTCCTGAGTTTGGGGACTGACCCACTCAGTCAGGACTTTGTCCCGACTACAGGGACAGTTGGGTGGTATGTCCCACTTCACAATGCTCTACTCATGAAGGGGAGCTGCATGCACCTAACAGTAGTGCACGCAGCATTGCTCGTGTATTTAAAGGGGAATTGGAAGAGTTGGAGAGCTACCTAGCACTGTCTACAATTATAGCTACGCCCCCATGCATGCTGGTCACGTCCACTGGTGGTGTGCTATGGAAACCCCCCTCCTCAAATCCTGCGTTTGCCCCTGCCCTTCTATTCTTTCTCTTTTTACCTTTATTTTATTATAAATACCATTTAAAAATTATTTGAAGACATGATACAATCCTGTATTTTGAAAGATTATTTATGTAATGTGTTTGTACCATTTCTTCAATAACATTTAATTAAAACAAATTATATAGAAAGTTTTCCAACTGAATTGATTTACTGATATATAGCATATATTGGAATCGATGGCTTACTATTTTTTTCCCCTGGCTGACTCTATTCTATTGATGATAGCTGCACTTCAAAAGTCTGCTATGTTGTAAATTGTGAATGGAGTGAAGTCATTTAAATGACAAGAGTCAGTGTATTGAGTATATACAGACAGATGCATCAGACAAGTCCAATAGGTTTTACTGTTATTGGCAACACACAACAGAATTACTTGGAATCTTAGGTAGCACTATAACACTCACCTGATTCCCGCTACCAGCCCAGCAGGCATGACTTTCTTAGATCTATTGTACCTCAGGCCCATTATTACAGCCAGACAACCTGCAGCAACTACAGAAATATACATTGAAATGCTTTGTTAATAGGTGACGACAGTACTCATAAAAAAAGTGGTTGATATACAAATATACAAATGTTTATGGCTACACATTATACTATGGACACAACCAGTGTCAAACATCTTATATAAACCCTTGGTCTGGTGGTTACTGATCATGCAGTGAACAATTTACTATTCTGGATATAAGATCTGAAGTGCTACTAGTACAAGTTTAGAGGGCGTTATATAGATTCATACCTACAACCTCCCATGCATTTGTAATGGTGCATAGCCTTAAATAGTAACCACCTGCAGTGCAAATGCATCCGATATTAAGCAACGTGCATGGATTTTACATATTACATTTTACATATTGCATTTACATACTTGCCAACTCTCTCGGAATGTCCGGGAGACTCCCGAAATTCGGGTAGATCTCACGGACTCCCGGGAGAGCAGGCAAGTATCCCGCATACGGCAACTTGCTCCTTAAAATGACGCGATCCACGGCGAATTGCATCATTTTGGCCCAGCCCCCTCCGACAAAAACATTTTGTCGAGGGGTGGGGCCAAAATTATGCGATTCGCCGCGGCCCGCCAGTCCTCCAACCACGCCCCCTGCCCGGGATCTCCCGGAATTAAGTTTCCAAAGGTTGGCAAGTATACATGTGAAAATGGCAGCACTTGCAAGGGTGCCAGATGTTGCAATTTAGGAGACCAGGTCCTTCCAGACTGCGGCCAAGTGCATGAATAATTTTGTTTTGCAGGATGTAACTGGGCAAGATTAGAGGTTGAAAAGGCACATTTAGGGAGAATTTCTTAATTCATGGGGGCTACAGTACATTTTTCCCTGTAAAATTACTTTTTCCCATTCTAGGAAGTAGCAGAACCCAGGTCTATAATTTCAGTGGTATGTCTTCTGCTCCACACAGATGTACTTTATACCAGAAAGTGAAATTGTGTCTAAAAACATTCAAACACCCATGCACACAGTACTGTCTGTAATAAAGCCTCACTTCCATGGGTAATTTAAGACATCACTGAGACTAAACCAAACAGGATTTTATGAGAAAAATAAAACAGTGGAAATTAATGAAGGGGGTGGTCGTAAGGCGGAAATAGAAAGACCTTTGATGTTACTTTTTACTGCACGCAATTCAAGAGAGACCCTCTAAAATTTAGCATAAGGTCAGGTGTTTTGGTTTTAAGATTTTTAAGAGCTTTGCTTCTGTTATATGCAAATATTCTAAAGGCACAAATATATTTAATTTTCCCAAACCCTGTCAAAATAACCTAACTCTGAATTAAATTCTTCCTTAATTGTGCATTATTTTACTTACTTAATGAAAGCTTAATATCACGTGGATTGTATGAAACACGTAATGCACCGTAAGCTGCCAGCAATCCAAAAGTAAGTCCTGCAACCAGGGATACAATACTGCCTGCCAAACAAAGATAAACAAATAAAAACAGATGTTGGGTTATCCATATGTATTTATAATGGCTATATCAGGTAGTTACAGTGGACTGGTCACTTACACAAATTAGAGACATCAATTTGGTAGGCTAAACTGATATTCATCTTATCAATTCATTAGGAACTAGTGACATCACTGAGGCATGAAGTATCTTTTGCCTCAATGATGAGGTTTCTAGTGAATTTATAGGCTGAATATTGGATCAGCCTACAAAGTGTCTGCCTTCACGGTGTGCACATGACGGGTCTATTTTAAGCCAGGGCAATGCTGGTTTACCTAAGGTTTTTCTCAATATACACTCTGTCTGCAATTACTCAAGGTGGAGAGTCCAGGCAAATGCTAGAAACAGACAACAATACCCTTGTAAATACTACACTGATGGTGACAACCATTAAAGCTATAATCAGTGTGAAATTATATGCACACCTCACTTCCTTATGCCCATCTATCACAACATGAGCTTGGCTAGAAAATGCCAAGCAACTGAAAGAGCACTAAAGCACTAAAATGAATTTAGATTTCACTTACCTTTGCGTGAAAATCCCATAAAGCCACCAAAAGCCAATAGGCCAGCATATCCAAAGCCAATCCAGTCTATAGCCATGATTCTGGTTTAGAAGACATAATATAGATTTTATTAGTTTATAAAATGTTTGAAAACAATGCACATCCTTAGAACATTATAATTCAAATTTCGAGGGCCATTTTGCAACTATAAAGGATTTTCTAAGTTAAGCAGCCATGGTGCATAGGACACTACACCTTCCACCAGGGGTGTTACACTCAATCACAGGACCCCATAGCAAAATGTGAAGGGGGTAGTGTTAGTGAATCCCAGTGTGAGCTCACTCCGTAGGCTCAAACTGGGGTTCACTAGCCATGCACCAGGCCCAGCGCATGCTCAGAAGAACAGAATGGGGGGGTGGGGGTTCTCTGTAGTGTATTAGCCAGCATTGCTATGGTCTATATAGGCTGCTCCAGCATTAGTTCCGACATGGCCTTCCCATGTCATTACCACTGAATATAGTAATACAATCCTCTGCAATTATTTTAAAAAGCCTTTAATATGCCATATCAAATAATAACAGACATTTGTAGTTACTGGCAGCATATAGAAGTAGGACATTTGCCCAAAACAATTTCCAAGGGGCAAAGCAACTATGAAATAGCAACGTGTGCTGAAATGAACACCTTAGTGTGCCAATTTGTCACTGCATAAATATTCCACATATAGGGCCTGATTCATTAAGGATCTTAACTTAAAAAACTTCTTATTTCAGTCTCCTGGACAAAACCATGTTACAGTGTAAGGGGTGCAAATTAGTATTCTGTTTTGCACATAAGTTAAATACTGACTGTTTTTTCATGTAGCACACAAATACTTGATAGCTTATTTGTACACTGAAATTTAAAGTTGATATTTGTGTGCTACATGAAAAACAGACAGTATTTAACTTATGTGCAAAACAGAATATTAACAGAATATGCACTGTAACATGGTTTTGTCCAGGAGACTGAAATAAGAAGTTTCTTACGTTAAGATCCTTAATGAATCAGGCCCCTAATTTGGAAGACAAATCATAGAATCATCTTACTTAATAGATATTCGGACAAAGACAAAGATCATATTTTATTTAAATATTTTTTATCGAGGGGAAGGTAAGTACATATTATTGGCCAGTAACAGCAATAAGAAATAGTTGACTTGGATAATACACTCCTAACAATCATATAATGAGGTAGTGTGGAGAACACAGGTCAGAGGCAGATCTAAGAGGACAATGCCAGGGGCATGCCAGATTGCAGGAGGTTGCAGTAGTTGACTAAGGAAAGGATGATAGAATGGACAAGAGTTTTGGTTGCATCTTGGGAAAGAAAAGCATGTGTACTAGCAATATTTTGAAGGTGCATGTGACAGACCTAAGAAAGAGACTGTGGGCTAGATTTACTAAGCTGCGGGTTTGAAAAAGTGGGGATGTTGCCTATAGCAACCAATCAGATTCTAGCTGTCATTTTGTAGAAGGTACTAAATAAATGAAAGCTAGAATTTGATTGGTTGCTATAAGCAACATTCCCACTTTTTCAAACCCGCAGCTTAGTAAATCTAGCCCTGTATGTGAGACCAAGTCAGGGGGTTTGGGAGTCTGAATAAATTGTACAGTTTTGATGGTGGGGGAGATTTGAGGGGAGGTGTTGACTCTAGAAGGATGAAAGACATCCATGTGCAGACAGACAGTTGCTCTTATAAGTTTGTAGAAAAGGGAAGTGGTCAATGGGAAAACATTTTTTAACATTAAGAATTTATTTAGCTAGTGCTGAAAAAGGCAAAAATACATAAAAATGGTCAGCTATAAGTATAAAAAAAGACACTTTAAGTATGAGGTCCCACATAACAGAGCTTACAGATCACAGACCCAAAGCTTTATTGAAGGACAGACACATATAGAGGAGGGTGAACAAATTAAGGCAAAGACATTTCAACAATACTGCAGTGATGGGGGGAGTCACAAGCCCAAGGCTTAATTAGAAAAAACAGACATATGTGGGAGAAGGGGAAGAAGGAGACAAAGTCAATCATCATCCTATTCATTCATTTACCCCCTAGAATCAGAGAAGGGAGTCCAGTTGTCAGAGTGCAAGGAATCAGGAAGAAGCAAAAGTCAGTGTAGGCAGAAGTGGGGAGTATTTAAACAAGTTAAAGTTGGTTCAGTAAGTATCAGTAGAAGTAGGAAGGCAAGAACACAACTGTACAAACCACAGTAGGCTGAATACAAACACAGCATAAGACAAAGCATCAGTAGCCAAAGTAACGTGAAAATTCAACACATGACTTATCAAATTCAACAATCCTCAATAAGGGCTTGTCTCGAGCTATTAGGACTGTGTTCCTCAATCATAGGTATCCTTCCATGGGCGAGATGGCACATGAGGAATCTTCAACTATAAAATCAGTGGAATTGCAGTTCAGAATCTCTGGATCAGACTATAATACTTAAGCAGAGTAAAAGGGACTCTCCCTATTGGTGGCAGGATCCAGCATTAAGAGAAAGGAGAGTGCTACCTTCAGATGCAGAATGGATTGTGTTTACGACAGATTCAAGCTCCAAAGATTGAGGTGCTCATCTGCATACAGATGTAGTACAATGTGCATGGCTTCAAAAGGAAAATAAACTGCATGCAATCATTCTTAAGCAAGGGCAGTGTGACACACAATACAGTATTTTCTGCCTCAGTTGCTACATAAACATCTCAAGATCTTTTCAGACAATTGGATGGTAGTTGCATTCATAAACCATCAAGGAGGTACCAAAAGCAAAACCATGATGACTGAGATATCAAAAATCATAGTATGGTAAGATAACAATCTGAGATCTGTCAGCTCACCATGTATCGGACAAGGACAAGGTGGCAGTTTATATCAGTCGGTATAAGATACATCCAAAACAGTGGGCATAACAAAAGGTGGTGTTCAAACAGTAGTGGAAAAGTATGGGATCCTTCAGGGGGATTTGATGGCAGATCTACCTGAACACCAGGGGCCTGATTCATTAAGGATCTTAAATGAAGAGCATCCTTATTTCAGTCTCCTGGACAAAACTATGTTAAATGCAAGGGGTGCAAATGAGTGTTCTGTTTTGCACATAAGTTAAATAATGACTGTTTTTTCATGTAACACACAAATACTTGATAGCTTATTTGTACACTGAAATTTAAAGTTGATATGTGTGTGTTACATGAAAAAACAGTGAGTATTTAACTTCTGTACAAAACAGAACACTAATTTGCACCCCTTGCATTTAACATGGTTTTGTCCAGGAGACTGAAATAAGGATGCTCTTCATTTAAGATCCTTAATGAATCAGACCCCAGGAGAGAAGAATTCTACTACAATCACAGACTCCAGAGCAGAAGGAATAAATGGCCTAACAAGATATTGGGACTTCAAACTGGTGTATGTTTTCCCTTGTGTTCCTCTCATTGCACACACACACTGAAGATCAATAGAGAGGCATTAGAAGTTCTTCCATTCTGGCCTCACTTGCCATGGTTCGCAGTAGCATGGGAGATGCTCCTAGAACAACCCTGGCCTCTAGTACTAGATATTTTGCATGGCTGAAGTAGTAGATGGTCAAGGACCTATTGTCCATCTGAATCTAGAGACTCTGGGCTAGATTTACTAAGCTGCGGGTTTGAAAAAGTGGGGTTGTTGCCTATAGCAACCAATCAGATTGTAGCTTTCATTTATTTAGTACCTTCTACAAAATGACAGCTATAATCTGATTGGTTGCTATAGGCAACATCCCTACTTTTTTAAACCCGCAGTTTAGTAAATCTAGCCCTGTCTTTGATGGGTGGATTTTGAGAAATCTTTGCTCTAGAGTAAATGAATCTCTGACATAATGATTGAGGTATTTTTGCAAGCAAGAAAGAAACAAAAATCTTCCACAGTGTATTACAGAGATTAACACACATTTATAAATCCAGGTTGATCAACCCAGCTGCGGTTAACATGCCTCAGGTGCTGGATTACAGAAGGGCATTGCCTTTAGTACATTGAAGGCTCATGTTTTAACACGCAGGGGTATAATCAATTAGCTTGGCGGTCTGCGATTACATGCCCGTTGTGTTTTACTCAAAGTACTATGGTACCACAATACCGCAGATTCCCCTTCACAACCCTATGGGGTGCGAAAGTAAATCTGGCTTATTGTGGTACTGCGTATTCGCGGACCGCCAAGCTAATTGAATATGCCCCTAAGATCCTTTCCACATTTCATACAAATCAAGAAATTGTACTTTGGCCCGTTGCCCTAAGCCATCTAAGGAAATGAGAAAATATAGACCTGGAGTGCAGTGGGGGAATGGGCAAAAAAATAATAAAAAGGGAAAAAAGAAAAAAAGAAAGGGAAAAATACAGCACCAGTCTAATACACAGATTTGTACATCCTCAAATCTTAGATCATAGATGTAACTTCCCTATTATAATTTTTATTCCTCATGTATTCTTTAGATAATTTTTACCTAAGGAAAGGTGCCTTACCTCATGACAATTGTGGTTATGCTAGAAAAGGATTAAAAGGGATAGAAAGTAATTTTAACGGAAAACACTGTCTATAGTATACAGACCTAAATATAATAAAATAAAATATTAATAAATAAATTGTATTTATAAATAATGAAAAATACCCACACATAACCAGAACAAAATTCAAGACAGCGAAATATAGTGAAAAGAAAAAAGAATTTTGAACAAGCACTTCACTATCCACTGCAGCCAGACAGAACTAAAGTACAATATACACCAAATAGTGAAAACTAAAGAAATATATATAACGAACTACCTAGCTCCGTTTATCTCTCATATGTAAATGTGAATAAAACATTCAAAAAAGAAAAAACTGTGATAATATAATCAAATTGGTACTTATATTCAGGTGCAAAATGATTTCCAATTGAATCCACCGATGAAAAACATTTATGTAGCAAAAAAGACAAAAAAAATCTGATATAGTGTAATATTGTCAATACTATACATTCATAATCTAGATAGTGTGTTTTCTTCAAACGTTCATGTATATCACAAGTATTCAGAGGGCCAAGCCCCACTTTTGAGAATGCACTCAGTGTGAATATAATTACAGGCATATTCATATTAATATAGGCTCTTTCCATGTTATCCAAGCCCCACTTACACAGATAATTCTTGGTAATGGACTTCTAAATGGTTTCTTTAAAAACTGTATCCAGAGAATTCCTTCTTCAAAAGGATCAATCATCCAATCAAATAGATACAGATAGATGTAAACATAATCGCAGAACAAAGATCTTAATGGTCCGGACCAGCTGGATCAGATTACAGAGTCAGATGTTTGTAATAGGGAAGAGACCAGGAATTTCAACTTGATACAGCTCCACCAACGCGTTTCAACCCGATGGACTTTTTTAAGGAAGTGTCTGGATACAGTTCTTAAAGAAACCATTTAAAAGTCCATTAACAAGAATTATTTCTGTAAGTGCAATACTTATGGGGCTTGGATAAAATCGAAAGATCCTATATTAATATGATTATGCCTGTAATTATATTCACACTGTGAGTGAAATCACAAAAGTGGGGCTTGGCCCTCTGACTACTTGCGATATACATGAACTTTTGAAGAACACAACATCTAGATTATGAATGTATAGCATTGACAGTATTACGCTTTATCTGTTTTTTTTGTCTTTTTTCATACATGATTTTTTTTTATTGGTGGATTCAATTGGAAATCGTTTTGCACCTGAATATACATATCAATTTGATTATATTATAATCACTAGAAACACAGTTTTTCCTTTTTGCACGTTGTATTCATTTACATGAGATAAACAGCATTAGATAGTTCTTTACATACTTGCCAACTTTTGGAAACTTAATTCCGGGAGATCCAGGGCAGGGGGTCGTGGTTGGAGTGCGGGACGAATCATGTCATTTTGGCCCCGCCCCGCGGCAAAATGATGTTTTTATCGCGGGAGGCAAATTGCGACATTTTGAGAAGCAAGCTGCCGTATGCAGGATACTTGCCTGCTCTCCCGGGAGACCTACCCGAATTTCGGGAGTCTCCCGGACATTCCTGGAGAGTTGGCAAGTATGGTTCTTTATTATATTTTTTTAGAAATATAAAAGAGAGTAAAGTAGCATTGCTGACTATAAAGTTATTGAAATAAGTGACTAAAATTAGTTCTGTGGTTGTGAGTTTTTAACAATCACATTTAGTCTGTTTTTATTTCTCCTCAATTGCACCCTTAGGGAGGTTATAAAGTCACATTAATTGTTTTTATCCATTCTTTCTTATGGTTCGTATTTGCAAAGAATTATGGCTCAGTTATTTATCCAGATATATTATTCCTTCATGTATTGTTCACTATCTCATAAATCTCACTGCATACCAAGCCGTGTACTTCAGACACAGTATCATTCATTCGTACACGCCAGCTGAAGATGTTGTGATCAAATAAGCTTACTGGGGCCAGGGAAGCTATAGTATCTCCTAGCTGCCAAGCAGGGGCGGATCTAGAATTCTTTTCTACCCCGGGCGATGTAGGGGGGGCGGTTTAAGCCCCGCCCCCTTCTAACTTCTAAGGCTGCCGGCGGCTGCACAGTATGTGCAGGTCCGTTCGGCAGTGATATTGTGCTGTCCCGCTGCTCTGATTGTGTTTTAAACACAATCAGAGCAACCGGGCAGCACATTATCACTGCCGAACGGACCTGCACAGTGTGCAGCCGCCGGCAGCAAGCCTCTGCTAGGGGTGGGGGGGGGGGCCATCTCAGATATTGCTCAGACACCCTCACACACCACAGACATGCCGACGACGTACGTTTTGCTTAATGCTTTTTCAAGGCAATCGATTGCTTTGTCTGTCTGTATTTAAACTTCAGATGTATTAACATACGTGTAAATTACAACTGCAACCCTTTTAACATAACCCCTTACATTTGGTACAAAATGCTCTGTTCCTCAAACCAACTTATTTTCCTTTTGTAGTGAATTAGTTAACTGATGTAACTGATCAGGTGTTTTTACATGAAAGACCTCATTTAGAGTTGGACATGATCCAACTCCAAGCTACAAAAGTGCACTTTGTTCTGCTGCAAATGTGCAGTAAAACACACCCCCTTGAGGGGCAAATCAGGACTGTGCAAGCTGTTTATAGTAAAGGAGTGCATGCATCCTGTAGATGATAATAATTAACCCTTATGTCAGACAAGCATAGAGTGCTATTTTAAAGCTGCACTACCACCTAGGTGTAATATTTTACTGAGATATCACTTCCCCTAGCCCCTAGCTGAGGCACCGGGATGAACAGCCACATGTTGTACAGAACTGGCAGATCAATTAGCTAAACAACTTTAAATGTCGGTGGGAGGGGTTGTGTGACTGCATTCCTTGTCTTCGGTTGGGGCTGTTAGAGGAACCCTGGGAAAAACGGCTGCAAAGAGCCACCTTAATAAAAATCTTTTTTGTTTACAGTAAGGGTCTGAATACGTAAGAGAGACACGGCCTAGTTAGAGTAAGCCCTATCTCCAGATACACCTGTTAGGTGGTGTAAAGCTCCTGAAGCCATGGTGTGCACTTACATTTTAAAGATAATGATTATCAGCACACATCTTTATTATAGTATAAAATATATTGCATAAATATCATTATTCCCAAAACAACATGTAGCATTAAGTTTGTGGAACTACAAGTCCCAGTAAAGACTGTCAGCCATTAAATGCTCACACTCACCTACACTCCACTGCTCCTTAATTCTCAAACCATATCTCCACTCATACTCCTTCTCGCCCTCTACGGTCTTCTAACTACCACTGCCTCACCCCCCATCTGGTCACCACCTCTTACTCACACATTCAAGATTTCTTTTGGGCAGTGCCCCTTCTCTGGAACATACTCCCCCGTTCTATCAGGCTATCCCCCAGCCGGCCTAACTTCAAACGCTCCCTCGAAACCCATCTGTTCAGACTAGCCTATCCTTCCTCCATCTAACCCTGCCTTCCTTTAACCTTCTACTTCACTTACCCTACTGTTCTTCCCCCTTACTCTTTCTCTGCTCCTTCCTACTCATGGTCCCCTCACCCTATCTTCCCTCTCTGTGCCTCCGGTCAGGCTCCCCCTCGCCTTTAGATTGTAAGCTCCTTTGAGCAGGGCCCTCTCCTGTCCTCTTCCTCCTGTTTTCCGTTGCCCTCGGCTCACCCCTCGCCTCCTGCCGCTGTCTCCCCCCTTCTTCCTCGCCTCCGCATCTCCATCTTTTTCCTGACCCTGCTAGTAGCACATACACTTGTGGGCACGCACAGGTTCAGCCTGCTGTTCTCTCCTCTCCTCCCTTCATCCCCACTCTCTGTGCACTGGTAGTCACTTTCACCTCTTGCCTTTGCACCTGCTCTCTGCTTATTTTTTTTGTGCTTCTGCATCTTATCTGTACTTACTGCACTTTGTCTTTGTTCTGCCTGTAAGCTGTGTACTGTTACGCTCTACTGTTCACCTGTACTGTTGTACTATACTATGTAGGACGCTGTGGACCCTTTGTGGCACCTCATAAATAAACGATAATAATAATAATAATAATAATAAATGCTTTCTAGGCATGCTGACGATTATAGAAGTACAAATGCCATTTACATGCTACCGCCAGTCACACACATGCCGCTCTGATTGGTTATTTGCAGACAGGCCCCATTTCATTTATTCAAGTCTTAGCAATGCTAAGAGTAGATTTTCTGTGTTTCACGGGTTTCCCCCCTTTAGACTATTCTTGCACTACTACAGGACAGAAGAAAAGAAGATGCCTATGGATTTAAGAGTAAAATAAAATAGTACAATAAAGTTTAAAACCAGGTTTTGGGCAAATAAAGAATTACAGTACTCAGGTGTCAGTATCTTTATTTACTATTAATTCGATTTGTGGAACTACATGTTCAAGTGGGCCCTGGCTGTCAGGGCATGCACATAGCCTGGGTTTGATTAAACCAGGACTTAGACTGGGTACACACTACAGTGTTTACAGACAATTATCGGGCCAATCAGATGATAAATGACCGATTGGCCCGATATCACAGTAGTGTGTACCCTGCAACGATGAACGATTATCATTCCAAAGCCCATTGTATTGTTGAACGAGATTTTTAAACTAAACTAAAGCATACTTGCCAACTGTGGCAGCGAGATCTCCGGGAGGAGGGGTCTCGCTGATGTGTCCTGGGGGAATTTGCCACATGAATCGCTTCTTTAGGCCCTGCCCCGCTGATAAATTTTACCAAATTTGGACTATTACAGCAGGGGGCAGTGCCAGGATTCAGCGATTAGCCTCACACCCACCCACTTTACTAAGTGGGCAGAATGCTGGAGGTTGCCCTGCACTACCGGGAGAATTGCAAAAAAAACGAGACATTCCGGGAGAGTAGGCAACTATGAACTAAAAATTTCAACGATGGAACAATGTCATTCCAATCCTGCAGTGTGTATGCACGCATGACTATCTTTGTCCTCGATAGTGTCCATCTATGTTCTCTATGCTCAGAATACCCATAACCTCTTTTAAGCCAGTCTTGCCCACAGCTGTGATAGGGAACGTGTTAATGCTGGTTCAGTCTGCCTCATACAGCGAAGCAGTGTGTCCTAGCGGTGGAGCAGTGGCATTCTGTATGGGCCATGCAGTTAATAGCTTATTCAGCAGCCTGACCTGTGATCTTGCACCCTCAGAGCAGCCAGGGCACCCGAGATTGAGTAATCATGGAGGGGAGGGGACGTGTCCTGCCTGGACCCCCAACAGTACCGTGACACATGGGGAGCTGCCGTGGGCTGGGTAGGGGGGAGATGTCGTACTCATCCTCCATACAATGACTGACAGGAGAGCAGGAGACCTCTCTGATCATCCACCTACAGGTGGGACTTCTTGACAGGAGGAAGGTTGAGGGGGTACAGGTACTAGACAGTGTGAGGGTCCCACCTGTGCCTTTTTTTGTGCATGAGAAGGGAAGATTAAGATAGACTTTTTTAATAGGATGCACACATAGGAAGTCCCATAACATCGCTGATTTGTATGGTCCATACCTCATTGTGGAGAAGACAAATGTTTTTATAATACTTTTCCTACCTGGCACCCTAAAGGTAAAGTCTGCGAGCACACTCCAAGCAGACAGACCAGTTCCGTCTGCAAGACCTCAGTGGGTTCAGTACTAGTTTTGGACTCTACAACTGAGATACAAGAGCTGCACCTGATATAGGCAGTATAGGTATAGGCAGTATAGGTATTGGCAGTCCCATTCACTTACTGAGAGTTAATATCCCAGCATGTCGCTACTGCTGTCTGCTGTCTCAGGTCTGCTGTAGAGAATAGAGTAGCAAAGCTAACATGTCACTTTGCCTGGCCTGGACTACCTTCCTGGATGCATCCTCTGAGTTTCAGCCGATGGTTATGACGGATGAAGAGCACAGATCTTAAGGTAATTGTGTACAACGTGTATAGTGTGTACACATGAATCGGCATGCTGATCAGGACTCCCCCGATCCATCTTTGGGAATACCGCTAAAACTATTGCATCGTTAGAATTTTCCTGTAGTGTGTACCCAGCCTTACACACGCTTTTTGGTGATAAGATTCTCAGGCCCAAAAGACTGAGGCATATTATGCAGTCAAACATACATTCAAAAACATATCCACACACCACCAAATTTTAAATATGTTATATGCAGTTTCCCCCCCCCCCATGATTCAATGTGCCTGGGACATATGTTCTGGGACCCCAATAGAGGCATGTCCCAATAGAATGTATCAGACATATGACAATTGTGGAACCCAAAAACCAAGTTCTGGAGCCCCACTTAGGGACTCACCCAGACAGGGGGCGTACCTCTGTCTTCAGCTACATTTGAATTAGTCAATCTGATAATAGTAAGTAATGACACGGATTTCCCCATCGACAGTCACAAAATCTGCTAATTCCATACTTTCATCATCACCATTTATTTATATAGCACCATTGATTCTGCAGCGCTGTACAGAGAACTCATTCACATCAGTCCCTGCCCCATTGGAGCTTACAGTCTAAATTCCCTAACATACACACAGACAGAGAGAGACTAGGGTCAATTTTGATAGCAGCCAATTAACATACTAGAATGTTTTTTTGGAGTGTGGGAGGAAACCAGAGCACCCGGAGGAAACCCACGCAAACACGAGGAGAACATACAAACTCCTCACAGATAAGGCCATGGTTGGGAATTGAACTCATAACCCCAGTGCTGTGAGGCAGAAATGCTAACCACTTAGCCAACATACTTTGCAGAACAAATAAACATGCTGATCCATACATAGGCACACATCCAGTAAATTACAATTTGTGACCTCACATTGTTGTTTAAAGGTACTATGCGCTGCAAAGTTTGTAAGTTACCCTTATCTCAGAAAATGTATAGTGCTATTTTAAAGCTGCATTACCACATTTTAATAACGTACCCTTCCCCCTAGCCAACGCCCTGGGAAAACCAGCTGCTTGAAGTACAGAAACATTGAATCAATTTAGCAAAACAATTTTAAATATCAGTGGAGGGGGTAAGTGACTGGAAGGGCCAACGGAATCACAATCGTGGCCGGGGGTTGTTAGAGGAACCCTGGGGGAAACAGCTGCATGCAGCAGCCCCTGGGCTCTGACTAGAAGGAGGACAAACTTAGTAAAATCTTTTACTAGGTGATTATGCATAAAGTTGCACTAATAGTGAAAAGTCTCAGCATTTTTTTTTACCATTTTCATGTAATTATGTTATAAACAAATAACAGGAAATTTTCAGGGATATGTATTCTTTTTGTGTTGTAATATATGTATGTAGGAGAGGCCTTGGTTAGAGAAGACTTTCAGGATAAGCCCTATGAACCCAAATGGCTAAATTAACAATTCTAATAATGTAGAAATAAATTCCTATAATTTGCACATATAAGCAAAAAAAACCTTCACACATCTGATATAACTTGATGGTTTCACGCTCCCTTCAGTAACCAAATCTCTTTATAACTTCAGAAGGAACTATGAGGAAGAAGTTATGGACGGTCTGCGATTGCTGCTTGCAAAATCAGACACACCTAAAACCATGTTACCGAATTACAACAGCCATGTACAGCGCTGCTAACGTGTACTCCCTGCCCTCAATTATTAATCAAAGCAGATTATTAATCAACCTCTAATTAAAACATAAGAGCAGCGAAGACACAGAGTCTAAACCTACCTGTCTTTGGTCCCCGCCTCCAGCTTCTAACCTTTCAACTATGACATTTTTAAGGGTTTGTTTCTTTATTATGTCTTTCGTCTGTTTTCTTTGCATATGTTAATATTATCAGTGAATACATTAATATGGATGAAACGTGCACATTGCTAAACACTTTTATTCAATTAATATTTGTTTATGCTGAACGTCCCGAAAAGGTTAAACTTTCGTTTTGCAAATGACATTGTATTTTGTCATTTTAGACTGTTACTACCATCTTCTGGCTATACGCAGTATTGCAACAATCTTATTTGCAGTTGAAAGTTTTGAAACGAGGCGTCCTCTGCTGTGAAAGGGATGAAATGTAATCTTGACTTTGTTGCCCTGGATAGTTATTTGGTTCCAATCCCAGTGATAAGAGATCACATTTTCAACAAGCAAGTGATGGACACGTAAACAATATTGTACCTCTGTATTATAAACTTGAAATTTAAGTTAGAAACACAAGTATTTCACTGTGGACATTATTCATCTTCAAAAGTAATGTGAACACAACTTGAGTTTCCATTTAAATCTGGGTGTAAGTACACTCTGGCTATACGGTACTTGTCACATGTATAAAAAGATTGATAAAATAAATTACCAACTCATAATACATTAATCATTAATAAAAATGTAATTTACATTGTCTACATTCATCCGCATTTTCCCTCCCTCCGTTCTCTCCTTCAAGTCATAGGCAGTGGTAAGTGTCATTTGCGTTCACATGAGTTGGATGCAATTTCGTTAATTGGCGTAAAGTCCCTTTCTGAGCATGCACAGAGAAAGATACGGCACGTAAAGGGACTTACGTCCGAAGGTGAATCGGGCCCTGTATATGTAAACTTGGTTAAAAGAATTGCTGTTAAGAATAAATAGGTAACTATGAGGGTAATCGCAAACTGTCATGGAAATATGTGTGTACATTGTCAAGCTATGAATGCACAAAAAAATTGTTTCAGTATTATTATTGTAGATCTGTAATGGGGCACAGTGTTCTGCAGTGCCATACAGTATGGGAGACAGGACATACATAAAACAAAGGCATAGAATGTAGACAAATTAATAAATAAATAGGCTGATCAGGCTGCAGCATAGAGCACTGGGACCTGGGGGGTACAGCGCCAGCAGCATTTAAGATTCTCTTTATTTTACATTTTTTTTATTATTATTGATTTTGCGCACCTGGAGCCTCCCCTTGTGCCGACTCCACGCTGCCACTCCCACCTCCCCTCTTCTCCATCTCCCACCCTCCCCTTCCTCACTGGTTGTCGGGCATGATGTCATCATCACGTCCCAACGGTGTCAATGAGGAGCTGCGGTGAGAGGAACTGACTGCCGACAGAAGAAAAGAAGACAGAAGCCTGGTAAGAAATGATTTGTGTTTATGAAGGGGGGCAGAGTGTGCTGAAGGGGGGTAGAGTGTAATGAGGGGAAACAGAGTGTAATGTGCAAGCTGTGCAAGAAAGAGCTGAAACTGTGTGACACTATTTGGATAGATGTGGATTCAACAAAGTAGCATCTTTGAGAGGCCATAGAGTTTTAGGTTTAATAAGACCCTAAACAGGCTGCAATAACATTTCTGCATCCACAAAAGAGCTGGAAAACTGACATAACTTGTATAGAACAGTTATTAGGTCTCTTGTCTCTATTCCCCCATTTGTAGGACTGCAAGAGCAGCAGCACAGCCTCTAACAGGGATTTACTAATTCAGATTGTATGTCCCCACTTGTCAGAGCTCCTTCTGTTTCAAGTTTCATACTTGTCAGACTATAAATTGATAAATCATCTAAATTAGAAATCTATGGTATGTTATAATAATACAATATTTACAAGTATTCAAGGATATTGATTTCTGTTTGACGGCAGTGTAACTAAACCAATGGCTGTAACATCCACCTACCCTTATTTCCTTATTGAGTTTGAGATCAGTAGCTGAATTACTTACACAAAAGGAGCTTAAAGTATTTGTATGTTTCAATATTTCAAACGGGGAAATATGGACCTACTATTGTATTTATATAAAGTAATATTTTATAACATACCGTGCTACCTTTTGTAAATGACCACACTTCTTATTACAGTGAAGTTATGTTAAGCAGAATTCTTTTACAGACCAGTGCACCTCATCTAAGTTACTTTTCAAATTTATGAACTACGACTAAAAACATTTTCATAGACCTGTTTTATACTACAGGGCAAACTGCACAACTCATTGGATGGCAAAATGGATCTGTTTACTCAGGAAATGGCTCAACTGGTAATACTTAAGAAGTGTAATTTAATAATAATATTGAGGGCCAGTAGTGTAAATGCTATCTTGTGACTTCAGGCACTAATTTTTGCATAGATGTACCCACTGAGTTTAGTGCTGGTTAAGAAACATTTATGCATACATCCTTTTCCCTAATGTTATAAATTGGCAAGTGGAAGGTATGTGGGGGGAGCTAAGGTGAATGAGGAACTGGCTGGAGGAAACTGGTGATGAAATAATTTGGCAAGTGGGTGATGAAATTGCCAAAGGAGTCATGAATTGGGCGCTGAGGTGTGATGAAATGGCTGACAGGTCATGAATTGGCTTCTGGTGGGGGGGGGGGCATGATCTCTGTATTGTGTTGTGTTCAGGAGGATGCTCTCTAAAGAGCCTAATCATTGAGGGTTTATAATGTTTACACTTTTTCAAAACAGGACCCCAACTTTCCAGAGGATAACTAAATGACAACAAAACTGCAAGAACAAGCAAGAAAGAATACTAAGAACAGGCAAGAGAATCTGTCTAAATTTGTCTGCTGGAGAATACTCATGAATTTTCTGTTGCCGAGGGAGGAAGGGGGGTAGCGATATGGGTGTATTAGTCTAGGGCTGCCAGAACCCTTAAACAGGCCCTGCTCACTAGTCTGTACACATAAACTGTTTTGTCTCCTGCACCCTCCACACTCACCAGCCTACATAAACAGAAATAAACCTCACACCCACAATTCCTCCTCACATGTCCCCTTTCTCACCCTGCTCCATCTCATGGCTGATGGGACATCTCACTTAACCCTGGGCTCCATACAATCCCCATTATCTGCTTACGCTTCTCGCTCCACCCCAAACCTTTTCATCCATCCCGTACTTCCAATCCCGCCAACCTTATCCACATATCTCCACTACCCTCACTTCCCTTCTCCTGTGCACTATGGAATGCCAGATCTGTTTGTAACAAACCTACATCAATCCATGATCTATTCATTTCTAAATCCCTTAATCTCATTGCCATTAAAGAAACTTGGCCTACCTCCTCTGACACTACATATCTCCTGCAGCTCTCGCTACTTTGCCAGACCCAGAAGCCGACAAGGTGGTGGATTAGGCATTCTACTTTCTCCAAGCTGCACCTTCCAGGTCATACCTTCTGAACCCTCCCTCTCATTCTCTACTTTTTAAGTCCACACTATCAGTCTATTTTATCCACCTTCATGTTGCTGTCATTTATCGCCCCCTAGGTCCAGTTTCCCAATTCCTTTATAGTTTTGTGGCCTGGCTCACTTATTTCCTATCCTTTGACCTGCCTAGTCTCATACTAGGCGATTTCAACAATCCCATTGATAATCCCACTGTCTCTTCTGCTATTAAACTTATTTCACTTACTTCCTCCTCTGGTCTCTCCCAGTGGACCTCATCCACTGTGATGGACACAGCCTTGACCTTCTCTTTTCCTGCTACTCCTCCATCTCTAGTTTCTCCAATTTAGCCTTCTCACTCTTCGACCACAACCTCCTTTTCTTCAGCCTCACCTTCCCTCATGCCCTACCCTCTGCACCGAAATCCACACGTACACAACGACACCTAAGTACTATTAACCCAATCCACTTCTCATCTGCACTAAAACAACTATTTTCTCCTATTTCTGCATTGTCCTGCCCAAATAAGGCCTCCTCTTTCTACAACAAAACACTCACTTAAGCCCTAGACAATGCAACTTCAGCTACCACTTATAGTCTCCAACGATCCAAACCACAACCATGGCACACCAAACTAACCCGCACTGCAGAAATCCATTGGAGGAAATCTCTTTCCTATTCTGATTTCCTCCACTATAAATTCATCCTTTCATCTTACAGCACTGCCCTTTCAATTGCTAAACAAACTTTCTTCAAATCTCTAATATCCACCCATTTTCTAACCCACGTCTCCTGTTTTGGCACCTTCAACTCATTTCTCTGGCCACCTGCGCCTCCTCCCCCTTCTTTCCTCAAAGCCCATAAATTTGCCACCTGCTTAAAAGACAAAATGGACACCATTCGACAACATTTTTCTTCATGCCAAATTCCACACACTTCACCCACTTTACCCAATTTCACCTACATTCCCCAATCCACCCTTAATTAATTTTGTCCGGTAACTGAAGGTAAAGTCTCTACACTTATCTCAATATCTCACCCTACAACCTGTCCCCTCAACCCTATTCCCTCCCAATTTCTCCACTCCCTCTCCTCCACTGCATGCTCACCTCTAACTCACCTCTTCAACATTTCTCTTTCCACTCATCTCACCAATTCTAAAGAAACCATCTGTAGATCCAGCCTCTCTCTCCAACTAACTCCCTATTTCTCTCTTCCCTTTTGCCTCCAAACTACTTGAGCAATTAGCGTACAAGCACCTATCTCAGTTTTTCTCCTCTCACTCCATTCTCTACAATCAGGCTTCCGTCCCCAACATTCCACTGAAATTGCTCTCACAAAAGTGATTAATAATCTACTCTTTGCAAAGTCTAAGGATCATTTTTCCATACTCATTCTCTTGGACCTCTCTGCTGCTTTTGACACTGTTGATCACCCTCTTCTCCTACATACCCTTCACTCCATTGGCCTTTGTGACACAGTTCTTTCTTGGTTCTGTACCTACCTATCGAATCGCTCCTTTAGTGTTTCTTTCTCTGACACATCCTCCCCTCCACTCCCACTATCTGTTGGGGTCCCATAAGGCTCTGTTCTTGGCCCTTTACTTTTTACTCTTCTCTTGGGGCACTAATTCACTCGTTCGGCCTCCACCTAAATATATATCTCTTTCCCTGACCTCTCTCCTGCTGTACTATCTTGTGTAACCAACTGTCTTTCTGCTATCTCCACATAGATGTCCCAATGCTACCTAAAGCTCAACTTATCCAAAACAGAGCTTATTATTTTCACTCCTACCAGAGTCACCACCTTCCCTCAAATCTCCCTAACTGTCAATAACGCCACAATTTGCTCAGTCCACCAAGCCTGCTTGCCTTTTTGATTTTCATCTGTCCTAACCATCATCTCAAACAATTCTCGGCCTTTTGGCTAAGATCAAGTGCAGTTGTGGCAGAGCTGCACTTGGTCCTCTGGCCAGGGGCTGGGATTGCTGCTTTGAAAGCCTGGGACAAATGTGCCTCTGGGAGTGGCGACCCCGGGGGTGCCATAAATCACTGGTCATAGCACCTTAAACACGTGATTATGTTGGCACCCATGCACTTTTGACCACTTTCTACCAAGCACTCGCTCTATTCTTTGCCCCGGCCTTATGGCTGGGCGAGAAAATTTTTATACCAAGCCCAGCCATTAGGCTGGGGCCGTATCCACTCGGCACTATTTATTTTTCTTCACGTTTGTCACTTTTTCTTTTGTGTTCACGTTTCTGGATTTTATTGGGTACGGGTAGGCCCTTTTGGGCTCCTGTCCCCGAGACGATCTAGGGGAGGTTGTGTGGCCCTTAGGCTCCGGCCTCCCTGAACACCCACGTTGGTCCTCCCCTTAGGGGGTGGACTAGTTGTTAAGCCCTGGGTGAAGCTTCGGTGGATCCCAGGGGCTAAAGGGACCCCCCTAGCCTCGCAGCGAAGGGGGTCTGAAGACCCTTGCCCCCTAAGGGACCTTTTTGGTTCCGGGGGTCGGGGACCAGGGCCCTTTCTTTTTAAAGAAGGGGCCAGTACCGTACCCCTTGTGCACTTTTTTATGGTTTTACACCTTTTTTGGGCACTTTGGGTTTTTGATTGCACGTTCCCAGGCTTTCAATAAAAAAAAAATAAAAAAAATTGTAACTCTGTACACACTGTACAGATATATGCCGTCCCAGTAGCAGTATGCTAAATTAATTTAAATGAAGGGCTGAACCTCAGCACACACAACACCCACAAACATACTAGAGATGAGCGGGCTCGGATATCTGAAATCCGAGCCCACCCGAACGTTGCCGATCCGAGCCGGATCCGAGACAAATCCAGGTATTCCCGCCAATTGCAAAACTGAAACCGAGGCTCTGAGTCATAATCCCGCTGTCGGATCTCGCGATCCTCGTATTCTATAAATTCCCCGCTAGCCGCCGCCATCTTCACTCGGGCATTGATCAGGGTAGAGGGAGGTTGTGTTAGGTGGTCCTCTGTCCTGCTATATCTCGTGCTGTGCTGTTCAGTTCTGTGCTGTGCTGTGCTATGTTCTGCTCAGTCCAGTGGTGCTGTGTCCTGTGCTCTGTCCTTCTAAGGGCATTGTTATTTCCCCATTATTCCCAAGTTATAAAAATTTTTAAAAAAAGTTATAAAAAAAAATAAAATAATTATAAAAAAAATACATTAAAAAAAAATATCCAAAAACAATCCTGCAGTATAAGTCCATTGGTACTGTAATATTACAAAGTTCACTGATTCTGCAGTATAAGTCTAGTGGTACTGCAATATTACAAAGTTCACTGATTCTGCAGTATAAGTCCATTGGTACTGCTATATTACAAAGTTCACTGATTCAGCAGTATAATTCCAGTGGTACTGCTATATTACAAAGTTCACTGATTCAGCAGTATAAGTCCATTGGTACTGCTATATTACAAAGTTCACTGATTCTGCAGTATAAGTCCATTGGTACTGCTATATTACAAAGTTCACTGATTCTGCAGTATAAGTCCAGTGGTACTGCAATGTTACAAAGTTCACTGATTCTGCAGTATAAGTCCAGTGGTACTGCAATATTACAAAGTTTACTGATTCTGCAGTATAAGTCCATTGGTACTGCTATATTACAAAGTTCACTGATTCAGCAGTATAATTCCAGTGGTACTGCTATATTACAAAGTTCACTGATTTAGCAGTATAAATCCAGTGGTACTGCTATATTACAAATTTCACTGATTCTGCAGTATAATTCCAGTGGTACTGCTATATTACAAAGTTCACTGATTCAGCAGTATAAGTCCAGTGGTACTGCTATATTACAAAGTTCATTGATTCTGCAGTATAAGTCCATTGGTACTGCTATATTACTAAGTTCACTGATTCTGCAGTATAAAACCATTGGTACTGCTATATTACAAAGTTCACTGATTCAGCAGTATAATTCCAGTGGTACTGCTATATTACAAAGTTCACTGATTCAGCAGTATAAGTCCATTGGTACTGCTATATTACAAAGTTCACTGATTCAGCAGTATAATTCCAGTGGTACTGCTATATTACAAAGTTCACTGATTCAGCAGTATAAGTCCAGTGGTACTCTCCTGTGCCGCATATAATTTTTAAAGGCTTTGCCGAGTGTGTGTGGTTTAAGGGTACGCTCTCTTGTGCTACATATAATGGAAAACAAAAATTTGGAGGATAAAGTAGGGAAAGATCAAGACCCACTTCCTCCTAATGCTGAAGCTGCTGCCACTAGTCATGACATAGACGATGAAATGCCATCAACGTCGTCTGGCAAGCCCGATGCCCAATCTCCTAGTACAGGGCATGTAAAATCCAAAAAGCCCAAGTTCTCAAAAAGTAGCAAAAAGAGAAACTTAAAATCATCTGAGGAGAAACGTAAAGTTGGCAATATGCCATTTACGACACGTAGTGGCAAGGAACGGCTTAGGCCCTGGCCCGTGTTCATGACTAGTTGTCCAGCTTCACCCAAGGATCTAAGCCCTCCTCCTCCCCCCCCTACAAAAAATTTAAGAGAGTTATGCTGTCAGCAACAACAACAAAACAGCAAAGAACTCTGCCTTCTAAACAGATGACATCACAAATCCCCAAGGCGAGTCCAAGGGTGTTGGTGGTTGTGAAGCCTGACCTTCCCATCACTGTACGGGAAGAGGTGACTCCATCCAGCATTTGCAGCACACCCTCTGCATATGTTGGAAGGATCACCCACACTGTAGATCCAGATTTGGATAATCAAGGTGTCAATGTTGTACACCGGGAGGAGGCTATTGATGTAGCTGGCGCTGTGGAGGAACTTGATGATGAGGATGGTGATGTGGTTATTGTAAATGAGGCACCAGGGGGGGAAACAGCTGATGTCCATGGGATAAAAAGCCCGTCGTCATGCCTGGTCAGAAGACCAAAAAATGCACCTCTTCGGTCTGGAGTTATTTTTATCCAAATCCGTACAACCAATGTATGGCCATATGTAGCTTATGTAAAGCTCAAATAAGCAGGGGTAAGGATCTTGCCCACCTAGGGACATCCTCCCTTATACGTCACCTGAAGAACCTTCATAGTTCAGTGGTTAGTTCAGGAACTGGGCCTAGGACCGTCATCAGTACAGGGACACCTAAATCCCTTGGTCCTGTTGGATACACACCACCAACACCCTCTTCGTCAACTTCCTCCACGATCTCCATCAGATTTAGTACTGCAGACCATGTCACCAGCCAGACTGAGTCCTCTTCTATACGGGATTCATCCGAGGAATCCTGCAGCGGTACGCCTACTACTGCCACTGCTGCTGTTGCTGCTGTTAGTCGTTCATCTTCCCAGAGGGGAAGTCGTAAGACCGCTACGTCTTTCACAAAACAATTGACCGTCCAACAGTCGTTTGCCATGACCACAAAATACGATAGTAGTCACCCTATTGCAAAGCGTATAACTGCGGCTGCAACTGCTATGTTGGTGTTAGACGTGCGCCCGCTGTCCGCCATCAGTGGAGTGGGATTTAGAGGGTTGATGGAGGTATTGTGTCCCCGGTACCAAATCCCGTCGAGATTCCACTTCACTAGGCAGGCGATACCAAAAATGTACAGAGAAGTACGATCAAGTGTCCTCAGTGCTCTAAAAAATGCGGTTGTACCCACTGTCCACTTAACCACTGACATGTGGACAAGTGGTTCTGGGCAAACGAAGGACTATATGACTGTGACAGCCCACTGGGTAGATGCATCCCCTTCCGCAGCAACAGCAGCATCTACGCAACGTCTGCTCATGCCAAGGCAGGCAACATTGTGTATTACAGGCTTTAATAAGAGGCACAATGCTGACAACCTATTAGAGAAAATGAGGGAAATTATTTCGCAGTGGCTTACCCCACTTAGACTGTACTAGGGATTTGTGGTGTCAGACAACGCCAGTAACATTGTGCGGGCATTGCATATGGGCAATTTCCAGCACGTCCCATGTTTTGCCCACACCGTTAATTTGGTGGTGCAGCATTACCTCGAGTGACAGGGGTGTGCAGGAGATGCTTGTGGTGGCCCGCAAAATTGCTAGACACTTTCGGCATTCTGTCAGTGCCTACCGCAGGCTCGAGGCACATCAAAAAAGCATGAACCTGCCCTGCCATCACCTCAAACAAGAGGTTGTGATGCGCTGGAACTCCACCCTCTATATGCTGCAGAGGATGGAGGAGCAGCAAAAGGCCATTCAGGCCTACACCGCCACCTACGACATAGGCAAAGGAGTGGGGATGCGCCTGAGTCAAGCGCAGTGGAGACTGATTTCCGTGTTGTGCAAGGTTCTGCAGCCATTTGAACTTGCCACACGAGAAGTCAGTTCCGACACTGCCAGCTTTAGTCAGGTGATTCCCCTGATCAGGCTGTTGCAGAAGCAGCTGGAGAAAGTGAGGGAGGAGCTGGTAAACCATTGCAATTTCACCAAGCATGTAGCTCTTGTGGATGAAGGCCTTCGTACGCTTTGCCAGGATCCGAGGGTGGTCACTATTTTAAAGTCAGAGGAATACATTCTGGCCACCGTTCTCGATCCTCGGTTTAAAGCGTATGTTTTGTCTCTGTTTTCGGCGGACACAAGTCTGCAGCGGTGCAAAGACCTGCTGGTCAGGAGATTGTCCTCTGAAGAGGACCGTGACATGCCAACAGCTCCACCCTCATTTTCTTCCACATCTGTGGCTGCGAGGAAAAGCTCAGTTTTCCTAAAAGAGCCGCTGGCGGGGATGCTGATAACATCTGGTCCGGACTGAAGGACCTGCCAACCATTGCAGACATGTCTACTGTTGCTGCATTGGATGCTGTCACAATAGAAAAAAAGATGGAGGATTATTTTGCTGACACCATCCAAATAGACATGTCAGACAGTCCATATTGTTACTGGCAGGAAAAAAATGCAGTTGGGAAGCCCCTGTACAAACTGGCTCTATTTTACCTGAGTTGTCCCCCCTCCAGTGTGTACTCGGAAAGAGTTTTTAGTGCAGCGGGGAACCTGGTCAGTGAGCAGCGAAGGAGGTTGCTTCCTTAGAACGTTGAAAAAATGATGTTCATAAAAATGAATTATCAATTCCTCAATCAAGTACAGCACTGCTCTCCAGATAGTACAGAGGGACCTGTGGTTGTGGAGTCCAGCGGGGACAAATTGATAATGTGTGAGGAGGAGGAAGTACACACTGGGGGAGAGGAATCAGAGGTTGAGGATGAGGACGACATCTTGCCTCAGTAGAGCCTGTTTATTTTGTACAGGGAGAGATGAATAGCTTTTTTGGTGTGGGGGCCCAAACAAACCAATCATTTCAGCCACAGTTGTTTGGTAGGCCCTGTCACTGAAATGATTGGTTTGTTAAAGTGTGCATGTCCTATTTCAACAACATAAGGGTGGGTGGGAGGGCCCAAGGACAATTCCATCTTGCAACTCTTTTTTTGCCATTATGTGACCATTCAACAGTCGTTTGCCATGAGCACAAAGTAAAACAAAATTAAAACAAATTCAACAAATTAAACCAAAAGTAAGATGCCCTGTCATAATCAAAAACAAGAGGTATTGATGTGCTAGAACTACTGTAGTGTTTATAAGTTAAAAACACTACACTTGAAAACTTGAGCCATTAAATGAAAAAGTCACTCTTCATTGCACGAATATTTGCAACAGGGACAGTTTTTTTGTTAACAAAGTCAACAAATAACACTTCGACCCTGTCTGTCTTTCACATACTTGATGGGATCTCTATGATGAATGCTCTGTACCATGGTCGTCTAAAACAAGAGGTATTGACGTGCTTGAACTACTGTAGTGTTTATAAGTTCTAAGCACTACACTTGAAAGTTGGAGGAGGTATTGTGGCCCCGGTACCAAATTGGGTACCGGGGCCACTCCACTATGCAGTCCAGATAGAGGCGTATCAGATATTAAACAACGTTGACTGTTGCTGCCAAATCATAAATTAATGAAAATGACCTGTCATTGTCAAAAACAAGAGGTATTGACACGCTCGAACTACACCCTGTATATGCTGCTGAGGATATAGGAGCAGGCAGCTGTGCAGTGGAATTCAGACCATTTGAAGGCGGAGGTATTGTGGCCCTGGTACCAAATTGTGTACCGGAACCACTGCACTATGCAGTCCAGAAAGCTACCTCGGTGAAACCTTTTGGACTAAAAACAATATTGTGAGGTGTTCAGAATAGACTGGGAATTAGTGGAAATGATTGTTATTGAATGTTATTGACGTTAATAATAGCGTAGGAGTGAAAATAAACCCAAAAACTTGTTTTTAACACTTTTTATGTCTTTTTCAAAATAAATCCGGATCCAAAACCTTAAATCCGAACCAAAACCTTTCGTCGGGTGTTTTGCGAAACAAATCCGAACCCAGAACCTCAAGCAAATCCGATTCCAAAACACGAGACACCAAAAGTGGCCGGTGCACATCCCTAAAACATACATACAGAAACAGGAAATACCATTATCGCCATTCATCCCATTGTACAGCTTTGTGTATAGAGTACGTTTGCTACCCTATGATATTTGGTCACACAGAGGACACTGGCTTATCTCAATTACAACCCAGCTATTTCACCGCAAATTCTTGATCATACCTGAAACCTGTGAGACTATCGTACAAGTTCTCCAGGGACAATATATGGATGTAGTACTTATTAACGGTACTGACTACCCCGACACTGAAGAAGACGACATGAGGACTCAGATTCCATACAAAATGACGTCATCAGAAACCGCTACTTGTGTTAAAGCGGTGATGGAAGGACCCGCCTGTCATTAATGTCATGTAAGTATTATTTTAGGGGTATTAGGGTTAGGAGTTAAGTTTAGGGATAGGGTTAACCCTAATCCTAACCCTAATCCAACCATAGCCCTAACCCCTAAAATAATACTTACATGTCATTAATGACAGGCGAGTCTGTCCATCGCCACCTTAACACAAGTCGCGGTTTCTGATAACGTAATTTTGTAGAGTCGGCAACAGAGCGAGTTGTCCCATCAAGTCATCTGCATCTTGGTAAGTTGTTTTTTTTTCAGTTCGCTGTAGTATGGAATCGTTGACGACATGAGGACTCCTTTAGTGTTGGGGTAGTCAGTACTGTTAAACTGACTGCCACCGCAATATATGAAGGTTAGTGAAAGAAATAGTCTGATTTTTAAACAGATTTTCTTTAATTAAAATAGAAACTGAACATATTAATATATTAAATATGACACAAACAAAATATATATTTAACACTTTAAAAAAATGAAACTAACTCAAAATTCATGTAATAAAACTGATGCCTTTCTGTAATACTGAAGAGTCTAGCTGCTTGCACTTCCACTGTATATCATGAAATCTGAACTAATGCCATAGACAATGGGTCTGATTCATTAAGAATCTTAACTGAAGAAACTTCTTATTTCAGTCTCCTGGACAAAACCATGTTACAATGCAAGTGGTGCAAATTAGCATCCTGTTTTGCACATAAGTTAAATACTGACTGTTTTTTCATGTAGCACACAAATACTTGATAGCTTATTTGTACACTGAAATTTAAAGTTGATATTTGTGTGCTACATGAAAAAACAGTCAGTATTTAACTTATGTGCAAAACAAAATACTACTTTGCACCCGTAGCATTGTAACATGGTTTTGTCCAGGAGACTGAAATAAGAAGTTTCTCAAGTTAAGATCCTTAATGAATCAGGCCCCAGGAGAGCAAAATGAGGCAGGCAGCAGCATTAAAGATAGACTTAAGAGGACAAGGTGAGAAACAGGTAGGCCAGAGAGAAGGAGGTTACAGTACTCAAGGTGAGAGATTACAAGAGAGTGAATAATAATTTTGGTGGCTTCCATGGTTATAAAGTGCTTTATATATTCTGGAGGTGGAAGTAACAGGATTTTGAAAGGGACAGAATGTGAGGTTTGAAGGAGAGGGAGGAGTTGAGGATGACCCCAAAGCAATGGACTTGAGGGACAGAAAGGAAGGTCATTGTATTAACAGAAATAGATAGGGGAGGTGGGAGAGCCCTGGAAGGGGGAGAAGATAATTGGTTCCGCCTTGAAAAATTGAGTTTAAGAAAGCACTGTGACATCCAAGATGACATGGCTGAGAGACATCAGGGGAAGGGGAGAGGTCAAGGGATGAAAGATAGATTTGGGTATCATCAACATAGATGTGGTACTGAAGATCAAAGGAGCAGAAGAGAGCACCAAGGGAGGAGCTAAAGAGGGAGAAGAACAGTTCCCCAAGAACAGAACCTTGGGAACTCCGACAAGTAAGGGAAGGGGGAGGGATGTGGAGTCATGTGTAGAGAATGAGAAGGAGCGGTTGGTGAGGTAAGAGGAAAACCAGGAGAGGACAGTGTTACAGGGTCCTATAAATTTGAGAGTTTGCAAAAGGAGGGAGTGGTCAACAGTATACAAGGCAGCATAGAGGTCAAGAAGGATAATAAAGTACAAGTGTCCTTTGGATTTAGTGAAGAGAAGGTCATTAGTGACCTTCGTAAGAACAGTTTTGGTGGAGTGAAGGGGGTGAAAACCGGATTGGAGTGGGCCAAGAAGTGAGTGAGAAAAGAGAATGGAGGTGAGATAGTTGTAGACAACCTGTTCAAGAAGTTTGGAGACAAAAGGAAGCAGGGAAATAGGGTTGTAATTAGAGAGAGAGACAGGGTCAAGGAATGGTTTCTTGAGTATGAGGGAGACAAAAGCATGTTTAAAGGAGAAGGGTAAGGATCGAGAGGAGAGGGATAGGTTGAAGAGATGGGCAACGTAGAAGCAGGCCTCAAAAGAGAGGGAGCAGAGGAGGTGGGAGAGGATGGAGTCAAGTGGGCAGGTGGAGTTTGGCGAGGAGGAGAGAAGGGTGTGGACTTCATCTGCAGATACCGGAGTGAAGGAAGAGTAGGAGGGTGGGCTAGCAAGTGGGGAGGAGGGGGAAGGAGATAACATCCACAGAGGAGGGTGGGAAGGGGGACAGAGTGGGTAGTGAGGGGGGAGAGGGTGGGGCAAGAAGTGACTACTGGGATATGTCCTGACATTTTGACTAAATTTTGGAGGTGAAGTGGGTAACAAAGTCAATAGCGGAGAGCAAGGGGGTAATGCTGGAAGGGAGGGGAGAGGAGGGAGTTAAAGGTGGCAAAAAGTCAATGGGGTTTGGAGGATTGGGAGAAAATGAGAGCCTAAAAGAAGGATTGTTTAGAGAGTGATGGTGCCAAACTGTAAGAGGCAAGTATGAACTTGAAGTGGAAGAAGTCAGCATGAATGCGTGACTTTCTCCAGAGCCGTTCTACACTACAAGAGCATTTTTTAAGCTAGCGGGTAAGTTTTGAGTGCCACGGTTGAGACAGGGACTGACAAAGCTTGATGATGACAGCTGGGGTGATGGAGTCAAGTGCAGTGGTAAGGTTGGGATTATAGAAGGAGACAGCCTCATTGGGCAAGAAAGAGTGGTGATGGGTGAAAGGAGTGAGACCAAGGAGGTGGAGAATGAGGTAAGATTAATGGTGTCAAGATTATGCGTGGTGAGAGTAACCTTAGGGGATGGGGAAGGTGAGAGGAGTGGGGAGATGCTAAAAGAGAGGAGATGGTGGTCATAGAGAGGAAAAGGTGAATTAATGAGGACGGAGACAGTACCGAGGTATGAAAAGACCAGATCAAGGGAGTGGGCACTGCAGTGGGAGGGAGAGAAGGTCCATTGAGAGAGACCAAGAAAGCAGGAGAGGGAGAGAAGTTTGAAAGCAGCAGGGTGTGAGGATTTCTTTATAGGGATATTAAAGTCCCCCAAGATAAGGGAGGGAAGGTCAGAGGAGAGAAAGTAAGGGAGCCACGTAGCAAAGTGATCAAGAAATTGAGAGACAGGACTAGGAGGATTGTAGATAACAGCAACACGGAGGTGGGTTAGGTGGAAGAGGGGGATAGAGTGTACCTCAAAGGAGGAGAAAGAGATGGAAGTTTCAGAGGGAAGAACCCGGAAAGAGCAGCAGGGGGAGAGAAGTATGCCAACGTTACCACTTTACCAGTCCCCTTGGTCTGGGTGTGTGGAGAAGATCAAGCCTTCAAAAGAGATAGTAGCAGGAGAGGTAGTATCCTTAGGGGATAGCCAGGTTTCAGTGATGGCAGGCAGGTTGAAATATCTAGAAATAAAGAGATCATGATTAGAGGTGAATTTGTTACAGACTGACCTGGCCTTCCAGAGACCACAGGATAGAGGAAGAGAGGGAAGAGGAGAGATGTGGATGAGGTTGTTGGGGTTGCTGGACTGCAAGGGTGTGTATGATATTGAGCAAGGGGCAGGACCTCAGCGGCTGCCAAGGATTCCCCAATCAAGTCTCTAGTCCCTTTGAACTATTCCACCGGTGATTTTTTTCTGCGAGGACTAGGGTAGTGTACATCATCTTGTTGCTATCTGGTCAGGACTTGGCATGGGCTTCTAAAATCTGGGAGCAAGACGGCCCTCTCCTCCAGGACTGTAGAGCATTTATCAATGCTTTCCAGAGGATCTTTGACAAACTGGGATGAGTAGCATCAGCTGCATCTTCCATCCTCCAGCTCCACCAAGAATCCTACACAATGGCAGATTATGTCATTCAATTTCAGACTCTGTTCTCTGAATTAACATGGAATGGCGAAGCTCTCCTGGCCATTTTCTGGAATGGATTGGCAGATCACATCAAAGATGCCCTAGCATCTACAGACCTTCCTTAGTCACTAGATCACATGATTGTTACCTGCATCAAATGTGACATTCGGCTGACTGAAAGGACAGCTCCCAGGACCAGTCATCCAAATGGGCATCCTGGTACTAACCACCTCAATACCAATATGAGACACCTATGCAGCTGGCCCAGGCAATGTCAGATTAAATCCTGGAGAACTTGGTGAACGGATTTATATGAAAGTCCAAATCACCCGCTGGAGCCAGGTTCTTCTTCATAGCCAAAAGAAATGGGTTACTCTGCCCCTGCATCGACTACCAGCATCTCAGTGCCATAGCAATTAAGAATGGGTGCCCCATTCCACTCATCTTAGAACTATTTAACCGTCTGAGGGGCCACTGTCTTTACCAAGCTGGACCTTACGGGAGCATAAAATCTTACCGGGATTCGATAAGGGGATGAGTGGCACCATGAACACCATGGTCGGTCACTTTGTATACTTGGTGATGCCCTCCAGGCTCTGCAATGCCCTGGCGGGTCTTCCAAGGTTTCATGAATGATTTATTCTGAGACCTCCTATACTCCTTTGTGGTAACCTGGACAACATTTTAATCTTCTCTTCTTGTATCACGATCCACCGGCTACAAGTGAAGGAGGTGCTCAAACATCTACGACCCAACCAACTATACAGCAAATTGGATAAATGTCTGTTTGAACACATCTCCCTACCTTTCCCTGGGTACATCATTTGGCCATGGAGCTATAAATGGATCCGGTCAAACTCCAGGATATCAAAGACTGGCCACTGCCCAATAATTCCTGGGGTTTTCAAAATACTATCGGTAGTTCATAAGAAATTACTCCATGGTGGTAGATCCAGTAATGACCCTCACCAGAATAGGTAGCAATCATAAACAATGGCCACCAAATCCCCTGTAAGAGGCTTTAAAATCAGAAACCATTCTCAAACAGCCGGAGACCTCTTGATCCTTCATGCTAGAGGTGGATGCTTCTGCCTTCGGCACAGGGGCATATCTATCCCATTGGGAAACCTTGGGGAAGCTTAAACCCTGTGGATACCATTTGCACTGTCACTGAATTCAAGGGGATGATCCGTCTTTTTCCATTCTGTCTGGTTTGACTCCATCCACCACGGAGGTGTGGAGTCTAATGATGTTTGGTCTTCGCTGCTTCACCCCACAGGTTGCGGTTCTCTGAATGGGTACCAGGCGAGACTGACATGAGAAGGTGTTATCAGCAGACAAGAAGAGACCAGAATGGAAATGGACACCGGGATCTGATGAATAGAAATGAACACAGGATACCGGGATTAGCTAAGAAGCATATGGCGCTGGATATCAGGACCCGATGAATAGGTTCGCATACAGGATACTAAGATTAACTGAGAAGCATATGAAGCTGGATACCAGAATCTGATGAATAGGCATGTATACAGGATACCAGGAATACAGAGGAGCCACATACTCCAGCAGTTTACCAGGCTATAGGACTGGAATGTCTGGCACCATATTGCCAGAACAGGTGCCTTAAATTATCTGAAGGATGAGGGGGAGTAAAAAGCATTCAGCCAATGGTTTAACAGAGAAAAGCATGAAAGATGCGTCTGTGTATGTGCAGACCTGAAATCTAACATGGAGAATGTCATTGGAAGAGAAGCATTGGAGCCAAAGCGGGGTGAGCCGACAGAACAGGCCTGGTTAGTGCACTGGACCCTGGTAAGTCAGCTGGAAGGTCCAGTGTATGACATCTACAAGATGCTGTCCGCAGATAGGAACTACTGCCCATTAAGCTAGTACTTGAGTATTGAAGACATCTGCTGGAGGGAGCCCTACACCCATGACAGTATTTACTGGTCAGAAGACTATGACAAATCTGCAGTCAACCAGCAAACTAAACCCAAGACCAGCACACTGGTCACTGTTCTTTTCCAGCTTCCAACTCACTATCACCTTTCAGCCAAGCTCTTGGAACACCAAAACAGATGCTCTATCCCACTCATTCAACATTTTGGACAGAGAGAAGGAGGTAAACTAAAAACTGCTCCTTGACCCAGCTAGTATTCTAGCAGCCATGGATACCATCCCTCCAGGAGTTCACCCTGGCAGATTGTTCATGCCAGCAGGATTGAGACCCAGATTACTCTGCTGGGCACACACATCAATGTAAGTGAAATCATGGACTCTGGTGGGAAGGGTGAAGTATATTGTCAGTTATTGCTGTTTGTTCCTGTTACTGAGTAAACGTGTCTTACATTACTCTTCCACACTTGCATCCAGATTTTATTAACACCAATATACCCTTTTCATTAAATGAAGTTGCTAACTTGCTTAAAAATGTAAAATACATACAATTTACTATAGGGAAGGAGGATCTCCTTTGCAAATAAGCTATCTCTCGTAATGTTCTAAAAAGGAGTGTGTGTTCCGTTAGGTAGTGGTATCTGTAAGAGGTTGTGTGGGCATGCCACACCAGGGGCATGGTCACAGCACATAGGGGATGTGACATGCCCTTCCCTTGTAATACATTTGACCCCCCCACCTTACTTCTCTAAGCCATTTCTTTCTTCCATGCCTTGTCACCCCTCCTCACTCACCTTGTTATTTTGAATCTCAGTGCTAAGGTGGGAATATTCACATTCTCCCCCACCCCCATAAAAAAATAAGTTTAAGGGATTTCAGTTTTGTGTTAGCACGACTATACAGGTTCTAAGGTGATGAGGTGAGAGTGCTCAACAAGAAGATGGATGTCTAAATTTCACAAACCCTTGTTACCTTGGAATTATCCTTAAGAGTTTGTGATACTTTACAACACTGACTAGTGCCTGACTTCAAACTGTTAAGTGCAGTAACTAGACTTATAAATGTTACGGCAACATTTGTATTCGTTTTCCCATACTGCACATATAAATAAACACTGTCCATTGCATAGTTTTTTAATGTAATGACTTTATACCTTAATAACCCTTTCTCTCACAGTCTATGCCATGTTCTCAGGAACTTTTACATCTCAAAATCCCAGAGTACCTATAAGAAAACATTGAGGATATGAGAAATGCCAAACATTGTCAGGGTCCAAAAAAGTCATGTCCTTTGCCCTTGTACTGACGTAGTCCTTCTTTATAGACTGTCTATCAGCCTTTTACTTATTAATGACCGCGCTGGAAGCGCTATTTTTATTCTGTTTAGTAAAACACCCCAAACATTTAGAACAGTTTATAGAAGCAAATATTTTCAGAAAACATGTTTTATCTAATAACCTACAAATGGTTCATTTTTCTAATACAATTATATTAAAGTATTTAAAGGTGCCAGGTTTGTTTACAAACACTGCTGATAATTTAGATGGAAAGGGAGGAACTCAAAACTCTGAGATTTGTTTAAATGGCATATTTTATCAAGTAATTGTTTTGATCATATTTATTGTTTTGTTTTTATGTTCCAAGTTATTAGCATGTTGGCTAGTATGTTCTTACAGTCTGGAAATATCACTATAGCTCAGGGGCGGATCCAGAAGTTAATTGTACCGGGGGCGATTTAGGGGGGGCGATTTAGCCCTGCCCCCTTTTTGACACCTAAGGCTGCTGACGGCTGCACACTATGTGCAGATCCGTTCAGCAGAGAGAGTTAGGGAGAGAGTCCTGCCCGGCTGCTCTGATTGACACAAACTTGTTTCCGGGAGAGGGACGTGACTAGGGGGCAGGAGGGGCAGGGCGTGACCAAACGCGTCATTTTGGCCCCGCCCCTGCGACGGAAATGACGTTTTCACGGGGGGCGGGGCCAAAATGGCACGATTCACAGAGAATCACGTCAAATGACGCGATTCTCTGTGAATCACGCCATTTTAAGAAGGGAATTCCGGGATGCGGGAGAAATGCCAACTCTCGCGGAAGCCCGGGAGACTGACCCAAATTTCGGGAGTCTCCCAGACTTTCTGGGAGAGTTGGCAAGTATGTATTTACTAACATTGCTGAAATCATTGCTAAAACCATAGCCACTTATTGGCAGTTCGCTTTTATGGGCCTGATGCAGTGTTGGTGCAAAATGGGCATAAATTACATTCGAAAAAGCCAGACACAAAAATACTATATTTATGCCCATATACTGAGCCATACACATCTTAAGGTCCATGCAGGTTCGCACCAGTAACATATGTGCCCGGCTTATGCCAGACACATATCACAGACACTTATGTGTTATTTGTATCTGTTTTTATACATTTTATGTGCAACAAACGTAATTAGATATTATGCATCAATGAAACTTAAAATAACATCTTTAATACAGTAACAAGTAAACTATCCATCTTTTGTGCAAATAAAATTTTTGCTCAAACACGCATACAAATATGACCGAGTGACAAAGAAAGCACCAATCAGCATCAGAGGAGCAATCGGAAACAGCCAATCAAAAGCTGTTTCATAGTGCTGGAGACGTCATCATCATCATCCACTATTCATATGTGCCCTTGACCACCCGCAAATAATACGGCTTTCTCGGGTGTATATGCATCTGTTTCCCAGTCTGCATCGGTTTGCAATTCTGTACTCTGCCTCAGTGGCTGAACCACCATTGGTGCAGCAAGTCTGTCAGTATCCGATTTCACTTACATTGACAGATTGTTGGGAGGGGCTGGGAATGACCCAGCGGTTTTGGTGCATGTTGGCACCAATGACCGAGTTAGAGGAAGAAGGGGTGTCCTAAAGAATGATTTCAGGGACATAGGTCGCAAACTTAAGGCAAGGACATCCAAGGTAGTATTTTCGGAAATACTACCTGTGCCACGCGCTAGTCCAGGGAGGCAGCGGGAGATTAGGGAGGTTAATGCGTGGCTAAAAGATTGGTGTAGGAAGGAGGGTTTTGGATTCTTAGAGCACTGGGCTGATTTCTCGGTCAGTTGCCATCTTTATTGTCGTGATGGATTGCACCTGAATGAGGAGGGGGCTGCAGTGCTAGGGGAGAGGATGGTTAGAAGGTTGGAGGAGATTTTAAACTAGGCTCCGGGGGGGAGGGGCAAGCAAGTATTTATGGGATAGACATTGAGAGTAGTAAGGAGGAATTTAACAAGAGTAAAGGGGGTGGAGAGGGGGGAAAGGGAAGCATAGCCCATAAGGAGCGGCCCTTTTTAAAGCAAAAAGAAATACCTAAGGGAGCCAATAGACTTAAGTGTATGCTTGCAAATGCAAGAAGCCTGACAGGTAAAATGGGGGAGTTAGAACTAGTAGCAATGAATGAGCAGTATGATATTATAGGTATTACTGAGACCTGGTGGGATGATACACATGACTGGGCAGTCAACTTGGAAGGCTATTCTCTCTTCAGGAGGGATAGGGTAAATAAAAGGGGAGGAGGAGTATGTCTTTATATTAAGCCAGAATTAAAACCAAGTATTCAGGAAGTTATATATGAGAATATTGGTGATAATATAGAGGCATTGTGGGTGGAAATATCCAGCGGAGGAAAAAGTTCAGAGAAGTTTCTGATAGGGATATGCTATAAACCGCCAGATATTAGTACGATTGAGGAAGCCCAACTTCTACAGCAAATTGAAAAGGCTACACAACTAGGTCAAATTTTAATTATGGGGGATTTTAATTATCCGGACATTGATTGGAGTACTGAGACCTGCGGTACAGCTAGGGGAAATAGGTTTCTGAGCACGCTAAAAGACCATTACATGTCCCAATTAGTTGAGGAACCAACTAGGAACCGGACTATACTGGACCTAGTAATAACAAACAATGTAGACGTAATATCAAATATTCAAGTAAAGGAGCACTTGGGAAACAGTGATCATAATATGGTCTCATTTGAAATTAGTTTCCAGAAACAACAGTATAAGGGATCAACTAGGACTTTAAACTTTAAAAAGGCAAATTTTAATATGCTAAAGGAGTCTATAAAGAGCATAGACTGGGACAAAGCCTTTGAAGGAAAAAATACGGAAGAAATGTGGGCTGTCTTTAAAATGTTGTTGGAAACATACACGTATAAGTTCATTCCTATGGGAAATAAATGTAAAAGAATTAAGTCTAAACCAATGTGGCTAAATAAAAAGGTAAGAGAAGAAATGCAAAGGAAGAAGCATGCATTTAAATTGTTTAAGTCTGAAGGGTCAGAGGAGTCCTTCCATAGGTACAAGGAATGTAATAAAACATGCAAAAAGGAAATTAGATTGGCTAAATTAGAAAAGGAAAGGCACATTGCAAAAGAAAGTAAGACAAACCCCAAAAAGTTTTTTAAGTATATAAATGGCAAAAGGATTAAAAAAGATAATATAGGACCACTAAGAAGTGAGATGGGTGAATTGATAAATGATACTAAGGAAAAAGCAGAGATATTAAACACGTTCTTTTCTTCAGTATTTACCAGAGAGGAACAAATGGCAGGAGTAATACATAAAAATGGAAATGAAACCATGCCATTAATTAATACTTGGTTGTCAGAGGAAGAAGTCCAAAGGCGACTGAAGAATATTAAGATAAATAAAGCTCCAGGTCCAGATGGCATACACCCAAGGGTCCTTATGGAATTAAACTCGGAAATAGCTAGACCGCTATTCTTAATTTTCAGAGATTCAATCTCATCAGGCTCAGTACCAAGGGATTGGCGAATAGCAGATGTGGTGCCGTTGTTTAAAAAGGGGACGAGATCACAACCAGAGAATTATAGACCTGTAAGCCTGACATCAATAGTGGGGAAACTACTGGAAGGTATTTTAAGGGACAGTATTCAGGATTACTTGGTACGCAATAAAATTATTAGTGGGAATCAACATGGATTTGTGAGGGATAAGTCATGTCAAACTAATCTAATTAGTTTCTACGAGGAAGTTAGTGGGAACTTAGACCAGGGCAGGACAGTAGATGTGGTCTACTTAGATTTTGCAAAGGCCTTTGATACAGTGCCACACAAGAGGTTGGTTTACAAAATAAGGGAACTGGGTCTAGAAATCAAAATTTGTACTTGGATCGAAAACTGGTTAGAGAATAGGGAACAGAGAGTTGTGATAAATGGAACATTTTCTAATTGGTCAAAGGTCTTAAGTGGAGTTCCTCAAGGTTCCGTGCTGGGACCACTCCTTTTTAATATATTTATTAATGACCTTGGTGATGGTTTAGAGAGTAAAGTTTCTATTTTTGCAGATGACACTAAACTCTGTAAGGTAATAAAATCAGAGCAAGATGTAGCTTCTCTACAGAGGGACTTAAATAAACTGGAGGATTGGGCGGCTAAATGGAATATGAGGTTTAACACAGATAAATGTAAGGTTATGCATTCAGGGATCAAAAACAAGAACGCAATCTATAAATTAAATGGAATTAATTTGGGAGAATCTATAATGGAAAAGGATTTGGGAGTGCTCGTAGACAGTAGACTTAGCAATAGTGCTCAATGTCAAGCAGCAGCTGCAAGGGCAAACAAAGTATTGGCATGCATAAAAAGGGGCATAGATGCAAGGGAAGACAGTGTAATTTTGCCACTGTATAAATCATTGGTAAGACCTCATCTTGAATATGCAGTACAGTTCTGGGCACCACTCTATAAAAAAGATAATTTGGAACTAGAAAGGGTTCAGAGAAGGGCGACAAAATTGATAAAGGGTATGGAGTCATTAAGTTATGAGGAAAGGTTAGCCAGTTTAGGCATGTTTACTTTAGAAAAGAGGCGTCTAAGGGGAGATATGATTACTATGTACAAATACATTAGGGGTCAATACAGAGAGCTTTCATGGGAACTTTTTACCCCAAGGACCATACACAGGACACGTGGTCATCCCCTAAGGTTAGAGGAGAGGAAATTTCACAACCAGAAAAGGAAGGGGTTCTTTACAGTAAGGGCAGTCAAGATATGGAATTCATTGCCAGGGAAGGTTGTGATGGCAGATTCAATAGATATGTTTAAGAAAGGGTTAGACAAATTTTTAGCGGAAAGGTGTATCCAGGGATACGACCGTTAATTTAAAATAAAGGATAGTAGTGGATATAGGGTAAAAATTGGATTGCAATATTGAGTCTGGGGGGATTTTCAAAATTGAAACAGATGGGCGGTTGCTTACTCCGGATTAATTTCAAATATAAGTGCAGGATCGCAGGAGATCCAAAATAGGTTGAACTTGATGGACTGGTGTCTTTTTTCAACCTCATCAACTATGTTACTAAAGTCTGGGCATATCTAAAGTAGTTGTTTTATAGCCGTATCGCTTGCTCTAGCTACAGGTCTAGTCTAAGTGCTGATTAGTACTGATGACGGCTGTATGTTAGAACATGTGCTTGCAATCAGGAGCAACTGTAAAAATGTGTTCTATGTACAGTAGATAATTAATACACCCTAATAAATATATTTCATGGGGAAAAAATAATAAAAGAAAAAGAACTGGCTCATTTTGTGTTAAAATAGACTTACTAGAGCAGACCTGGGCAAACTCCGGCCCACGGGCCACATACGGCCCGCCAGCCTTCCGAATCCGGCCCGCCAAGTCTGCCCAGGAGATTTAATTAATTTTGCTGCCAGCCACAGGTTCTGGAAGGGATACGGAGCTGGTCGGCGATGCGCGTCCCTTCCAGAGCATCAGATCATGCCGGGGCCGGATACAGCGTAATCCCCTGCGCTGCTGCGTAGGGAGGAAGTGCACACTGTCCATACACCTCTCCCACCGCATTCACAGCAGCGCCGCGGAGGAGAGCACAGAAGAGTATGGAAGAAGACAGTAAAAAGGTAAGTATTACCGTTACAGACAACATCATGCCGGGTGCAGCAGGGCTGAAGGGCAGCACGGCATGATGCGGATCACCACAGGACAGCGGGCATCATGCCGCGCTGCCCCTCAGCCCTGCTGTGCCCGGCATGATGTTGATTAAAGATGGACAGATGGACGGATAGAGCTCTGGTATACTGGGGTAATATCTAGGTGGGGGTTCCAGTGACTGTGTTTATTGATGGTGGTACTGTGGGTCACTGTTTTTATTGATATTGGTACTGTGGGTCACTGTTTTTATTGATGGCTGTGCTGTGGGTCACTGTTTTTATTGATGGAGGTGCTAGTAACTTGTTCTTTTCTGTTTTTTATCTCTTCCCAGTAAGTTCTCCTGCCACTGCCATACTGCCAGCTGTCTCGTCCTCTGCTCCTGACCTTCAGACCAAATGGGGGACAATATTCTCACTCACATGCCAACACTGAAAGAAGCCAAACCATCAGCTGATCACCTCCACAGGTACTCATCCATGTTAGAAGCACTGCATGCTGAGTTTTCATTGCGATTTCAAGACTCCAAAAGACTTGAGAGTGAAATGGACATGGTTTCTTCTCCCTTCAGCTGCAATGTGGATAATGCACCCAGTGATGTTCAGATGGAACTCATTGACTTGCAGTCTGACACACTTCTGGCAGCGCACTTTAGGTCTGTCCCATTGCTTGAGTTTTACTCATCACTCAAAGAGGAGAACTTTCCACGCATGAGGAGACATGCTCTGAAAATTCTAGTCCTCTTTGGATCTACCTACATATGTGAACAGACATTCTCAGTGATGAAGTTCAACAAATCCAGACACAGATCCTGTATCACTGATGACCACCTCTCAGCTGTCCTTCGCATAGCCACCTCAGATATTCCGCCAGATTTCAGTGCACTTGTTCAAGCCCAAGACTAGATTTCTCCCAATGAACAGGTAAATGATTCTTATATATAATTTGCTGCATTTTATGATGGGCCCTTTATAATGGCCTTTTATAAATTTGGTTCGGCCCTCGAACACAGATCTGATTTTCCATGTGGCCCCCGAAAGAAATTAATTGCCCACCCCTGTACTAGAGCCTACGTTTTATGGGGAGTGAATGGGGTGGGGAATGGGCGGATGAACTCGGCATCCAGCGCACTTCCAGCACACCCATATCTCCTGCACCAACATGGGGTCTAGTCTAAGTGCTTGCACCGGTTCTGGTGTCATTACAGCCACTGGACCAGGCAGAACTAGACAGTTGGAAAAGATGTTTTTAAAAAAAAAAAAAAAAGTGAGGCCCCCCATCCAAACGTTATTACCCCTTGTACTGCCAACTTAGTGCTGGTTGGAGCAAGATTGGGGAGAAAAAGCACAGGGTTCTCCCAATTTTTCTCCATCCAACACTAGGCAAGCAAGACAGGGCTGTTGGCACTATAGCAGGGGAGCCCTCAGCGTGGTGTCCTCCTGCCATAATGACAAACCATTCCCAGGCTCCCTAGGGAGTTGGTGTCTACTAAAAAAAATGTGCACCCACCTTCCTAGGGATACCCAGCATTGTGTTGAAAGAACTGGGGCTCTTCCCACTCCTCTGGGTGGTGGTTGGGGATAAGCTTTGTGGGGTAAAAAATGGGTAATGGTTGAACAAAATTCAGGAGGGCAAGAAGGGTGGTGTCCCCCCAATTCTCCTCCAACCAGCCTAGGCTTTGCCGAACGGAACTTAGTCACATTATAGCAGGTAAACCAGCAGCAGGGGTCCCCATGCTATGATGCCAGCCAGACTCAGGCTGGCCAGCATGTGGTCTGAATTCCATAGGGAGTAGGGGTCTGCAAAAAAAAAGTGTGCCTCCCAGGGGTACCCAGCCCCATGCTGAAAGCACTAGGGCTCTTCCCACACCCCTGGGCGGTGGGTGTGGGGGGGGGAGTAAAATGAATAAGTGTAAACATTATTTTAGTTTGTGGAACTACAGGTCCCAGCAAGCCCAGGCTATTATTAAGATTCCAGACATGCTGGTGCTTGTAGAACTACCCATGGCAGCCAGGATATGTTTGGACTTGGAGAACCATGTAGTGCCACAAATTAAAATTTAAATAAAACCACACTCCTTGTTCATACCACAGCATTTTTTTTTTTTTTTAAAAAAAAAACATGATATACTTACCAACGTCTGTGTTCTTCACCGGTAAGGGATCCAATCTTGCAAGCTATTTTTTTTAAAAAATCTGTTTATTTTCGACAACAACAGGAACATAAAGTGAAAAACAATTGGCATTAAATATTGGACTTCTAAATAAAAATGTCATTATTGCATATAATTTATATAGCCAGAAAATAGAGTATATACATGTGCTACTAAATAAATTTGTGGAGTAGGGAGCATGTTCCAAAATAACTTATTGTAATAGTGAAATACAGTAAACTGGTGTCTGACAGGTAATGCCTGGATCTGAATCTAATCCTGGAATCCAGGCTGGGAAAAGTACAATGTTGTTGGATTTTTCTGTATAAATGTAGGAAAGGGAAGGGAAGGGACCAAGGGTGGTAAGGGAAGACAAGATGTCCTTCTAGGGCAGGGTGATCTGCAACGCTACCACCCCAGGGGGTAAAAGAGACAATTCTTTGGGAGAAAAACGGAAAGAGAAAAATACTTAAATGTCAAGAAGTGAAGAAGTGGCTCAACTAGTACCAGGTAATGGAGTGTGATAAAATGTGTACCATGAATCCCGTGTCTTATGAAAGTTTAAAACCTTATCCTTTAAAGGGCTTGTGATGTACTCCATCGACACTATATACCACACCCGAGAGATGACTGCCTGGAGACATGGAGGGATGAGGATTTACAATCTGCAGCAATTTGTAAGCGGGTAGTTGCACAGACGTGTTGTACAAGTTTGTCCCTATGTTTATTAATGGTTTTCACAGGAGAGCAAAGCACCTTAACAAGATTGTCACTGTCCAGGATCTGAGTAAATAGCGCAGTCACCTGTCACCACAAAGTTGAGATGTGAGGTCATTGCCACCAAATATGGTAAAAATTCTTGCAAGCTTTTAATCTAATAGGCTTGTGTCCATAATATAACCCAATACATTCCAGGTCTTGAAGAACCCATACAATACAGAAGTGAAAGTTGCTCAATTAATTATAGGTTCATAGCAGGTGCTTGAGGGTGGGGTTATCCAGAAAGGAACATATACAAAGAACAATACCCCAGCACACCGCTATAACCAGTAAAGGAGAACCCAAAATTATTTACTGGAATCAGCTTAGCAAAGAAATAAACTCTACAGACGATGAAAACTTTGTTTCAGAAACACTGCATAATGAAATATGAAAGACACGAGGTCTATTTATAACCTTGGGGTTTTCCTATGCTGCTTGTGGTACTCCAAGTGCCAGCATGCCCAGACTGTTAGTGGCAGCCTGTGCTTGCTGGGGACACTTTTCCAGCTCATTAGGGAACCTGGCCCCATGCTAACTAGCCTGGGTTGTCATTATGGTAGGGCAACCCCGCGTTGTGGGTTCTCCTGCTATAGTGCCAACAGCCCGGGCTGGCTTGCCTAATGCTGGCTGGAGTAAAATCAAGGGGACCCCCTGGTTTCTTTTTCCCCATTTTTGCCCTTACAAGCACTAGGCTGGCAGCACAAGGGTTAATATCATTGGGAACAGAGGGCACTCTTTTTATTATTATTTAGTTTTACGCTATATTGAGCCGACGGGTTCGGTGGCTGTATAGCCTGCAGCGTCTTGTGTAGTAGAGCAGAGAGGGAAAATACATAGGTTCCTTGTTGACTATCTACTATATAAATGCCTAGTGGCGTGTGTGGGAAAAAAAACCCGAAGCTGCAGCGCCACCTGCTGGGCAGAGTTATACACTGACCTATATATTTCTTGAAGGAGAAGTGACAGTTGGAAGTGGTTGGGGGTGACAGTGGGGAGTTTTTAACACCTTAAGTAGCTTGATGAAGGATGTGGCGATGAAGATGAAGGATGAGGTGATGGAGAAAAATGATGAGGTGGTGACATGTGGACAAAACCATGTTAAAAAAGGGCGCTTGCGTCGGGAAGTAACGCTCTTCCCCTAAGGAGGCCTGGGCTAGGCCCAAATGCATGACAAGAACCTTTTTAACACCTTAAGTAGCTTGATTTGACTAGAATGCATGAGTATCATGCACGGGTTAACTTGTCTTTAGATATGTTCCTTGTTAACTACGGGTGTAAGCTAAGCCTATTTGCGTAGAGTTTTACTACTCCCTATAGATACGTGTCTTAATGACTCAGGCCCGTTATGTCTAGATTTTGAGCACTAACCTTTGCTTTTGTAATATCTGTGAAATACAGTACTATATAGGATTGGCTGCTTGTGCCTTGAAGCCAGACAGTAATGATCTCATGAATATTTTCATTAAAAAGTCATTCAGCCTTATGTGTTTTTATGAGATCATTACGGACTGGTTAAATATTTAAATAAGGATATAATTACGATATGCGATTTATCATAATTTTGCCATTGTTCATTTAATTTTAAATTAATTCTTATTAACTAATTTCCTGCTTCAATACAGTTTTACTAGGCATGTTGCTGCAAGGCAGTGTTGGAAATTGCTAATATTATACTTTATTAACTGGATATTTTCTCACAGATGTTTTTAGTTTTAGTTTACAATTTGGTGGGTATGTGTGTGTGTTTCTTTTGTTTTTAAAGAAAATGATTTAAAGATAGTGGGGCGAGTGCAGGGTGTTGAGCAGATCTGTTAAAATAAAGAGTGAGGATACTTGGCATCCCCTCTCACCATTGCTAAATAGTTTATTTAAAAAATATATTACCCTTTATTTCTTTATTTTACTAGTATTGGTGTTACATGAATACTGTTTTATTATAAATAGAGTAACTGTATTTTATTTACTGGTATTTTTGAGAGAGAGACTATACACAGTCATATGTAAATTAACATCTCCTCTCAGCTAGAGATAAGGGTGGAGTTCACCTTGATGACTGCATTATTTCACGCCAGGGGGCCTCTTGTGTGTCTGTGTTAAAAATAGTATAGGCATGATCTAATTATATGTTAAATTACAGATCACAGTATATTTGTTAGATTCTATTCATCACCATTTATTTATATAGCGCCAGTGATTCCTCAGCGCTGTACAGAGAACTCAATCACATCAGTCCCTGCCCCATTGGAGCTTACAGTTCAAATTCCCTAACACACACAGACAGAGAGAGAGAGAGAGAGAGAGAGAGACTAGGGTCAATTTTTGATAGCAGCCAATTAACTTACTAGTAAGTTTTTGGAGTGCGGGAGGAAACCGGAGCACCCGGAGGAAACCCACGCAAACACATGGAGAACATACAAACTCCACACAGATAAGGCCATGGTCAGGAATTGAACTCATGACCCCAGCGCTGTGAGGCAGAAGTGCTAACCAAAAACACACATAATTCCCCAGCGCAACGGAGAGAAAAAGGGATATATTACTGAGAGATACACAAGAATTGTATGGTAAATGCTTGTATTTGAGGCAAAACTGAATAAACAAATGGTTCATATATCAAACAATCAGAATGATGGGCAAAATATTGCAATAAACAATGGTTCTGTAAAAGTTAATAAAGCAATAGAGGCTGTAGGTATATAACTGTAGTGTATAAGTCTCTAACACCATCAACAGCCGCCAGGGCTGCCAAGAGGAATTCAGGGGCCCGGTACAACAAATTCATGGGGCCCCCCCTATAGTTGAGTAAGCAAAAAAAATTTCAGGGGTGTGGTCACACAAATGGGGCGTGGCAATGCGCCATTGGGGTGTAGGTAGCACAACAAAATCACTAGGTCCTGAATTCCCCGGAGCGTGACATTTGTCCAAGCACTCCTGACTTTCAGGACATCTAGCACCCTTGTGTAGTATAGGAAGAATACAGTGCGTACAGAAAGAGTTCAGTCTTGGCTGGCACCCACTGGGCTCACCAAACACTCACCAAACATTGGCATTGTCCCTACTAGAATCATAACATTTCACACACTATGCTGCTCTGTCCTACCTGTTCTCACTTTTACCACATGTGGCTGCTGGTTTCTTTAGTTGCGGCTTGTCTGGATCCTGAAATGTTGGAGGACCTATTCTGGAAAAAAAAAATGGCTACATTTAGAAAATTACAGCCAGCCCCACCGTTAAATCAATAGCATCCATGATTAATAATTAGGCCTTCCTCCAGCCCCAACATTAAAATAGTATTCCCATTACCCCACAAACAAAATAGCAGCCATTAATTAGCCACCATCTACCTCACACACAATACATTGCCAATAGCTCTGTGCCATCACACACACATTGTGACCCTTTATCATCACCACGCTATGCCCCCTTATCATCACACTGCACCCTCCATGCTGCCTTTGCCCCTTTCTTCATCCCCCTGTGCCATGCTGTCTTTGTCCCTCTTTTCTTCATCCCCCTGTGCCATGCTGTCTTTTTCCCTCTTTTCTTTATCCCCCTGTGCCATGCTGCTTTTGTCCCTCTTTTCTTTATCCCCCTGTGCCATGCTGCTTGTCCCTCTTTTCTTTAACCCCCTGTGCCATGCTGCTTTTGTCCCTCTTTTCTTTATCCCCCTGTGCCATGCTGCTTGTCCCTCTTTTCTTTAACCCCCTGTGCCCTGCTGCTTGTCCCTCCTTTCTTTAACCCCCTGTGCCATGCTGCTTGTCCCTCTTTTCTTTAACCCCCTGTGCCATGCTGCTTGTCCCTTTTCTTTAATCCCCTGTGCCATGCTGCTTGTCCCTCTTTTCTTTAACCCCCTGTGCCATGCTGCTTTTGTCCCTCTTTTCTTTATCCCCCTGTGCCATGCTGCTTGTCCCTCTTTTCTTTAACCCCCTGTGCCCTGCTGCTTGTCCCTCCTTTCTTTAACCCCCTGTGCCATGCTGCTTGTCCCTCTTTTCTTTAACCCCCTGTGCCATGCTGCTTGTCCCTTTTCTTTAATCCCCTGTGCCATGCTGCTTGTCCCTCTTTTCTTTAACCCCCTGTGCCATGCTGCTTGTCCCTACTTTCTTTAACCCCCTGTGCCATGCTGCTTGTCCCTCTTTTCTTTAACTCCCTGTGCCTCTCAGCATTTCTTCTTTTTCACTTACCTCTGTACTGCTTTCTTTCATCTTTATTTTCTTTTCTTCTCTCTTCTGTCTTCTTCTGTGCGCGGCTCTTCACTGAATGTGACATTCATTGCAAGCAGAGAGGGCAGGAGGGACGCCGGCGCCGCAATCATGTGAGTTATTTCTATACACACATGATCGCGCCGCCGCCGCAGCCACCCCTCTCCCCCCTCCTCCCCAGAACAAAAAATAAATAAAACACATGAAAAAAAAAGTAAAAAAATAAAAATAAATTCAGAGTGAGGGCCCGGCGCAGGCCCCCTGGCGGGCCCGGGCCCGGGTAATTAATACCCACTCCCCCCCCTCTCGGCGGCCCTGACAACCACCTTTTGCTAGATGGATATAGATGTCATCTGTTAAAAACAAAAGACAGAAGAAAAAGACACGCTCCGTGCTTGTGTCTGGGAAGGGTGGATAGTGCACTTACCTTCCTCCCCAGGTCGTCTTGTCTCTCTTATTTCAAGGTCCGCTTTGCAGGTGAAAAACTCGCTCACAGCCGGAGACTGTTCCGCGGAACCCGCTGAAGCGATGCAGTGAGTCCGTGCATGCGCCGAAGAGTTTCATCTGCGATTCATTCTCCGATGGGTAGATAAAATAAGAGGCAATGTTCGATGAATAGTTGAAGTGAAGTAAGTATCCTATGCGTTTCACCCCGCTGGGGGCTTCCTCAGGGATAGTTTGAAAGCATGCGCAGACTCACTGCAGATGACATCTATATCCATCTAGCAACAGGCGGCTGTTGATGGTGTTAGAGACTTATACACTACAGTTATATACCTACAGCCTTTATTGCTTTATTAACTTTTACGGAACCATTGTTTATTGCAATATTTTGCCCATCATTCTGATTGTTTGATATATGAACCATTTGTTTGTTCAGTTTTGCCTCAAATACAAGCATTTACCATACAATTCTTGTGTATCTCTCAGTAATAGATCCCTTTTTCTCTCCGTTGCGCTGGGGAATTATGTGTGTTTTTGCTTTGGCTGATATAGGAGTTTAGACCATCTCCTTTGATTTGTTCCCCTGACTGCCCTATTTTCACCCTCACGTGGGAAGCACAGAGCCCCTATCCCCTTTTATCCTTTACAAGAAGTGCTAACCACTTCGCCACTGTGCTGCCCTATTGTTATATGTTGTTTGTATCCCAACTTTAGACATACAGGGCCTGATCCATTAAGGAACTGAAAGCAAATGTAATGTGTGTTTTTTTAAAATGCATATAAATTGGGTATAAGCATGTCTGTAGTCAACTACAAGTGAATTTGAAGAAATGTCTCTTGCTGATTAAGGGTCTTGTATATTCTGCACTGACAGACACAATACACTGCAGGATATGGGCAATACATATGTGGGATATAAATACCCAACAGAACGCACAAAAAAAACATATTTACTTATTGTCACCTGTTAATAATATAGTAATTCATGAAAAAACATAAAAAAGGTGTTTATTTCCTCTATGAAATAATCAGGATGTTATTACTGACTCCTGTACATAAAATGCATTTTTACAGTTGCACTTGATTGCAATGAAGTTCTAGGATGCATAAGTGACCGTCATCACTATCAAGTCGGCACATACACCAGACCTGAGGCTGCTACAAGTGATATGACTAAAACTCACATACCTTAGAGATGTCCAAAGCTTGAATCGGATGCTGCCGTGTGCTCTCGATCTTGGCACACCCTTACTGTACATTGACTACATGCATACGGCCATTCCCCTTCTTATAAGTAAGTAAGGTGCTTACCTGGAGCCACAGCTCCAAGGGATAAATAATGCATGTTAAGAATTGTGAAAGCAGCAAGAAAGGATGGGGAGGTGGATGTCATTATCCAACTAGAGACAAACGACCCGGATAATGCTGAAGTCATGGCCATAAAATATGAATTTAGAAACTGTTTCAACAGTATTGCCAGTACAGAGAGCAGAGGGCAGAACTCTTTGCATCAGAAACTTCAATGGGTAGCTAAAGAAGCAGTGCAATGATGAGAGATTTGTATAAATAGAACATAGTCCTGCCATCTGGCAAGATAGGGGCTTATACAAAAGTGACTGCCTGAAACCGTCTTCATGGGGAACCAGAATACTAAGTGAGCAGTTTGAAAACTTCATCAGGAATATTTTAAACTAGCAGAGGGGGCAGTGAACTAAACAGGAATACAGCAATCTGTTCCGCCAATCAAGGGATATCATTTCTGCAGGCTAATGGAACAGGAAATATACACACAGCAACAGAAGACAGTGTAGATCATAACCAAATAAACATAGGCAGATAGATGAACATAGCTAGTAGTAGGAGATGCACAAACAATGACAAGTGCAGCCCTAAGCGAAACGTCCCTAAACTCAGGTGATAGGGACAACAAATGGTACCTGCAGCCGAGAAGGTAACTCCCCTGCAGTAGCCAGCCAATGGGAGGGGAGTGGGCGTTGTCATCCAGAGAAGTATATGCCGGGCACAGGCATGTTGAGTCCTTCTTACCCGGCTGGAAAACAACAGGACAACATCACTGGACAGGCTGAGTGGCATCACAGTATCATGCTTGTTTTGCTTTTTCCCTGCATTGTTCACTTGGTAGTCCTATCCCCTAAGTTTTCAATCCGTTTTCCTCTCCTGATTTTCGCTTATTTCATCCTGTTTTTCCTGTCCTCTCCCGGCTCCTGCTGGTTTTCATATTTCATCCCTTCCTTTCCCTTGGCTTGTATCGTTTTTCCTCCCTCCTGCATATACCTGTTTGTTGGGTTTTAATATTCTACATTTAGTAGCATTGTTTTTGCATTGATTTCGCTGTTTCCCATTGCTACACCCGGAGTTGTATAACTCTCTTCTCACCCCTGTTTAACTTGGCTAGTGTGTGTTGTGAGGTTGCTCTGTATATTACTGTATATTTAGCATTGATTCATTTGCGCTGCTGCACACAGATTGTGGTATCCTCCCCATCCTCCCCTTCTGTTTCCAGGCCAGAGCTTTGGACCGCGTGGGCTTTGTAATATTGTGCAACACTTTAGGCATTGTAGCCCCCTCCCCTGCAGTGTTTTATCCTGCCTGTTTTTCCCCCACTGTGCCCCGTTAGTGCTGTCTCAACCGCCTCTCTGCTTACCTGACATGCCCGTCCAAAGAGAGCAGCCCCCCCCAGCCCGCTTCGCGGACCCTCCAGCAGAGTCCCGACATCCCAGAAATACCCCCTCCACCTCGCCTACCTTTAGCATGGCTGCCGCGACTCCGTCGACTTCCGGTCGCAGAGTGTCACCTTCCGGTCGTCGTGTGCGCACTACTGCGCATGCACGGCGGCACGGAGCTATGCTGCCCGCCGCCGGAGCCCAGAGGAGGGGTACTAACAGAAGGGGAGGAGGGAGAAGTTTTCCCTCCAACCCCCAGGCAGTAACCACTGAGCCACCAACGTGGAACACTGAACCACCAATGAGGTATAATACAGAGTGGTATCCTGAACCACCAATGATGCACAATAGCTGGTATAGGGTAGGGACCGGCCCCCTGGAATATATGCAGGCCTTCCAGCCCCCTTACATGCTCGGCCCCAGGACCCTGAACGCCAGCAGGGCATCAGCCCCATCTTCCCCCCGTACTGCTCCTGGTGCAGGCTTTATCTTCATGCCATTAGGGCATAACACTGGGGAGGAGGGCCCATCCCGCCTTTTTAGTATCCTCCCTCTATTTAGCTCAGCCCCCAAGGGCCACAACTCCCCTGGGGTAATCAGAGGCAACAGTAGGGCCCACCCCCTCCAGGAGCAACCAAATTGGCGCGCCACCCCCCCATGCTTCACGGGACATTCCCTCCCACCCACAACGGCGCCACACCCCTTGCTGCCTATCATGCCAAGATAACAAATGGCCCTTCCCTCCAGCCATTTTTGAATACAACTACCACAGCGGGGAGCCGGGTACTCAAGACCGGTATGCAGCCCCCCTCCCTCCTCGCAACAACTCTCCAGCTACATGCCCAGCCCGTTGCGGCATCGACAACAGTCACCAAACCCCCCCCCCCCTTTGGCGCCCTCAGACTCCCTAACACTACCTCCCACGGATCCAGTAGGGGGACCGTCGGTAGAAGTGCGCATGCCCCTAATAGCAAGAACGCAGCAAAGCGCTGTTCCTACGCCCAGTAACATTACGGCTGGCGCAAGCCGACCTAACCCTGTCATTTTGTCAGTAACACAGGCTACCTCGGCTGATGCGGCAACGGAGGTCACGAGTTTGGATGAACCAGGGAGGACAACCAACCTGGCAGCAGTACAAGCCATTCCGACGGAAGTGGATGGCACCAATGCAGCAGGGAGCCAAGTGGCGGCGGTGAGCAGCGCAGCGGGTGCATCAGGTGAGCAAGATAAGATGGAGATAGATCGCACACAGGCACATAGTCCACCATTAGCTTCCAGTGATGAAGGATCAGACGAGGAACAGGGGCCACACAGACTAATGAAGATACTAATGAAGATACTACATGCACACTTCACGGGGGGCAACACGCAGGGCAAATATAGTGGCATGCCCAGCAGGCTGGTAGGTAGCGGCACGGACATGGTTAAATGCTCCTACACGTCACTAAAAATGGGGCTCCGCCCGTGCATAGAGGATAGGATAAAGAAAGGGTTATATGTAGATATGTTTGAGCTAACAGAGGAGGTGAAGAAGGACTTAGAGGTGGCCAGGGAGAAAGGGGGGATAGAGGGGGACGCTCACAAAACCTTCCCCCGATGGGTTTCAGCTTTCTGCCCTTTCGCGGAAATATACATAGAGACTCGGCTGGAAGCGGTGACAGACGTGGGGCGTTATGTGCATTTCATTGCAGACATATTCCTCACAGACGGGAAGTCTCATTGGCGCAAATATGACGAGGGTTTTAGAAAAAGAGTATCAGGCCAACTTATAATTCCATTTGGCTGTAAAGATGTAGAAGTATGGTTGAACATGGTGCGCCCCAGTACGAACGCACCCGAGTCGGTCCCTGTCGCTAGGACACAACAAGGGAGGCAAGGCACGCACCAAGGAGAGCGCAATAGGTACTTTGCATTCAATAATGGGTTGTGCACCCGTGGGGCCGCTTGCAAGTACAGACACATTTGCGGGCGATGCAGAGGTCCCAACTCAGCGAAGGATTGGCCCCGTCCCACCGCAAAAGACAGCAAAGGTCGAGGTGCCAACCCCGCTAATTAATAAAGCCAGTTCCCCCATCGACCTGAAGGAGCAGGAGCGCTGGTTCCGTCTATCTTCAGACACAGCGCTGGTATCATTTTTACGTAACGGTTTCGAATTTGGATTTAAACTCCTGGTAAAGAAGGAAGTAAAAGCCAAAGCAGTTAAAAACTTAAAGTCAGCCTATGCCCTCCCCCATATAATCAACGAAAAAGTAAAAAAAGAAGTGCAGTTAGGCCAGATGGTAGGCCCTTTCACAGCTCCCCCAATAGAAGGCCTAGTGATATCTCCAGTAGGAGTAGTTCCCAAAAAAACTAAGGGGAAATTTAGACTGATCCAACACCTGTCTCACCCCCCGGGGGGATCAGTTAATAACGCCATTGACGATGCCGATAGTTCGGTAACATATCAGTCCTTCCAGTTGGCACTAGACATAGTGAGATCATTCGGGCGGGGGGCTCTAATGGCGAAATTGGACATTGAGGCAGCGTTCCGGCTACTGCCACTGCACCCTCAATCATTTAAGTTCATGGGTTTTAGGCTACAAGATGGTTATTACATTGATAGATGTCTTCCCATGGACTGCTCAGTGTTCTGTGCCTTCTTTGAAAAATTTAGCTCGTTCTTACATTGGTGTATTCAGGCGGGAACGAATCATAGGGGCATTGCGCACTACTTAGATGACTTCCTATTCATAGGCCCAGCTAACCAAAAGGTCTGTGCAGATATACTCAGCTCATCGCAAGCGCTGTTTAGAGTCCTCGGCGTCCCAGTCGCGCTTCACAAAACAGAAGGTCCCTCCCATTGCCTTTCTTTCCTGGGGATCGAGATCGACACAATAGAGAGGTGTTGCCGCCTGCCCAAAGACAAAGTGGCTAAGTTGCAGGGATACATAGCTTCAGCATTGTCGGCACGTAATATTACATTAAGGCAAGCGCAATCGCTCTTGGGGTTATTCAACTTCGCATGCAGGGTCATACCAATGGGCAGAGTTTTTTGCAGGAAGCTCCAATTAGCAACGGCAGGTCTAAGAAGCCCCCATAGCAGATTAACTCTGTCCATGGACATCAGGGGAGACTTGGCAATCTGGTCAGAATTCCTCTCCACATTCAACGGGGAGTAGTGGAATGTATAAATAGACAGAGCACATCCTCACCGCAAGCCATCAATCTCCTGAGACACATGGTTCTCAGATGCCTGGAGCACGACATTTCACTTAGGGCACTTCACGTGCCAGGGGTTGACAACAGACTAGCAGACGCCCTTTTCACGCCAGCAGTGGCAACGGTTTCGAGAGCTGGCACCACAGGCTCGATTGGAAGGTACGACTTGTCCGCCTTATGTTTGGCAGATCATCGGGTCGGCATAAGGGAGCTAGCGGAGACATCATTAGCCCCTCGCACCAGGAGAGCGTATCGGTCAGCGTGGCTTCAATGGCTCAGCTTTCTGAAAATGAAAGGAAGGGCAGATCAGCCAGGGACAGATGACATCATGGCCTTCATATGGGATAAATACCTAGCAGGTGCATCAAAGTCCCTGCTGCTGGCAGGCATATCCTTTTCAACCCGTACCCTAGGGAAAGAGGACATAACAAAGCATTTCTTGATCAGTAGAGCCCTCAAGGGATGGGGTAAGTTGCAACCTAGAAAAGAGGATGTCAGGCAGCCAGTAACAGCAGACATTTTAAAACAACTCATACAAGCTTTAAGACAAGGAACAGACAGCAATTACGAGACAGTCCTATTTAGCACAGCATTCACGATGGGCTTTTCCGGCGCTTTCAGGGTGAGCGAGCTAGTAGCACAGTCGCAGCACAATATAGGCAACGCTTTACTCGGCAAGGCGGTCAAAGTGGGTCCCTCGCAGGTGGCATGTAAGATTCTGCGGTCCAAAACCGACCAGGAGGGCAAGGGGCATTGGTTGCTAATGAAGGTAACAGTAGACACGGACATATGCCCAGTAGCATGGTGTAATCACTTTGCAACAGTACGCCCCTCCAAGGGTGTGCCTTGGTTGGTGCACTTAGATGGGGCACCTTTGACCAAATATCAATTCAATGCCTTGTTTAAGAAAACTTTACATCTATCCGGTTTAGACCCTTCGCAGTACGGCACACATTCATTCAGAATCGGGGCAGCGACTGAGGCGGCTCAGTCGGGGGCCTCCGTAGACAGCATTAAAGCTCTGGGGTGTTGGAAGTCGGATGCTTATAAGCGATACATACGCCCCTAGTCCTCGGGATCCGTATTAGAGGAAAGCAAGGAATAGATGTTATACTGCTATTTTGTTTTGTACCTAATCCGGGTTTTTCCTTGCCTCTAAGCCTCCACCCTGCTCTCTACCAACCCCCCCGCCCTGTCGGTAGTGCTGGGATTAACCGCCCACCATATTATGTGGGGGCATGAAGGATCTTTCCCAGCTTTCTCCCCGGACTAAGGCCTGATTAGTGGTGTACCGCCGGGGTTTTTCGGGTTTTCGTCTTCATTGGGGCTACCGGCACCTCCCCCCCTTTTGTTGTTGTTTGTTCCTCACCAACTGTTATGTTTGTTCTGTGGTTGACCGTTATAATGAGCTACCTTTCTGGCAGATTGCATCTTAATAGCATAAGACACGGGCTGATATTATATTATTCTGCTTAACCCACAGGTATGGCGGCGGGGAAGATCCGGGTATGGGCCATCGGGCATTCGTACATTCACTGGGTGGCCAGGCATAGTGAGGCTAAAAATAGGATCAAGGTGGGGCTCAAGCAAGATAGTATATATTGGATAGGTAGGAGAGGTATGCAATGGTCAGCCTTAATTCCCCTGATATCCGTGGAAATTTCAAAAGATAGCACCCCAAATATATTGATAATACACCTGTGGGGCAATGATGTGGGGCGAGGTAAGTCCCTTGATCTGATTATAGACATCAGGGAGAGTTTGAAAACAATTAGAGCACTATGGCCTTCAGTACATCTCTGCTGGTCCGATGTCATACCCCGGTTAGCCTGGAGATCCCCCATCAGTCCTGCGATTATGAAGCGTGTCGTAAAGAAGCTGAATCAAAATGTAGGTATAGTGGCAAGGTCCCTGGGCGGGGCTAGCATTAAACACCCACAAATAACGGTTAATCAGGTCCAGCCATACCGGGCAGATGGGATACACCTCTCAGACAACGGGTTAGTTTTCTTTAGCGGGCAGCTATTTAGGGGGATAGAGGAGGCATGTAGAGCATTCGGTGGCGTGCTGTAGGTCCCAGGGACCTCCAGCTTTGGCAGGAAGGCAAAATTGGTGAGTCGGCAACCGGTCACACGGTGCTACCGCTGATTGGCCTAAGGGTACTACCCTCTTCGAAGCACCTTGGCTCTTGGTTCAGCAAACAGAACTCCTTGGCCTGCTCTGTACAGGCAGAACATAGAGGGGGGCACACAACCTGAAGCCAGATTTAGCACCGGCCAAACGTAAAGGAGTCGTCCTGGTATCAGTGGTTAGTGCCTCAGGGCCATACACTGTTTGGTAATTTTGACACAATCGGAGTCGCCTCACCATCCTTGCCTTCTCCACCACCGATTAGGAAATCTAAGCCAATTATAATCCAATTAATAAATCGCAACATAAGTTAGTTAAATTTAACAGGTGTCTTTATTTATCAAGGTATGTTGATGGTTTACACGGGTCATAGGAGCATGGTATAGAGCAGAGGTGTCCAACCTTTTAGCTTCCCTGGGCCACATTGGAAGGCGACAAGTTATTTTGGGCCGCACATAAAATACACTAGCACTAATGATAGCTGATCATCCAAAAAAAACATAGAAAACATTGCTAATGCTCCTTGTTGTTGCTCAGTGCTTCAATGACATGCTAATGGCTGCTGTCAAACATCAAGTGATATTGTTACAAAATTTTATGAAAGGCTTCAATACAGCAGTCATTAAGACAGGAAGATAAGGTCCGTGATGCTCCAGGACCAGGTGAGTTTATGCACTGGTCAGCGTCCCTTGAAGTAATAAAAAATAAAAAAAAAAACCCTTAACTTACCTTTTAATCGGCTTGTTCTCTGATCCTCTTCTCTTGTTTTTTCCGTTTCACTGCTCCTGATAGTTCGCGCGGGTGACTCCTATGTGCTGCGCTTCGCAATAGATGTCGGACATGATGACGTCACGCCCGACATTCACTGCGAGCGCCGCACAGAGGAGGAGACCAGGGAGGAACCGCGTGACCACAAGGTAAGTATTTTCTTATCTTTTTCTTTTTTTGCAGGATTTTTTTTTTCATTAACAGCGCTGCCCCCTTGCCACAACCAAAACTCCTGCTGGGCCACATTGACAGGCATGCTGGGCTGCATGTGGCCCGTGGGCCGCGGGTTGGACAACCCTGGTATAGAGGTTAGGATTCTTCAATCTGCAGTTTATGACAAGTGCAGCCTTAAGCGAAACGTCCCTAAACTCAGGTGATAGGGACAACAAATGGTACCTGTAGCCGAGAAGGTAACTCCCCTCCAGTAGCCAGCCAATGGGAGGGGAGTGGGTGTTGTCGCCCAGAGAAGTATACGCTGGGCACAGGCATGTTCAGTCCTTTTTACCCGGCTGGAAAAACTCTTAGAGCTATGTGTGCAAATGCTAGGAGCTTAGGAAATAAAATGCCAGAACTAAAAGCTGACGAGAAAATGGCACAGTCAGCAGGTAAAGGGGGTAAAACTTTTTTAGGTATATAAGTGAAAGGAGAAAAACAAAATGAGGAATAATAAGGCTAAAGACAGAGAGTGAGACTTTTGTTGAGGGAGACAGGGTAATAGCAGATCATCTTAATAATGTGTGCTCAGTGTTCACTACAGAAAGAGGGGGGATGGGGCCACGGTTACGTTACAAGTTTATTCATAAAAATGAGGTAGATACAAGTACATTTACAGAGGATTTAAAGAAACTCAAAAGCTTGGGATTGGAATTTAAGATGGTTAAATGGATAAGATCTTGCTTGCAGGATAGAAAACAGTTATAGTAAATGGGGTGCATTCACAGGAGAGAAAGGTTACAAGTGGAGTACCTCAAGGATCTGTATTTGGACCAGTGCTTTTTAATATCTTTATTGGTGACTTTGCAAATGGCATTGAAGTGAAAGTATGCCCTTTTGCAGATGACACAAAGATATGCAACAGGGTAGACACACCATGAGAGTTAAACAAATGATCTGTGATCTAGGTCAGTGTTGGCTAACCTGTGACACCCCAGGTGTTGTGAAACTACAAGTCCCAGCATGCTTTGCCAATATATAGCAGCTTATTGTTTGAAAGGTATGCTTGTAGTTTCACAACACCTGGAGCGTCCCAGGTTAGCCACCACTGATCTAGGTAGACTAGAGGAATAGTCAAGAGAGAGGAAAGGGATCTAGGAGTCACAATTTCAGGTGACTTAAAGGCCGGTAAGCAATGTAACAATGAGAAAGGCAAGTCAGATGCTTGGTTGCATAGGGAGAGGAGTCTGTAGCAGAAAGAAAGACGTAATAATGCCACTGTATAGTTCATTGGTACGGCCTTATCTAGAATACTGTGTTCAATTCTGGAGGCCATATGTACAGAAGGATATAAATACATTAGAGACTGTACAAAAGCAACTAAATTGGTGCATGGCCTACAGCACAAAACTTACTATGTATAGTTCGGAGCAGAGAAGGGAATGGAGGTAGGGAGGGATATGATGGAAACTTTCAAATATATCTAGGGGTATAACAAGGTACAGAAGGGAAACATTTTTCAAAAGAATAGACATATTAGAACACGAGGACATGTACTAAAACTGGAGGTAAGTAGATTCAGAGGAAATAAGAGGAAAAACTACTTCACAGAAAGGGTAGTGGATAAGTGGAATAGCCTCCCATCAAAGGTGGTTGAGGCTAATACAGTAGAGCAATTTAAAAATGCTTGGGATAGACATAAGGATATCCTTACAATAATAAAGGATCAAATAAAGTTTGAGGTTACCATAGGTTAAAAATTGGGCAGACAAGATGAGCTAAGCGGTTCTCATCTGCCGTCAAATTCTATGTTTCTAGGTTTCTAATTGTCCTTTGCTTTTGAAGATGCATGGCATACACTTGCGTTATCTGGCATATAGTTCCTTTCTGGGCATGTGCAGTGCAATTTAACACAAAAAATGGCAAATATGGGCATTTACGTTCCTTAATGAATCAGGCCCTCATTGCTCAGTCTAGCACTAAACAATAATATGTAAACATCTCAGTGTTGAAGCTAAAGTATGCTGTTTTTTTCAAAAGAGGTTTGTCTCTTTGCACAGCCTGGGAGGAAATGAACCACACATTTTAATAAAGGCCTTGTTCTTTGGCCTAATCAAACCTAGTCCTGATTGGGTGGCTCATTGCAGTCCACCCCCTCTCCCAGATTAGCTACTCTTTTTTGAATTTCTGGCAGGGGTGAAAACTGGTTTTAGCTCTATATATATAGCACATGTTGCTGTATTGGGTAAGATGCTTGGAGAGTAACTGAATACTCTGGATTGTATTCTAAGTCCTGAGGATTGGCTTCACCTGTTGTTGTCGATCCTGTATCTGAGCTACATTGAATCCCATCAATGTACACAATGAGGGGCTACTTAAAGTCCATATATCCAAATACTGGGGTCTTCAACAACTCTTCCTTCAGTTGGTTAAATGCAGCTTCCTGGGCAACCCTCCAGAACACCATCTTGTTTTGGGCTCCAGCCTTGACTCCTCAGAGTAGGTCACGAAGGGGTCCTGCTACCAATGGCGAAATTCTTGATGAATCTTCAGTAGTACCCCACCAGCTCAAAGTAAGTCCTCAATGATCTTTCTGGGTATTTTCCATTCCTGCACCATTGTCACTTTATCCAGCATCAGCCTCACAATGGACATGAGATGTCCCAGTACTCCAGACTGGGCTTCAAGATGTGACATTTCAGTGTCTTTTGCTTCAGATTATATCTTTCCAGGCATCCAATCGAGACAACATTGGGGCGAACATGATGATGTCTCCCAAGCAGTTCAGGAGGGGTCAAAGTTCAAGTCATGCAATCATCTCTTCAACAAATGTTGGGAGATGGACATGGCATTGATAAGGCCAAAGGGAGAGTCAGTCTTCTAAGCCACCTCGCCTCTTTGCCACATTCAACTCACTTCTTTGCCCACCTGCACCTCCTCCTCCATCCTCCTTCACTGTCCATGATTTTGCCACCTATTTCAAAGACAAAATTGACACCATTTGACAAGATATTTCCTCCTGCCAAATTCCACTCACTCCACTCACTCTACCCACCTTTACCTACACTCTCCAATCCACCTTTAATTCATTCTCTCCAGTAACTGAAGATGAAGACTCTGCACTCATTTTATCATCTCACCCTACAACCTATCCACTCAACCCTATTCCCTCCCAACTTCTCTGCTCCCTCTCCTCCACTGCATGCCCACCTCTAACTCACCTCTTCAACCTGTCTTTCTCCACTGGCACATTTCCATCCTCCTTTAAAAATGCGCTCATCTCATCTATTCTAAAGAAACCATCTCTCGATCCAGCCTCTCTCTCCAACTACCGCCCTATTTCTCCCCTCCCCTTTGCCTCCAAACCACTTGAGCGATTAATGTACAAACGCCTGTCTCACTTTATCTCCTCTCATTCCATTCTCGACTTTCTGCAATCAGGCTTCTGCCCCCAACATTCTACTGAAACTGCTCTCACAAAAGTGACCAATGATTATTACAAAATCTACTGGTAATTTCTCCATTCTCCTAGACCTCTCTGCTGCTTTTGATACTGTTGATCTCCCTCTTCTCCTACACACCCTTCGCTCCATTGGCCTTCGTGACACAGTCCTTTCCTGGTTCACTTCTGTGAAGATACTGGGTTTTCTGGCCCAATTATACCCACTTTACTCTGGTTGGCCACCCACGGGTGCCTTCCTAAGCCAGGGAAGCCTACCCAGTACCTTCTAATGTTCTTATTAGTCATTCAGGAAAATGCAGTTAGAAAAGTACAACAGTACATTTATTGTAACAAAAACAATCACTAGATTATTATATACACACAGTAAATAAATGTCAGGCAGGTTTACCACATCATCTGTCCCTTACCCAACTAGCTTAAGGAGTTACAGTCACCTGGCTGTCCAGACTTGATGACCCATGGATCTCTCTCAGCTGCATATGTAGACTCTGGTAGAGAACGACAACTTAAAACCAGACTTTGCACCTTCCAGGAATCAAATCACAGAATGAACACCTACTCCCCACCTGGAGTGGCTTCTTATATCTAGGGTCTACTTTCCACAGTGTTTTCCCCTCCCTGGGCAAACCCCTGGGTCTATCCTTCTTAATTATTGGTGGGTGTTGTATCAGGGGGTTGGAGGGGGAGTGGAGATGACCTGTACTTCCGCAGAAGGTCCCCTGCTGGGCTTTAGACAAAATGTCTGAACAAGTCATGTTGAGAACAATGGATACTAATTGGCCTTCCCCCTCACCTGTATCCTGCAACCTTATCCCTATCCATAACCCCCCTGGCTTTACTTTAAGGACAATGAATAATAACCTCACTGCCACATCATCAATATACAATACACAATATACATATTTACAATGAGCTACAATGTCCCCATATCTACATGTAATTAGAAACTGCATTTGTACTCTGTTGGGCTGGGGAACAAAAGCAAGGGCTATAAAAAATACATGCTATAATCCACATTTTGTGAGAAACGAGTGACAGGCTGGTTAGGGTGATACTAATACCTCGTTTCACCACAACTTCCTACCTATCGAACTGCTCCTTTAGTGTTTCTACCTCTGACACATCCTCCTCTCCACTCCCATTATCTGTTGGGGTCCACAAGGCTCTGTTCTTGACTCTTTACTTTTTTCATTGTACACCTTCATTGCCTCTCTCCCAGTCCTGTCGACTCCAGCTTACAAACATTGCCAGAATACACCCTTTTCTCACTCATCATGCTACCAAAACCCATTCTCTCATCATCTCCTATCTTAACTATTGCAATCTCCTGACACCCATATTTCCACACTTCAATACATCCAAAATGCTACTGCAAGACTGAACTTCCTCTCTCATCGCTCTACATCTGCTGCACCACCTTGCAAATCCCTACACTGGCTCCCCGTGTCCTCCAGAATCAAATTCACATTACTCACCCTTACCTACAAAGCCCTCAACAACAATGCCCTGGCATACATCTCAAATCTCATATCAAAATACTCTGCCTCCCGCCCTCTAAGATCTACCTCTGACCTGCGCCTTGTCTCGTCTCTGATAACCACCTCTCACTTCCGCCTACAAGACTTCTCCCATGCTGCTCCCCACTTATGGAATTCCCTACCACACTCAATCAGACTTTCCCACAGCCTTCAAATCTTTAAATGGTCTTTGAAAACCCATCTCTTTTTTAGAGGTGACCTTATCTTTGATAACACTATTCACACTAATGCACCCTCACAACTTTCCCAATCTCCACTCTGAGCCACACTCACTCCTCCTCTTTCAACTGTGCCCTCTTTCCCTTAGAATATATGCACTCTAATGAGCAGGGTCCTCCATACCCTTTGTTTTCATGTCATCATTAATTTTGACTTTTCATGTTTTCTGTTTTATACATGTCCTTGTCTTCCCTACTGTATGGCACTGCGGAGCACTGTGGTGCCTTACAAATCTATAATAATAATAATAAGGGCATCCAACAATTTGTTGAGGTTCATGAGAATCACAAATGCTGTCTTCTTCCAATCCACATTCGCCAGATCCAGTGTTGAGAAGTACCGACCCTAACCAAGGGCAGTGAGGGATTCTTTGATGGAGGGCAAGGGATAGGCAGCCCGCATGGTACAACTGTTGAGGTGGTGGTAATCCACACAGAACCATTGTCCCACCGTTCATCCATACCAGGACAATGGAGCCTGCCCACGTACTCTTCCATTCATTCACCACGTGGTTATCCAGCATTTGCCTCAACATCATCTTCACCTCTTGGTAGAGCTTTAGAGGGATCTGTTAGTATCACTCCCAGATAGATGGAGTATCTCTCATATGAATTTCAAGCTTAAGGTTGTTGGTGCAGCCAAAATCCTCCTCCTGTGGTGAGAAAGGGCATTGTCTCCTCTATAGCAACTGTTATGCTTTCTCGACTTCCATTACTGAGCACATCCAAGGAGTCAGCTATCTGTTATATGATTACCTGGCAGTTACAGGGTTTTTCTTCCTCTTCCATGTAAACAGACATGATCCAAGGGATTGTGGGGTCTTGTTGTGAAAACTTCCGGCAGTGTCATCCAGCACGACTTGAGTCAGTGTGGTCCCTGTTGTTACCTTCTGGGCTGGTTGCCCAGGTTACATAGTCAGTCTGGTATGCACCTATCCATGATGATCACCAGCATACATGCCACAATGGGTCGACAGTTCGTTTTTCATGGGTCCAACATTCCTTCAAGTCTTACTTCCAAATACATCTACACCTCATGATGAGGCGGAACCTCAAGTAACTGCTTGTAGTTGGTTCAGATGAGTCCAATGGGTCCAGGGGTTTTCTCTATGTGTGTATACATATAATATTTATATACATAGCACTCAGAACTGTCATGCAATTCAGCAACACATGTGTGTCTCCTTCTGAAAGAACTGTTTCCTGCATTTTTGCTTTCAAGTATTTCTGAGCTGCAGTGCAGGAGTGCCTTCCCCGATGAGTTTATTGGTACACTACACTAGTTAACCCTACCTGGCCATGTATTCATTGTCAGTGATAGTGTTTTATAGCTCTTGACACTCATGCTCTTGGCTCCTGTATCCTGACCTGTTTGATCCTGTACCTGCATTGGTTCCTATTTCAACATTTAATTGTATCCTGATTTCTGGACTGCACCATACAGTTTTGCTGGTTCTTGTTCTGCTCAGCCTGGACAGCTGAGGCCTGGTTACCTCATTCAGTTTGTTTCTGAATGACTCAAGATCCCCAGGCATGGACTATGGTAATTATTCTTTGCTCTCTATTAGTGCTTCACAGTTATTATTGGACATTTGCACCAGCCTTGTACAAGATTCATTACTTTGTACCTTGCATTGCCTAAGACTATGTTACAATGCACCATAAATATCTTCAGTGTACTAGTTCATGTTCTGCATTGCCTCAGACTGTCATGTTTCTGCATGATTCCTGTGTTACCTTGTTCCTTATCATGATACAGCATCATTTCAGATGCATTTTTTGTGTTTATTTCCTATCTATTTTTGAACTCTTGAATAAACTCCATATTGCTTGTAACTGCAACATACATCTAATCCTCTCATTTTTCTAGCAACTAGCTTACACATTGGAACAGGTTAACAGAGGGTGTCCTAATGAGCAGTGTTGCATCCCAGGTGCTGGACGTTCTCCTGTGTCTATAAGTATCTGGCAACAGCAAGCATGAGCTGCCTGATTATATTATTATGATTCCCTTGGATCAATGTCTAATGTTTCCAGTTGCCCTGCAATTATGAATCAGACCTTGGCTGTAAACTTGATTATATTGTAAAGTATCCTCTGTATCAGACCCTGTTTTTGAACACTGACCAATGCTATTTTGCTATATCAAATATCAACTGTGAATTGGATTGATGACTATTCATCTCTAAAACACTGGCATCTGGCAATGAGCCAGGTTACCTCTTATATCTTTTGAATATCTGGTCTGGGTTTTGAACTAATACTGCTGCTTAATTGTATTCATGAACCAGATACGGGCTATGAATTTAACTGAGTGGTTTCATCTAAGCTGCATGTTGTTTTTGACGCTGTCACTTAGCAAGGAAGTGTCAACAGGCTGTATGTATAATTAGTTAGATTAGCTGGCTCTTTCACAGCCTGAGAAAGGACATTTATGGCCCTACTGCCCAAGGATGCCAGCACATGTTAAATTCCTTTGAAATCACAAAAGGGACCCTAGATGTAAAGTCCAGCATATCCTGTATGGCAATATAGGAAATGGGATGTATCAAAGGAATAAAGTTCATAACTCATACTGACCTCAATGTCTGCATTTGTGTATAATCATTGAAGATAGACCCCTAATTCATGTTGAAATTAAACACTATGGGCCTGAGTCATTAAGGAAAGCAAAGCATAAAAAGGAGTAATTTTGCACCAGGGCAAAACCATGTTGCATTGGAGGGGAGGTAAAGTTGAAATGGGGGGACAGATTTATAGTTGGGGTAGGGCAAGTCCTAGATCAACTTTAAATTTCAGTGGAAAAATAAAGCTATCAAGTATTTGTGTGCTAGAAAAAACAGCCAGTGTGTATCTTATATGCAAAATAATAAACTAATTTCTACCCTTTGCATTGTAACATGGTTTGTCCCGGAGAACATTTACTCCTTTTTTTGCCTTACTTTTCTTAATGACTCAGGCCCTATGTATGGTAATAACATACTGTCCCCAATAATATTCCAAATATTGTCATATGTATCTGTGTGTAAATTAGTGACTAGTTGATTGGAGGTAAAATCATATGCCTTTGATCTAAGAACCAAGGAATTTCATTTTGTTAAGAATTCACACTGAATTATGTGTTTGTGTAAGTCATAAAAGACTGTTGTAAAACTTCACAAGCATACACACAGCCCTTACAGGAAAGGAGGCAAGGTTACCAATTTGGAGAAATGGTCCATGTTTCTGCGTTCTCCTGCAACTGATAGTAAATTGCAAACTTTTTTTCTATATCTGTATTTCAATTTTTGATTTGTTTTGCAAGAAATTCACTTGCAATTTTATATTACTGTGTCATTTGATATCTTAATTTTTAAACATTAAGCATTGTGAGTATTTTCTCATATTAAAACCTCATTTAATAATAGTTTGTCTCTATATTCTTAACAAATTCATGTGCTAATTAAGCTTGGTCATATATAGCGCTACCTAACTCAAATACAGGGTATTACTTGGGTAATAATTTTAAGTTTTGATTGTAGTTTGATAATGGGTAGGTAGTGACTGTAGGTTTCCTGTAACAGTGTTAGGTCTTGATGTAAGCATTGGTGGTGGAATTAAGGAATTAATAGTAAGTGTGTGCCATAAAAAGGGGATTTTTATAATTGCTGGGGAGACCAGGTGCATTTTCTGTGGTTAACCCTTTGTCACACACACATCATGCAGGCTGAGGTGAGTGCTGTTTAGTGACAGGGTTTTTTACAAATATTTGGACATTTAGTTTATGATTTTGATAGGATGATAACTGCCCTTTTCTGCGTTGATGTAATTAATATATGTTATGGTCAATTTGCATCCATGCAAGTGTCAGCTCTTGTTTTACAGGTATATCATTAAGTGCGTGGACAGGAATGGAATTAGTGTTGCACATCATGAACTATATTATATGTGTACTGTATTTACTATGTGTAAGATGTTATATGTTATTGAAGATGTACTGTATATTGTAATATTGTTGAAGAAGTACAGAGACTGTAGTTTGGTTATTATGCAAGGGTTATTTATGTGGTAACAGTCTGGAGTGGGTATGTTATAAATAGCACAAGGGAAAGTGTTGAAAGGGTGCAGGTAAGCAATAAGATATCCTAGTGAAGAAGTAAAGGATGTATAATAACATATTTAATACGCTCCTATTTCTGGAAGTGTGGCATAGCATACCAGTCACATTGGGCATGGTTATAGTAGTAATTAATTATTAATATGCCATTTCGTCCTTTTAAAGAGTGGTTAATAGGTTAGCCAGTACAAGTGTTGTCTGGTTTATTAACTAGCCATTGTAATGGGTTTACCTTGTGTAGCCACCGAAATCTGTGCCTGCTTTATATATTTGCAATTAAAATAGGGTGCAAGTTAAATGTTACCCACAAGAACAGGGTTCTGCTTATATATTTTGCAATCTAATTAGGGATCTAATTGAAGTCAGTTTTATATATCCGCCATCACTATGAACAAACTGCTTTACCAAATTGCCTTTACATTCTGCATATTTCTGTGGTGACATATTGCCTTAAGTGTGCAAAATACTCCTTATTTTTGTTCCAATCAAATGGCCTGATTCAGAGCAGAATGCAAGCATAAGCATAACTCGCGATTGTAAATGCGTCCGCTTGACAACAGACACACCTATCAGACACTTGTGAACATGTACTAAACTTTTTATTGCATAAATTACAAACGCAATTGTTTTGAAGCATCATTTAGACTTCAATAACCTAGCTAATAAAGCAAGCACAAATTCCTGACATGCGCACTAAAAAATAAACATTTGTATCTTTGCTACAACATGCTTGGCAAATCCTAAACTATGGCCAAGCAAATACTAAAGAATCATTCGCAAACATCTAATTACAAGCGCTTCACTAGTTTGGGTGTTTGTCACCATCATCATTCACTATATACTCCTCACCATTCACAAATAAAACCGCTTTTTTAACCGTATGTACAAACATGCCCCAGTCTGAATCTGTACACAATTGCTTAACACACCATTCATGATCATCATCAACATTTATTTATATAGCGCCAGCAAATTCCGTAGTGCTTTAAAATGGGGAACAAACATTAATAAAACAATACTGGGTAATGCATAGAGGCAGAAAGGTAAGAGAACCCTGCTCGCAAGCTTACAATCTATGGGACAATGGGAGTTTGAAACACAAGGGCACGTGCTACATCATATTGCACACTGGACCAGCTACAATGCAAAGGTAAAAGTATTGAGTGGGCTGTGTGATCAGTCACACAGCAATGTCGGTCAGAGGGTTGTTGTCTTGTGTTAGCTGTGTAGAGGGTGGTAATAGGGTAACCTAGGGAGATTAAGATGGTGGTTGAGGAATATCATAAGCTTGCTGAAGAGGTGGGTTTTCAGAGAACACTTGAAGGTTTGAAGACTAAAGGAAAGTCTTACTGTGCGAGAGAGGGAATTCCACAAAGTGGGTGCAGCCAGAAAAAGTCCTGTAACCGGGAATGGGAGGATGTGATGAGAGTGGAAGAGAGACGCAGATCTTGTGCAGAACGGAGGTGTCGATTTGGGAGACATTTTGAGACAAGTGAGGAGATGTATGTCGGTGCAATTTTGTTGATGGCCTTCTATGTTAGTAGAAGAATTTTATATTGGATTCGTTGAAATACAGGGAACCAATGTAGAGACTGACAGAGTGGCTCAGCAGAGGAAGAACAGTGTGCAAGGAAAATCAATCTAGCCGCTGCGTGCGATATAGATTGTAGGGGTTTAAGTCTGACTTTGGGAAGACCAGTAAGGAGGGAATTGCAATAGTCCATGTGGGAGACGATGAGTGCATGAATTAAGGTTTTTGCAGTGTCTTGTGTGAGATATGTGTGTATTCTGGAAATGTTCTTTAGATGTATGTAACATGAATTAGATATTGAGTCGATGTGGGGAATAAATTATAATTGTGAGTCAAGTATTACCCCTAGGCAGCGAGCTTGTAGGGTGGGATTTATGGTCATGTTATTAACAGAAATAGAAATGTCAGGCAGGAAGCTTCTTTTTTTGGGTGGGAACATTATTAATTCAGTTTTTGAAAGATTGAGTTTGAGTTGGCGAGAAGACATCCAAGATGAAATGGCAGACAGACAATCAGTAACGCGAGACAACACAGATGGTGAGAGATTAGGAGAGTATAGATCGATTTGTGTATCATAGAGATGATACTGAAATCCAAAGGAGCGTATTCGTTTTCCAAGAGAAGTGGTGTAGATAGAGAATACCAGAGGATCTAGGACTGAGCCTTGTGGTACTCCAACTGATAAAGAAAGCGGAGCAGAGGTGGATCCAGAGAAATTAACACTGAAAGAGCGATTAGATAGGTAGGATGAGAACCAGCATAGGACAGTGCCATCAAGACTTAGGGATTGTAGCGTTTGTATGAGGAGAGAGTGGTCAACAGTGTCAAATGCAGCAGAGTGATCCAGGAGGATTAGAAGAGAGTAATGGCTTTTTACTTTTTGCTGTGATCAAATCATTGACTTTGGACAGCACAGTCTCTGTGGAGTGTTGAGAGCGAAAGCCTGACTGAAGAGAATCCAGTAGGTTGTTTACTGTAAGAAAGTGTGTGAGGCGAGTGTAGGCAATTCTCTTGAGAAGCTTGGAGGGGCATGTGAGCTGAGAGATGGGTTGGTAATTTGAGAGAGAGTTTGGGTCAGAGTTTAGTTTTTTTAAAATGGACGTAATCACTGCATGCTTGAATAGTGATGGAAAAATACCAGTAGAAAGAGATAGATTACAGATTTTAGTTAGAGGGGAAATGAGCACAGGAGACAAGGACCTACTAATTTGTGAGGGAATGGGATCAAGAGGACAGGAGGTAGAGTAGGAGGATGAGAAGAGAGTAGAAACTTCCTCTTCATTTGTGTGATCAAATGAAGAGAGAGTGTCAGAGGGTGCTACAAAGGAATTGAGCTGATTGCTTGTCGAGGGAGATGATACCATTTCAAGTCTGATCTTATCTATTTTGTCCTTGAAATAGGAAGCAAGATCCTGGGCACTGATGGTAGTCGGAGAATTTGGGGTGGGAGGATTGAGAAGAGATTTAAATGTGTTAAAATGATGTTTGGGGTTAGAAGCCTGAGCATAGATGAGAGATTGGAAGTATGTTTGTTTTGCAGTGTCCAGAGAATTTCTATAGGAGTGGTAGATACCAGTATATGTGATGAAATCATTAGAGGTACAAGATTTACGCCAGTGACGTTCTGCTTTACGAGAAAGTTTTTGTAGAGTTTGTGTTACTTTAGTGTGCCACGGTTGGCAACAAAGTCTACGCTGTACATTGTTTACCTTACAACACCTCTTCCCACCCCAGTACCTCTTCAGTGAATAGTGCCAAAAAGTCACAGGTCTGAATAGCTGCAGTTGCGTATGTTCACTGTCTGAGGATGTGCATTGCTAAAAAATGCAGAGGTACACTATCATCATCATCATCATTTTTTTATATAGCGCCACTAATTCCGCAGCACTGTACAGAGAACTCACTCACATCAGTCCCTGCCCCATTGGAGCTTACAGTCTAAATTCCCTAATACACACAGACACAGACTAGGGTAAATTTTTTAGCAGCCAATTAACCTAGAGTGTGGGAGGAAACCGGAGCACCCGGAGGAAACCCACGCAAACACGGGGAGAACATACAAACTCCTCACAGATAAGGCCATGGTCGGGAATTGAACTCATGACCCCAGTGCTGTAAGGCAGAAGTGCAAACCACTGCGCCACCCTGCTGCCCAATGCAAATGGAAGTATGTCTCACTTTGAATCAGGCCCAAAATCTCTAGTTCTAGCCCAACCACACTATAGACTATAATGAATTGTCCGTTTTCGGCCCAGCTCTATTTTGAATTATGAATTCTGCACAATGGAAAGTTCTACAAGCTGGCAAATTGGCATTTTGTGGAATGATGAAGCAAAAGTGGAACTCTACAATTGTATCAGCAGAACTTTGTACCTCTTTGAAACAACCTGATCTGTATTAAAATCCATTTTATTTAGTAATACTAAATAAAACTTTGTTATATTTTAGAAACCTGCCTTCAATGAAACATGACTTATTAAATAAAACTTCATTATATTTAAATACCTGATTTCAAAAAAACATGACTTACATATAATTTTCAGACAGGTGCTGAGAATTGGATCAGGCATACAGGATAAAGGAAGTGGCACTAAGTGGTTTGCCCAAAAGGAGGGACATTGTAAGGCAAATTATTTTTTTTAAAACTGGGACTGTCCTAGGAAATCATGCACAGTTGGGAACACTTATATGAAGAAATTGAAATCAATGGCATATTAAAAGTTAAACTAATTAAATACAGCATGACAAGTGTTTTACTGAAATCATCTATGGTATAAATGAACATCCAATACAGGAATTATTGCCTATAACCAAACAACACTGCCTGATGTATGGGACAAACACGTTATAAGGAAAACAATGATATAATCTCCCTGAAAAATGTGCTTATGCACCATAAGTGGCCTTTTTTCAATAAATATTCCTTATTAATTTAACTGGACAAAGAAATCTAAACTTTATTTTTTCTATCCCCTGATGGAAAATCACAGAACCTTTTCACCCATTTGGATATTATTCTTTGTGTCACTTTTCACTGCGTTCATCAGTAAAGCATCTAAGAATTTTTACATGAGACAGTCAATTCTCTTAGATTCTAAAGAGCTCAGTCAGCATCAGATCAGCTCTAATATCAGCACATCAGGGTCTATTCAGCACAAGATTAAGCAATGCAAGCCATGCACAGATACTCAGCGAAAATGGAACATAGTGATTTATGTATAAAAGATCAATTAAAAAGGCACAAGACAATACACTTCAAAAATGAGTTGGAAAGTTTATGTGAATGGTAGATTACAAAGACAATCAGATAAGACCATCATGAAATGCCTGAGGTGCTGTAGAGAACTGTTTGGTTGGAGTCATAACAGAAAAAAACATTGGCTCATTCAAAATGAAGGCGTTCTATTGCTAAAGTTTTATGGTTTATTTTTCATCTTTCTTTATATGGTTTATCAAATTAGGAACCAGTACAACTGTGCAAAGAGGGACGCCAAAAAGCTTGCTTTGAAAGAGGCTTACATAGCATCTGTTTTGTAATGCAACATTTCGAGTGCCAAATGTATTTAGCTTTTAAATTGGCTTTTCTCACAAAAACACCACATCAAGCTTTGAATTTATACCTACTTTCACATAGTGAATGTAAAACAAAAAAAAGTAAAAATACAAAAATGCAGACATCTTACACATGCATGAGAACTTTACATATACTTAGATTTAAAATGCATTAATTAGGACTTATGTAGCTAAAATACTTTACATCTGATAATTTTATATCTGTTTCTATCCGTACATATGTTTAATATAGTTATATCTATATTGATATATAGAGTAATAAGTATTCTATATATTTTCAGGTAGCATGTAATAAAAACCATGGTGGGATAAGCTAGTATTGACAAAACTTTGGAAGTCGGCTTAGAGATAGTTTTACCCTAGAGCAGGGCCGTAACTACGGCTGTGCGACAGGGGCGACCGCCCAGGGCGCAACGTTGAAGGGGGGCGCAATTTAGGAATATTTTAGGTTCATTTGGTTAAAGTTGAGGGCTAGGGGGGCGGCATTTGTCTTTCTCGCCCCAGGCGCTAGAATTCTAAGTTACGGCTCTGCCCTAGTGAATGGACTAATATCTGATAATGGCTAATACTGAATACATACTGAACTTAATTAGGCAGGTAAGTTCCGTCTTAGAATGTTTTAGACTCACAACATATCTGCATGTATATCTGGACCAGAGCGCAATGAGTAAATACTGGAGAGAGTAATTTTCTTGCACTTACAAAGCCTTTGACCTAGGAGCTAGATGACGGGAAACCCTGACTGTTTTAAATATTTCATAAACAGCTGCAAGACTTATATAATGTGAACAACACTGCATTTTGCACCAGCTCTGCAGGTTTACACATTAAATGGGACTCATTTTGCACTGTGCAGTTGCACTTTGGGTAGAAGTACATTTCAAGGCGTATTACGCCGAATGTAGAAAAACACACGCACAAAGTGACTGGTATAAAAAAAGGCAGTTTTACTATCCTCTCACCCTCAATAATAAATTAAACCATAAATGAGTTTCTATCAAGAGGTATTGAGAAAAACCTGAACAGTTTAATTTAATGAAACACCCGTTTTCCCAGTTAGGATGTATGTATCAATTTGTGGGTGCAGGCTGCAAATGAATTCAGTACCTTGTATTCCACCTTGATCTAGTTACAGCTAGGTCATCTTTGGGTAGTGTCCTGTTTGTAGCAACACCAGAGGAAGACCACTGTCCCCAGTGGCGCACGCAGGGGGGGGGGGGTTTCTGAGTCTCCAGAAACCCCCCCCCCCCTGCGCTGACTAAATGGGCACTATAGCGGCACTGTCTTATACAGCAGCCGCGGCGCTGTCAAAGAAGCGTCCGCGGCGGTGCTGTAGTGTATACAGCACCGCCGCAGACGCTTCTTTGACAGCGCCGCGGCTGTTGTATAAGACAGCGCTGCCTAAATGGAGCTGCTGTGCATGCCCCCTCCTGGTCCCCCTTCACTGGACCACAAGTACACACAAATGAGTATTATTACACCGAACTGATCTTTAAAAGCCACAGCGGCACATTTATTCGTGAGGCTTAAGCTTCTAAAGGGATTCATATACTAAATAAACAATCCTATCTAACACCTATCTTATCATACAGATATCTTCCAGCCTCTCTAGTATTTTAAGCCTAAAGCTAGGTACACACTAAAGAATTTTCCGACAGACGTGTTATCTCAACTGATTGTACCTACGACTGAAGGTCCGATCAGTCTGGCAATTCATGCATACACACTGACACTATTTACCTTCAGATCTGTGCTCTTCATCTGGTCCTTCATCTAGTCCTCTAGTCTTCAGAGAATGACAGCACAATATTCATTCATTAATTTATTATTGTCACTTTGTCACACTGCTTAAAAAGGCCTTGTTACAGGTACCCAAATGTCCTAACGAATATCGTTAGCTTCTGTGACTCTGAAACTAAACATTCTGTCTCAGAACGAACAAATGATTTATTCCCTCTACAGCACTCTCTACATTTATTCACCGGGACATTCATTGCTAGCATCGGCTAAAAAGTGCACGACTCTGTAAACTGTATGGAGATCGCGAGCATAACTACATGGTCGTTAGGTGATGGTCGGAAAATATTAAACAGTACGACCAACCAAATGAGTCGACAATCGACACTTTGGAACAACTTTCGACCATCGTGTTACTATACACACTAACCCTACTTCTGACCAAACGGTCGTATGTTGGCTGATTTGCCCGATTATTGGACAGAAATGCTCCATTGTGTACCTAGCTTCCTAGCTTAAGGGGTATCCCTTTTTACGCTACAACAACATCTGTTTGACTAATATAACTAACTTAAAGTTATATCAATATCAATATGAGTCATTTAAACATATATATATATATATATATATATATATATATATATATATATACACACACTTAATATAGAAATACAGTTATGATGAAACAAATACAGATATATTCATATAATTAGTTTTGTCTTAAAGTGGTCTCCTCTCCCTCTTTCTACTCAAATGTTGAAAACCTTGTTCTGACCAGTTGAGGTTCCTGGCTGCATGGTTCACTCCAGTGTCACAATTTAAAGTTCTTGGTTAAAAGCACTCTTCTCAATATGCCCAGTAGATTATATAATCCTTTACTACATCCACATTAAAAGGCAGCTTTCGCAGAAGCTTTGCCTAGGGCGCCGAGAATCCTTGCTCTCAGCATTGTAGTGAGTGTTTATCTTTTAACTATTGAAAACAAAAAAATTCATAAGAATATTTGATTTATAGTCATAACAGAACAGAACCATTTTCTTAGTAATGAAATGCAACATTATGCAGTTATTCAGGAAGGCTGATTTTACTTTAGGCAATGCTGATGATTTAATTTAGTGTTGGTAAATAGCAGTAGCCAAAAGCGCTTAACAAATGCTGGAGGTCTGCTTAAATGGGTCATGCTGTGACACTGATCATTATGTCTGATCCTAATACAATTGAAAATCCTTCTGGTTTCTACTGTTTACAGATGATGGTGTGACTTTGCCTCCTTCTAAACTGCAAGTTTCAAACATATTTTTCATTATACGAACTGGAAACTGCAAAGCAACAGCATATATGTACAGAGCATGAATTAAACATTAACACTCAAGGGATGTCTTAGGGAATACACCATACATATAACATTTACATTAATATTAACAATGAAATGCTAGCAATTAACTACAAAGTGCGTAATAATCACTATTAAAAGCACAATTAAGAAAGTGTTACACATGTATTGTGAAGGCTGGAAGGGTCAACCTCCCAAAAAGTAAAACCTAAAACAGAGCTAATATTATGCATGTTCTGTACTACACATTTTGTTCGTCATGTATTACAGCAAGCACATTCTATAAGTCTACCAGTAAGCTTCTGACTTTCAAAACAATTTACTGGTTCTTCCTTATAACTCTTTTTCTTTTTGGCAGTTATTCTACAGTTCCGAGCCCAGTGCTGAACTAAACATGCTTTTTTACTGTTACAACCAGATACAACACCAGTGGTAGATGAAACACCAGATACAGCACAAATGGCAGAACTAAAACAGTTCCTGGGGGTGCGGAGTCCAAAGGGCCCAAAGGAGGGGGGTTCCTAACCGCTGTAATCCCCTGCAGCGGCAGTAGATCTACTACTGCATGCACTCAGAAGAGCATAGTGGGGGCCATGGAAGGATGGACCAGCATCGCAGCCCCTCAACAAAAATGTTGTTATTCAGTCAGAGATGTAGTGTAGTGTGAGTGGCCCTGTAAAAGAATACTATATGTGAACTCTGCATTACCGGTTCACAATTAAGCTAAAGGCAAAACCCAACATGTATGGAATTCCTCTTTCACTCAGTTTGTCTGTGAGCAGCTTCATTGTCTGTGTTTAAAGTCAGCCAGGATAGATGTTAGAAAACCTGAATTCCCTGTCCATCAAACATCACTTTGCCACAGAAGCAAGCTTTTTGGATACTCTCTGCAGACAGCAAATTATATCACTTGGCCAATCTGTAGGATCCCCTATATGTTGGTCTAGCACTTCTCACTTCAAACTTGCTTACACATGAGTTGGTTGAGCTAAAATACTCTGACCTGCTGTTAACATTATAAGACTCTCAGGATGTTCTGAGCGTGTCTACTGTTTTTTCTGTGTCCCTAGTAGGTGATAAAACTATATACATTGACCCAATTGAGACTGTGCATGCCACAGGATGTAATGTACAAAGTGGCAACCTCTATGACAGTAACAATTAGGTGACAATGTGATTCCTCTGCAACTCCCATTGCCCAATGTGAGGAGCCAGTAAACCTCGCACCTAGTACTGACAACCAGGGCATGATTAAGAGTTCTGGTCGCCCTAGGCTAATACTTTCTTAGCGCCACCTCACCTTCCATGCCAGGCTAAAAATGTTTTCGAAACTCTGCTCCTCTCGGCTTTTTAAAAGGGTCGCGGAAATCTTTGTTACTCATTTTCTTTTCATTAAAATGAGAAATATATAGCAGTACGGAGACATGACGAGCACTCCTGAAGGTGATAGTGCCTGTTGCTACCCTTGACTCTCCTACTCCCTTATCCTCAGATACACATATAGAACAACACTCCGGCTGCGTCCCCACTGCACCAGCTTTAAAAATATGGTCAATAATGGACACAACGTTTGGAAATAATGTCCATGGTTGATGTTTGTGGGTAAAGGCTGGATGCACAGTAAGAAAATGGGATGTCTTCAGGTGCAATATAAAAATAAAGATGCATTATTTGCAACACTTTTTTTTACCTCAAAGGTGGGACTTCACAGTATTTTCATCTAGACCAATATAACCCAGTACAACATTGCATGTATCTTTATCTTCTGACTACATCCAATGGACGAAAAGAGGATGCAGCCCAGGTAAGACACTGATAGGTGTGCAGCTTGTACAATCAGAAGACTCAGCAGAGAGTGATTTCTTGTCACTCTGACAGCAGCAATGGTTCGCCTAGATGGTGCTGCTGCTCTTCAGTACACACACCTCCCTTTACCACCATAGTGCAGAGGAAGGGAGTTGGGGTCCCGCTGTGGATTGTAAGAAGGCAGGCTGTGCTCTTCAGGGACCAGAAGGGGAAGGAGGAGGAATAAAAGGGCCCTACTGAAAAAAATCCTCTGGGAGGCCAGCATCAAGACTTGGTGATTGAGCACAAGGGGGGTTTCTGGGTAACTGGAAACATCCTCTAAGTACGTGTCTGGATCACATCACAAATAAAATAGATGACATTCCAGAGGGTGGTATCACTGATGATATCACAATAGCATAACTAATACTAATTTGCTTAGTCTGCCCTTGGGAGACAGCTCTGCAAATGACAGGTCATCACTTCGATGACATCCCCATAGGTGACATCACACAAAGGATAAAAACAGTTATGACATCACAATGGGTGATAATGGCTATATCAATGTGGCTGACATCACAATGGCTAGTATCTTTTATGACACAACAATAGGTGAAATCAATGATGACATCACAATTTGAGAAAGTATAAAAAGTATCATCCATAATATCAAAATAGATGTAATGACAATGGGTGGTATTACTGATAACACCACAATGTATGACATCAAGGTTTACATTGAAATTGATACACTGATATTGTGGCATACATGATGACATCAGAGTAATTGATTGCAATAAGTGACATTACCATAGAAGATATCATAGTCCTGAGTTGGTAACATAAAGAATATGGGAATAACCGAGTGTTGGCTTATTTCTTCTCTTTGGTGGTTGGAAGCAAATTCAGCCCGTCAGTCAGCAATAACAACCCCTTCCTCTGTGGTATAAATATCAAACAAAAAAGATTAAAAAGATAAAACAATAGTTGAAACAAGCTTTGTTGCAAGCCTGGGCCCCCAGGCATGCCCGGGCCCCGGTACTACGTACCCAACCCCCTCTTTTGGTACCACTGCAAATATCACCTGTATTCCAACTAGTCTTTCTTCAGTATAAACAATGTATTCCTTTTACAGCAGACTGCAATATTCTTCACCCTACAGATAACCATATTATGTGGTTTGTTAATGCAATTATAAAGCTACAATAAAATGTATCATGTAAATGAGCCCCTAGCATGCTATGTTTTCATTAATAGCCAACAAAATAGGCCCTGCGCTATGTGCCCTGGGGGTATTTTTCAGACTTGAAGAATGAACTTAGTGAGAGCAGATCCCAGAGCCGCTATTGAAGGCAAACAAAAGTTCTCTGTTGTGGCTCCTCAGATCGATCCCTGCAGTCTATACACAAGCCTTCATTTCAAGTTCAATTAAGGGCTGTTAAATAATTCCAAATGAGTTGAAATGACTGACTGTAGCTTTTCAGTTTTTTTTCTAGTTAGTAGAAAATATAAGAATCTTATTTCAGATGTTGGGCTGCTATTAAAATCATATTTAATGGTTGCTGTGTTTATTGTGTGTTGCTGTGAAATATGGATATTGTTTCTTTGAGTTCAGCCTTCCCAGATGAAAATTTTATGAAATGTTTATATCGATAAGATGGCTTTTATGTAGTCTGCAGGTGGTATAAAATGAATGTGTGCTGAATCCATATAGAAACACCAGAGAGCATTGCATTATTGTCAGCTATTGTGAAATAAAATACCTCCTGTGCTTTCTGCACATGTTTTATATTTCAATAATAAAAAGTGACTGAATTGCTGACTGAGGAACAGCTCATTGCAAAATGCATTTATCAGAATTAAAGTCAATCTATCATGAAAAGCTTGTTATTGTGTAAAGTGCCTTTAGCTGTATTGTAGTGTCAAATAATAAGATGTTATGGTAGATAGGTGCCAGGTTTATACCTTCTAAAAATGTTATTGATCTTATTCGTCTGCCAGTATGCATTCATTTAGTAGTAACCTTGTGTCTATCTCTTTCATGACAGCACTATAGTTAGATCTCTAACAGTTCTGATCAATGTAGTGAATTAAGTTGATTTAAACTTAGAGAAGCATGAACAAGGTCACCCTAAAGATGGCCATACATGCCTATATTATATGATTTTATTAGAGAAAGGAGAAGGAAGATTATCAATGCTCTATTATAGAGCTTTTTTTTAATTTAAATCAAACCTAATAGTAAATGTGTTTTTCACTATCAAAATAAATGTTTAAAAAGCTTTCTTGTGCTTATGTCCCAGTTAAGCGTAAGTGTATTTCGGTGTAAGTAATGTAAACCTTGGACATATGCGACTGGAGCTGAACTGGATGCATCTTGAGATGCATCTGATTCAGTATATGGACTGAAATACTCTATTTTTACGTATGGCTTTTTAGAGTTTACTTTTTGGACACACATGTATCCAACACAGCATGAGCCCCTTTGTCTATAGGGCAGAATACTGTCTCAGCTCTGATGTGTGTCATGCTCTGAAAAGTCAGTGGATGAATTATTGCCTCAATTGTTGGCCAAGCATATTTCATTTCTTAAAAGTTTGTTCTCCTTAATTGGAGAGAAATACTATACTATAACAATGAAAACAGGTTGTTGCCAGCCCATAGGCCTCAGGTACCCCCAGCCGCAGCCTCCGAGCCTGCCCCAGACACTAGGCTCCACACCACTTCCTCAGGCATCACCAATTTCCCAGATCCAGTCATCAGCCAGACCCAGCATGCTGCCTTCCCCAGGCAGCCCCATAGGCTTATCCAGTTACATCCAGTTCCAGGCCTAGTCATCCCCAAGCCACATTCGCCCCTAGGCCTCACCTGTCCCCAGGCTGTATTCAGCCCCAGGCCTTACTAGCCCCGGTATTACCATCAGGACCCACAAGATGCTGTCTTCTACGTAGGTTGCCCCCACTCCCCTTGTTAGAGTGGTATCCAGTTGTATGGTATTTTTTACTGTCTCTCTTCTGTTGAGTTTGTTACATTCTTATTGATTAACTGCTGTTGTGAGTCATACAGTGTGTAAGAAAGTTGTCAGGGCCTGTGTGAAAGCAATTACATGAAGGATCACTTTAGGTAGTAGAAGGACAGACTAGGTAGGAAGGCAGAATCTGTTCACAGACACAGTCCATCAACTTTAATGCAAGACGAGAATTGGAAGAACCAGCAAGTTAAAGCAAGGAGGAAGGAGTGTGCTGGGATCAAAGGAAGTGTTGTGGTGGACCACCTGCTTAGTAGGGATAGTCTGGTGAGAGCCGTTCCCGGTGGTGCACTCACACAATTACCAGTCCATTTTGCCTACAGCAATACAAACTTTCAGTGTACGAAACAAAGGTGCCCTTCCCTTGCTTCATTCAGGCAACTCAGACACCCCCTCCCCCACACTGGTGTGGAAACCACTTATGAAGCATGAAGGAGTTCCCTGAATACTTCCATATCTCAGCATGGTGAGTCTGGTGTTTAGGTGTCTCTCCTTCCTCCCTCTCTACCCCCCTTTCACTGTAATACTCAGAGTTTTTCTGCTATAAAGTCACGCTGTTGGCTGACCATATCACTGATGCTGCCTGGTAACCACCTTGTCACAGGTAAGTACAGAGAACCAAACCAGGATTGGCAGCCATGATTAAGGGGAGTATCAATTAGGGAGGGGTTATCATAATATGTGGAAAGTCCATTATCGAAGGTCAGCCATGATCTTAGTGAGAGCAGATCATTTCAAGATGGGGGTAAGGGGAGTCATGGTCTGAAAGAGAATCAAAACAGGGCATGATCTGGGGAAGAGTCAATACTGAGAGACAGGAGCTTGGAGAAATCAATGGGACTATGAGGGTAGATTTGCTGTTTGGTCATTGTAGTATGGGGGTAGAGCTAATTGTTTTGTCCCTCATTCTCAACTTCTCAATCATCTTTGTTGACTGAAAACAATAGTTACATTTAATAAGTGGCAACTATGTAGACACCAATAATGATAACTATGTATACAATAATAGAGAGGGCGCAAATAAATAGTGACTGGGTTAATGTTTATATCTCCTTTATGAGTATGTGAGTAATGGATGCACACGGGCAATCTTCAGTCTTGCAGATAGCAATAAACCAAAAATAGTTAAAAACTCTTACCCTACAATACCCTAGAGAAGTCCCATTATCATGTCTCTCCTTTGCAAATTTCTCACCTTGTCAAGTGCGAGATCTACCAGTTTGGCATTAAATTTCCTTTCTAGAAATTTCTCTCTTAGATCCATACAGTTTTAACACAAAGTATGGATCTAAAAGAGAAATTTCTAGAAAGGAAACTTAATGCCAAACTGGTAGATCTCGCACTTGACAAGGTGAGAAATTTGCAAAGGAGAGACATGATAACACATCACAGTCAGAAAATAAAGAAGACTCCAGTTATCCCATTTATCACTCAATATAATAGTAATTCACAAGCTTTAGAGAAAATCATCCAAAAGCATTGGTCTATTTTAAAACTGGATCAAGACATCAAGGGATTACTACCCACCAAACCACATATTATATATAGGAAAGCGGGAAATTTAAAACAAACCCTTACCAGTAGCTACATTCCAATTCAAAAAACAAAACCATCGTCAATTATATCACAAGGAATCCGTTATTGCTTAAATTGTAAAGCTTGCAAGGATTTGAATATAAGTCTAACCAATGCCATTACAAAATTTCAATCTACTTCTAACAAGAAACTGTTTAACATTAAACAATCAATCAGCTGTAATACTGAAGGTGTCATCTATATGCTGGAATGCGAATGTGGCCTCCAGTATATAGGACGAACTATACGCACCTTAAAAATGAGGATTGCAGAGCATTTATATAACATTAAAAGAAAATTGAAGACACACAGCGTCTCTAACCATTTTCTGAACAATTCAAGATGTAACCCCAAAAAACTCCAATTTTTGGGTATACAAAGAGTTAATAAATTTTGGAGAGGAGGTCATTATATATCCAATATATCAAGACAAGAGACTAAGTGGATATACATGGCCAAGACTCTGATACCCCATGGTCTTAACAGCGATTTCGATATGGGATCCTTTTTAAAACCTTAATTTTCTCTACATTTTATTCTATTTCTATTTTTATATTATATTAATATAATATAATATATTTTAATTTTGATTCCTTATATCTCATATAATAAGATTTTAACTCAATAAATGTATTTTTGGTTTTAATCAGCTATCTCATCTATTTAGCCAATGAAGGGATAGCTGTCTCTATATATAAGCACAACTCACTACTGAACAACATCCTTGAAAAAGTCCATTATTGGATGAAACGCGTTGGATGCTTTTTGATCATTCACAGCCACCGTAGTTCACTTTGGAATCCGAACTCCCGCATTAGACGTGCAGCGGGACGCCGTTAACATAGTCTACACGGAGAAAAGATTACAGCCACAACGGAGGACACAGATGCACCGAGTCCTGGGACTTCTCTAGGGTATTGTAGGGTAAGAGTTTTTAACTATTTTTGGTTTATTGCTATCTGCAAGACTGAAGATTGCCCGTGTGCATCCATTACTCACATACTCATGAAGGAGCTATAAACATTAACCCAGTCACTATTTATTTGCGCCCTCTCTAATATTGTATTTGGACTGTTGTTTAAGAGGTGCTGCATTTATTTAAGAGAGCGCTTTCCTTTTTATTCTATTGATAACTATGTATACACTTGTTTGTATTAAAATAGTATTATGCAGAATATTTAAAAAATAATTTTGCTTACCTTCTAAATACTTTTTTTTTAGAATGTATATGATGGTATTTAAAAAAAACACTTTCAAATTAAGGATTAATTGTAACACTAGTTTCTCCTAGTGTCTTTCAAATTACATTAGTGAAACCAATTCTTTATCCACTAGATGCCACTGTTAATCCATGCAAATATTTTCTATAAAACAGAAAAAAAACGTTAAAATTATGACACAGGTATGTTCATTGCCTAAAAAAATTGACAAATACTCAGATTAGAGAATTCTGCTTGGAATGCTCCTAACACCTACAATATTGCTTTCTTTCAATTTTTGTTTTGAATTGGTAGTAGAGTCATTTCTCTAACCGTTTAGTCTTTTCTCAATCACATTAAGCTTGAAATAGTCTGTGATAAATAGATAAACAGCTATATTAAAATTGTGATATACATGGAATTAGTGATCTGTTTTCTTCTAAATAATAATATACATATAATTAGAAATCCAATTGCAGGAAATGTTATTACATAATCAGCCTGGATGATATGGGCAAAGAATCTTTCAAAAATAATTCAGCTTATGGTGAGCGAAGACCTGTATAGGGATGAGAGTATTTAAACACCGGGCTGTTGCAGCCACACTGCACTTAAATTATAGGGTTAAGTCTGAGGAGCTTTGCTAATAGCCAATAGGAGTACAAGGGGGTGGAGTGTCCTTAGTAGTGATAAGCCCATGTCACAGGAAGTAGTCCTCTCTTTTTCTCTGGAACATTCCGTGATCAACTGAGTGACAGATTAATATATCTAATTTGTATTGATTGTATTTAAGTTGATTTGTCTGTTTTTAGCTTTACTTTGCCTTTCCTTATTCATTTCTATTTTCTACTGCTAGAATAACGGTTCCCCTCCTGCCCGACCTAGCCCCGCGCCCTCTAGCTCAGTGGCCATTTTAACCCACAGTATTCAATGCAACACTGGTTTAAATGATAACACCATAGTTAACCCTTCACCGCCCTCAGTACCCCAGGTACAGGACCAGCAATATTTAGCATATTGTCGAGCTGGCATGGAAGGACCTGCGAGGCATCATTGGCTCCCGTCACCCTGAAGACATACAAGACAGCATGGCATGAGTGGATTCTTTTTGCCGGTAAAAAGGAAAATCAACATTCTGAGTTAAAATGATGTATGTTGAAATTTGTATGGCACAAATACAAGATTGGGGTTTCCAAGGCCCTAATGTCATCTACTTTGACTGAAACATCCTTTATGATGCAGTTTGCGGGGGGCAAAAGATTTCACCAAAGGCATCTTGATTAAGAAGGCTCTGCAGGGATGGGCCAAGATGAGACCAGTAGCTGAAGACTCAAGGGGTCCCATAGATATTAATATGTTGTGCTAGCTTATTGACAAAGTTAAGAAGTTTACAGTTTCAGAGTTTGAAGGTTTGATTTTTGGTACAGCCTTTTTCATAGCTTATTTTGGTGTCTTTAGAATAGAGAAGTTAGTGGCGCCATACAAGACATCAATTAATGCTAGTTTGTTAGCAAAAACTGTTTGTTTATCAGATGCATCCCTGCTTTGTAAACTTCACAAATCTAAAACAGATTTACTTGGTAAGGCGTGTTGGATCACAATGAAGGCACATCCAGATACCACAATATGTCCAGTGGCTCTGGCCAGGGTATATTCGATGGTTAGACCCGCTGGGAGTCAGATCTGATAGCTCCATTTGGATGGGTCGCCCCTTACTAAATATCAGTTTAAATTTATATTTAAGAAATGTGTTGCAGGAATGGGTTTGATTCAGGCCAATTAGGGCACACATTTGTTCAGAATTGGTGCAGCCACATCCGTGACAGTAGAAGGGTCCTCCGTTGGGGTACATCAAAGAGTTGGGCAAATGGAAGTCAGCCGTGTATAAAAAATATATTAGACTCACCAAATTCTAATCTTCCATCCCATTATGCCAACCTAGGTTAAATCCACTCGTCACTTTTGAAAGTGGGGGTCATGTGACCCGCTACCCGAAAGTGCCGAGATTGGCACGAACGGGATGGCGCTGGAGCGTGGAGCAGGAATGTTTGTTATACCATGTATGAAAATTTGCTAGTCGCATATAATTTCTCGTTTAATTTGGAGGGGGTGCCCGTACTGGTTTGGTTATGGAGAGCATGAGGCGGAGTTAGCTGATCAGTTGCAAAATACTTGAAGGGATCAGGTGGTTGGGCAATTCCTCATCCAGTGATTAAGTTTTGTCATTCTCAACTCTATATGGCAGACGGGGTACATAACACGGCCATGGGTTTTGGTTTGTTTATTGAGCAAATGTATACTGATCTAGCGGAGTTCCTAGGGTCATCTGGAGGTAGGCCGCCTTTCTTATAGAGACAGGCTATATTGGCATGAAAGCAGTATAGGCAGTGGGTAATACATGGTGCAAGTGTTTATGTTGGCTGCAGGAGTCTTCCTCCTTTTGATCCTGTCTCTGTAGGGGGTCACCTGTTCAGGTGCCCTTGATATTGTTCTTCGAAGCATACCCATGAGGCCAGAGGGGGTGGAGTCTTTCTGATGCTGTAAAGTAGTGCTTGGATTTATGGGTCAGCTGGCCATTCCTATAAGGTATTTTGGTATTGACTGGTAGCTTGCCTACATCCGCTTTTGTTGCCACCATTTTTTGCATCAATTAATAAAACTGTGACCTTAGTTCACCAAATTCATTCACTTGTCTGTGTCATTATTTCAGGTTTTAACATGCAAATCATATCTCAGGGTATTTGAGGGTGGGGTAGTTTGGAGGAGTCAACCCATTGGCGTTTAATGCAAAACTGGGAAAGTCAAAAATGTTATCAATAATACTTTCTACTTTTTTGGAATGCTGAACAAGATTTCAGCTTCAGATTAAATACTTGAAATGCGATAAATATGTTAAGTTTATAAAACAATGAATATACTCCATAAGACCATGAGTTTAAAAAGTATTCACTGTACCTGAATTTAATACTTTTGTAGATGTTAGTTCAGAGCTGAGTCTCAGAAACTCCTAACGATAATTTATGTATGTGCAAAGCACATTGATTATGCAGTTTTGTGATATCATGCACCTATTTTATAAAATGTGGGTGGATCTCTGCATCCAGATGGCAGCATCTGTCACAAGTACAAAATTGTGGTAAGCACAAAAATTTGCATGCAAAAGGAAAAGTTTTGTCAATCAGGGTGTTCCCAGCTATATGTGTGCTGGGCCACCCATGTGCCTCAAATTACAACCACATGCAAAAATGTGATTTGCATGGAATCTTTAATAATAAAAAACAAAAGTTGGAGATTGCCCATTTACAGGTGTTTTCCCAAAGAAATTGTGCTTTTTTTCCTCCAATTGCATAAGGGTGGCAGACAGGGCCATTCTTCCCAGGAGATGAGGTAAGAGCCTTGCCTCAGGTGGCCCAATCTAAGTGTGGCAGAGACTAAGTTCTCATCTCACCTGCTGCCCCCTTTTACTTTCCTCCCCCAAGGCTTAAGTCACAGGCAGCTCTAAAATTGGAAATATTTTCCCTCACCTACCTCTACTGCACTTGCTGACACATTGTGAGCTAGCAGTGCCCAGAGCATTGGGGGAGGGGTGTTATTGGTAGAATGCCCTTGGTGCTATTAATCGGTCTATAAGACGACACACAGCCATGAAATTAAAATATCTAAAGACATAAAATTGACACAATTTTGACATTGCCAATGACCCTCACTCTCATAATTACATATAAGGGCTGATTAAGGCTAGGTACACACTGAAGAATTTTCTTACTGATGTGTTATCTCAAACGATTGAACCTACAACTGAAAGTCCAATCAGTCTGACGATTCATGTGTACACACTGACACGATTTACCTTCAGATCTATGCTCTTCATCTGGTCCTCCAGTCTTCATAGAATGACAGCACAATATTCATTCATTCATTATTGTCACACTGCTTAAAACCGCCTTGTTATAGTTATCCACACGTCCTAACAAATTTCATTAGCTTCTGTGACTCTAAAACGAAACATTCTGTCTCAGAATGAACAAATGAATTATTCCTTATACAACAGTCTCTACATTTTTTCATCGGGACATTCATTGCTAGCATCAGCTGAAAAGAACAGGACCCTGTAAACTCTATGGAGATCGTGAGCAAGAGTGCATGTACACTACATGTCGGTAAATGGTCGGAAAATATTAAACAGTACGACCACAAAATTTGCTGATAATCGACACTTTGGAATGACTTTCGGACATCATGTCATTATACACACTAACCCGACTTCTGACCGAACGGTCGTATGTCAGCTGATTTGCCCGATTATTGGACGAAAACACTCCAGTGTGTACCTAGCCTTAGAGTTAAGTGCAGAACCTGCCTCTGGAAGAACAATACGCTAAATCAGGTTGTACAATATACAACCTGATTTAGAAGTGTGAAGTGGGCGAATTTTAGCAATTTTAAAATGTAGTGGAAAAATGGCCAGTATATGTTTGGCACACAAAATCATGCATTTGCACCCCTTCCACATGGTTTCCTTGGCTACAAATTCAGGAATTAGAACCTAACTCTAAATTAATCAAATTATTTTAGGCAAATGAAAAAGTTGAGTTCAATGGTCCTGAAATGGTAGTAGGCAAAATTTTGAAGTGATGTTTTTATTCTTTCCATCATGCACATTTCCAACATGACCTGCAACCATGCTAATGTAGGTGCAGACTACAGACCAGAATGTGAGCATGCACCTATGTATGCATGTTTGTTTTAGAGATGTATTGTAATTTTACACATTGGTAAATGACGCTTACTATATGTTGTCTGTAGAAGAGACGTGAACACATGATTAGTTCATTTGGCTTTTGGCATGTTGGACAGAACTGACACTGGGAAGTCAAGGAGAATTCTTAGGATTATTTTGATATTTGCTCCACATTAATATGTTTAACAGGTACCAATGAACTTTGCTTGGGTCCATAGACTCTCCAATAAATAGGATATTGAAGGATATTATAAAATTTCCTGAGTCCAATTTCCTTATCTCATATACTGTTCACCAGCATGTAATGTGGTAGAGTAGCTGTAGACTAGAATTGCGACCTTACAAGTTTCAAAAGAGAAACATGTAGATAGTATACTACAGGATTAACTATTTACTTATGTATGGGCCAATAAACTTAGTCCCTAATTTAACTGACAGAAGGCAAAATTAATTACTATTGTTGATAATCAAATGCTATCACCTATTTTAGATTGTGGTTCCTGAAAGCATCTGATGGGCATCTTCAAGCTGCTTTTTTTTGTGGTATCATAGACTAAATTGGAATTGACCTCTATCCAAATCTGTGCCATATGATCCACTATGGAATCATTGGAAGTTGACAAAAACAAAAAGAGTTTGGGATGTTTATAATGCATTCAAAGGAACGGAGAAGTGCTTGAAGTGGAATCAAGTGATTTGTTAAAAGGCGTCCATGGTAAAACACAGACCAAAATGATTGATAGTCTGAAATGAACACCTCAAGTTGGTCTAGAGACTGATTGGTTCTCTCATTGCTTCCTGGATGACACATATTATAGGAGAATGGTAGATGTATCCCCAGAAGTTTACAAATAGCTTTCCAGACTTTGGATATAAATTGAGAGCCTATATCACTAGGAATACCATGGTACTTGAAAATATTGTCAATGAACAGGAATGTCAGTTGGTTAGCCAAAGACATTCAGGACAAAGGAGCAAAGTGACAGTTTATTAAATCTTCCCAAAATGACTTAAAACAAAGTAAGCCTTTTAGATAATGTTAGGTTGATTATAATATTCATGGATAAGTGCATCCATGGTTAGGATCGGTTTGGATTATATAAGGCTTGCAATCATATGTAGGATGCAAAATGAAAATGTATTCCTAGCACACACCTCACCAGTATCAATATATGCATTGTCATTCCTTTTTAAGTAGGGCCCCAGACTAGTAAGTAAACAGTTTTGAGTGAAGCTATTCCCTTAGGACAGTCAAACTAAGATTCACTGGAACATACAACAATTTACAAGGTTTCATCAAGGGAGCATCCATTTGAGCTACTTGGATTTGAACATATAAGTCTGGACTAAGGGCTTCAACTTTTAACCATTTAAAATAATGTTGAAGGTTGTCTGTGAATCTTTCTGCTTTTGCAGGAATCTGTGAAAGTGAAGATTTGCTTTGATGTTCCTAGATCCTGGTCTATAAGTAATTCTTAAAATAAACTGGGACAAAAATACGGAATCACTTGCCAAAATTTTGATGCGAATTGGGCTCCCTGGTCGGAGACAATCTCAAGAGGACATTCATGTAAGCGGAATATCTCCTTGACCAAATATTTGCTTAGCAGGACGCTGATGGAAGGCCAACAAGAGTGATAAAATGCGCCATATTCGAGAAATGGTCTGCGACCACCCAGATGGTGTTACACTTCCTGCAGGGAGGGAGATCAGTCACAAAATCCATGGATATATGTGACCATGGTTTGGATGGAATAGGAAGTGGCATGAGAATGCCAACAGGAGACTGGCGAAAGGGTCTTATGTTGTGCACAAAAATGACAGGCCGCCAAAAAACTGTTTAACATCCAACCTAAGGGTGGGCCACCAATCACTCCAAGAGATTAGTTCAATGATTTTGGCGGATCCAAAAAATTGAGAACAGTGAAACCAGTGCAAAAGTTTTTTTCAAAGATTCCGAGGCACAAAGCTTCTCCCAGGAGGCCATACTGGGTCAGAAGACAAAGACGTGGCCTGAAGAAATTTGGGTTCCAAAAAAGCGCGATTCACAACATCCAGAGATTCAGGTTCACAAGGGAACACTCTTGATATTGCATCAGCTTTATTATTTCTTGAGCCTGGCCAAAAAGTGACACGTAAATTAAAATGAGAAAAAAAGAGAGACCACTGGGCCTGGTTGGGGTTAAGATATTGCGCTGACTGGAGATACAGCAGGTTTTTGTGGACAGTAAAAATAGTCACTGGAAAACGTGCCCCTTCTAGAAGATACCTCCATTCAGAAAGTGCCAACTTCATGGCTAGGAGTTCTCTGATAGCTTATTTGTACACTGAAATTTAAAGTTGATATTTGTGTGCTACATGAAAAAACAGTCAGTATTTAACTTATGTGCAAAAGAGAAAACTAGTTTGCACCCCTTGCATTGTAGCATGGTTTTGTCCAGGAGACTGAAATAAGATATCTCTTAATGAATCAGGCCCCAGGTTCTTTAAATAGACAGAGCTGACAGGCAATTAGTCAATCAAGAGAATGCAGGAAGTTTTGAAAAGACCAGGTGTGCACATGCTCAGTTCAGACCAGCAAATACATGCAGGAGTGAGAACCAAGGGAAACGGGTAACAACAGTGACCAAAATGCAAGTTAGCTGGTGCAATGTGTGACATTTCCCTTCAATACTATTTGCACTGTCACCAATAAAGATATTAAAAAGCATTTGTCATACTTCAAAGAAAATCACAGTTATGGAGGCCAGGATGTGATACAGATTAAAGGATTTTATTAATCAAAATACAGATAAATAGTATGAACCAAATAATGCTGAAATTGCAGGGATATCTGAGAAGACTGGATACTGGTTGCAAGGAATACTGCGGATGTAGGTCGAATGGTAGATGAAGATAGATCCGGAGTAGAGATGTGAGGTCCGAGAGCACAGGAGAACCAGGGGACAAACATTAGGGGAAGACAACAAAAGAGCAATGACCAGCACAAGAGAGGGAGAGAGGCAGGAATAAATAGTGAACATCCATGTGCAGAAGATAATTGTTGCAACGGGTTAACCCCTAGTGAAGAAAAAAAAGACACAAGAGAAGCACTTCTGGTGAGTAGAGGTACTGCAGATAATACAATAAATTTACAAATCCAAGGTGCTGGAGGCAAGAAGCTGCCAATACAAGCAGCATGCAATGCAGAAGGCTGCAGGCAGATCCTGACACTACCCCCTCTTTAGGGCGGATTCCAGACGCCCATATTACCAAAAGTGGTTAAAATCATCAGAATCATAGTCCACAATGGAGGGTCTGGCAGAGATGTCCTCGTCCACGGATGAAAAGGCGAAAGAATTCATGCCAGAGCGAAGTTGACGAACCACAGACCCTCCTCTATTCTTGCGTCCTCTCTTTTTGCAAGATCTTCTCGGAAAGGGAGCCAGAGACAGCTCAGACTCAAGACACTTGGCAGGAGATGGCTCGGACTAGAGACCCTCAGCAGGAGATGGCTTAGACTGGGCACACTTGGAGGACAGCACAGACTGGTCACACTTCGAGGATGGCCCGGCATGGGCACAATTGGACCGGACAGCACTGGAAAAAACCTCGGAACGGATAGCACTGGGAAAAGCCTTGGACTGGACTGTACTGGGAGAAGCCTCGGACCGGAAAGCACCAAGTGGCGATTCGGGCTGAACCATATCAAGTGGCAACTGAGGCTGAACCGCATGGAAGAGCAACTCCGGCTGAACCATATCTAGCAACAATGTCTCAGGAGCAGATTGGAGAGGCAGAGCCCACTCAGAAGCAGGCTGTAGCTCAGGAACAGAGAAGGCGGCTGGCCACACAGAACTGGAGGCAGCGGCTGGCCACTCGGAACAGGCGGCAGAGGCTGGTACCTCGGAACAGGCGGCAGAGGCTGGTACCTCGGAACAGGCGGCAGAGGCTGGTACCTCGGAACAGGCGGCAGAGGCTGGTACCTCGGAACAGGCGGCAGAGGCTGGTACCTTGGAACAGGCGGCTGGGGCAGGTGTCTCAGGGCAGGCGACTGGAACTGGCGCCACCGGACAGGAGACTGGCACTGAAACCTCAGGACTGGTGGAAGAAATTGGCACCTCTGGACTGGCAGCAGAAACTGGAGTTTGTGGATTGGGCCTCATCCCAGGGAGCAGAACAGGCTGTACTGTGGAGACGGGAAGTGAAGTGCAAACAAATCCAAAATGAGGAGGGGAAAACGATTCTTTATGCTGTCGTGGCCTGCGGAGAGGACAGTCTTGTAAGAAGTGTCCTTTATTAGCACAGTAATGATATAATTTGTTAGTCCTTCTGTGCTGCCACTCCTCTTCAGACAGATGGGGGTATGGACCACCTGCTAGCCTGGAGTTTGTTACACAATAGTTCTTGATAAAATGCAAGTTTGTGGCAGCACTATTAAAGGTTGCGATAGATGAACAGCATCAGAACTGGGATAGACAAAATCTGACAGTCTCCGGAATGAGTCCATAAGTAAGGCAGAAAATTGAGCCAACTGAGAGCGTAGTACAAATATGTCTGCTTGTAGAGTTTGTAGCAAAGATAGTTCAGTAATTTGTGATGCAGATGTGTTGCAAGAGGAAACAAATGAAAGAAAGAAAGAGTCCCAGGAGAAAATCGGAAGCAGGATGTTTCACACGGCTCCAAAGCTGTTTTTTGGGCTTTTCATACTGTCACGCTTCAATGAAAATCACAGCTATGGAGGCCAGGATGTGATAAAGCATAAAGGTGTTTATTGATCAAAATATAGATAAATAGAAGGAACCAAATAATGCTGAAACTACAGGGATATCTGAGAAGACTGGATACTGGTTGCAAGGAATACTGCACAAGCAGGTAGAATGGTAGATGAAGAGAGATCCGGAGTAGAGATGTGAGGTCCGAGAGCACAGGAGAACCAGAAGACAAACCATAGCAAAAGACAACAAAACAACAATGATCAGCACAGGAGACAGAGAGAGACAGGTATAAATCGGGAACACCCAGGTGCAGGAGATAATTGTTGCAACAGGTTAACCCCTAGGGAAGAAAAGAAAGGCACAAGAGCAGCACCTCTGGTGGATAGAGGTACTGCAGATACTACAATAAATATACAAATCTAAGGTCCTGGAGGCAGGAGCTGCCAATACAAGCAGCATGCAATGCAAAAGGCTGCAGGCTGATCCTGGCAGCATTGGTCCAAGTACAGATCTCTGGGGCACTCCACTATAGGCTGGCTATCTGCTGGCAGAGCATTCTGGGGCTTGTAGTTTCACAACACCAGGAGAGCCACAAGTTGGCTAGGCCTACCTTATATTCAATACAGGGACAAAGACTACAAACCTTTTTACACACAAGGTTAAAGCCCACACTAGCTATTAATATTGAAGGCAAAATAAAACTTTGATTAAGATTATCATCAATATATACTTGCATTGGCTTATTTTCTGAGTGAGATCATTCATAATGCATAATTAGTCAAGCAAGGTCAATACAATCAGTCAATGCAGGAAAAATCATCCGGTGAAAACAGGGTACACAAGCGAACAAAAGAAAATGTTTCAGTAGTCAAACAAATGGTCCACAGTGAATATTACAGAACAGCAGATGAGCCACCCCCAGAGGACATAACTACCAAACATCCCATGCAGTTGGGACATATCCTAGACTGCTTGAGACAGTCCTTTGAAATAGAAACTGACCCACCAGAAGCAGGATGGTATGCATGTTATACAGCAGTGTTTCCCAACCCTAGTCCTCAAGTACCCCTAACAGTGCATGTTTTCCAATTTTTTTTTTGCTGGAGCACAGGTGTAATCATTACTGACTGACACATTTTGAAAGATCCACAGGTTGTACTAATTATTTCACTTGTGACCTGGAAAACCTGCACTGTTAGGGGTACTTGAGGACTAGGGTTGGGAAACACTGTTATACATGAATTGTTATATGAGGGTTTAGCTACAAGAAAATATAGAAAATTAGAAGGAAAAGGATAAACAACAAATCAAAATTACATATTACATAATTACATAATATAAACTATATAAATGTATAAGCAAGTGACCAGATAAGTATTTTGTACAAATAATTATCTGACATGACTTGAAACTTGTAATATCACATTTTATCTATTAATTAAATGTTGAAGAATAAATAAACCCAGTACACACAATACCCAATAAAGAACTTGTATCTATAATATCAAGTAAGAATTTAAAACATAATAAGTATTCACCATACAATTTTGTTAAATAAAGTTACTTATACAGAGTGTGGCAAGGTGGTAAACTGCCACATCTGGGGAAGAGTTAACCTCCTGGGAGTCAGGAAGATGTCCCACCCACTCCTCACAGGGAAGGAGTTTGGGTCTATTTAAAGGGTAAATTTAGTCTAGTCTTCACTGCTGTCTGGGGAGACTCTTACACCTCTCTACTGAAGGAGCCAATATACCCTGAACTTCATGCATATATTGCTGTTCACGTATATTGCTGTGTTGTGCAGTGGATCCTCATAATAAAGCTGCTGTTTGACTCAAGACTTTGGTGACTTGAGGTCAATCCACCACAAATAGTTAAATTCCTTATACATACTTTGCATGCATTAATGAGAACTTTTCTACTTTTGAATAAATTACTTAAGTAAATCAAGTGCGGAGAGTAGATTATAGGAGTCAAAGGTCTAAAAACATGTATAAGTGGTCACGATAGAGGAACTGCATGTGTTAAACTATTGTATCAATTTGGAAGTTAACTTGGCATTAACAGAAAGCTGGACGAAAAGCACAATTTAATATCGATGTATTCATTTCAAACATTTGTCCTTCAGATATATTTCTACTCTCACAACTAATGAAAGGGTTTATTTCAGTTTTTCTGACCTCAGCCATATATTAGCAATCAATCATTACTTGTACATGAGTCCAAACATAATTAATTACTAAACTTTCCAAAATGTCTATGTGTTTATGTTAATCTCTTAGGAGCCCATATAAAATAAATCTATTTTCTGGTACCTTTCTACTAACTTTTTTGGAAGACCTTTCCGAGAGTGTTGTGATTGCATATGTTTTAGGATGCCAATCACATTATTAAATTGTTCAGGGAATAGCTCAGGATAATTAGTTGAAATATCCACTTAAAATCAATAGTACTGCTGGCTATGAGTAACAGAAAAACTTTAATTCAAAAACTTACAAAGAAAACAGTTTTTTAAATATATGATGAAACCTCCATAATCCTGTATGAAATTACACACATATACATATATATATATATATATATATATATATATATATATATATATATATATATATATATATATATTCATTACTGAGATTAATCTTTCCATATAATTGCTTAATTTTCTAACAGCTTTTCAGGCCTGCCTTTGAGTAGTGTTTTTTTTAAGTTTTAGGGCCCTGACACTCTGGCATCAAAATGAAAATAGCATTTATTAATGAATAGTAAAAGCATGCAAATGGGATGGAACCTCTTGGTTTCAAAGCGCATTTGCTCTGGCGGTCGATGAGCGCCATATTCTGGATAGTGCAAGTTAGGGGTGTGGCTATCATTTGAGATAGTGCTAGGCTGTTCTCAAACTCTTCTCATCCCCTTCAAATACACAGATAATGGTAGCTAACTGTCCTGAGTCTGGTGGGGCAGTCCCCAGTCAATTTTGTGTGGTCCTCCCGCTCAATGGGGACTTTGTCCCAACTGCAAGGACAGTTGGTAGGTATGTCCTGCTTCACACTGTATTGCTTATTGGGGGCGAGCGCATTGCATCTAATTGTAGTGCATGCAGCTTGGGACATGCATCCTAACTATCCTTGCAGTCGGGGGAAAAGCCTGACTGTGCGGGACAGTCACACAATATTGGGACTACTCCACCAGAATCAGGACAGTATGCTACCATTGTCTGTGTATTTAAAGGGGATGAGAAGACAACTGAGCACTAATTGTATGATGTAGAGCTATCATTTGTAGGAATGACTAAGTTATAATCATTTGTTTGTGCTATATAAGCAGTAATATCAATGCAATGATTCAAAGTGAGGAATCTTATTACTAGAGATGCTCAGGCTAGGTTCCACGATAACCGAATATACACAAACTTAGCAGAACCGAGTTCCGAGCCGACTTAGTACTTTTGCACTTTTTCGTAATTGAAAACAAGGCAAAACGTCATCGTTATGTCGTCACATCTCAGATATCACGAATTTTGGATTCGATATGTATCGCCCTCCACAGCGATCTAGCGTCATTTCACAGAGGGACTCAGAAGGGGTAGCACGGTCTGTAGAGCAGTTGGGCAGCAACATAGGTAGAATGGAAATAGGAGGGGATAGCAGTGTTCTTGAAAGTCTACAGTGACATTCAGGAGAGCTCCATTGCTCCATTGTTTCTAAATCTGCAGTCCCATAATGTACAGTTTTATATAGGTAACACACAAAGATGAGAGCTCCATTGCTAATTGTCATTGCTGAAATACAAATACTGGGGCTGGCAGGCTTAATGTAAATCTGCAGTCACATTGTACTCTGTTATATAGGTAACACACAAAGAGGAGAGCAACATTGCTTGCTAAAATACAAATACTAGTGATGGCAAGCTTGGTGTAAATCTGCAGTCACATTGTACTGTGTTACATAGGTAACACACAAAGAGGAGAGCTACATTGCTCCATTGCTAATTGTCAATGCTGAAATACAAATACAAGGGCCGGCAGGCTTGGCGTAAATCTGCAGTCACATTGTACTGTGTTATCAAAATGGATTCACATCAGTACACAGAAAACCGAAGCTTTTTTGAGACACACACAAATATAGGGAAGGGTGCATAAATTAAGGTAAGACATTCAACAAAACTTTAAACAGTGATGGGGGAATGGGTTGGAGGGGGTAAGGAAGGGGGAGACACAAGCCCAATGTTTTATTGAATAAACAGACACATAGGGGGAGAAGGAGGAGAAGACAGAAAACTGATCATCTTCCTCAGGACTGTCAATGGTGTTATAGTCTCTTAGCAGGCTGTGGATCAGCCTGCGACAGTCCTGGATGGTCATCTTATCCCTTTTCAAGATGAGGTGATTCCTGGCAAGCCAAATAGCATCCTTAAAGCAGCTCATAAGGCGCCAGGCCTCCTGGATTGCCCCAATGGTGTGGGTCCCAGGAAATAATCCATAAAATACCGAATGGTATGAAAGGCACGTTCTAGGCACACTGTCCTTAAGTTCATGTGCCCCACTACAACAGTATCTGTGCAGTGGGGTAGTCCCAAAAATTACGCTGTGCTGTTTCCCTTCTGGTCATGCAGAAGGGGCAGTGGACATTTCGGCACAGGTTCCAGGAGTGCATTAATGTCCTGAGAGGCAGACCGCCCTGGATAGCCATCCATGCAATGTCTTTGTGTCTATTAGCCTCTTAGGGTCCACATTCTCGCACACGTGTTTTGTTGTTGCAGCAGAGAGACCTGAAATAGACTCCATAATGTATTTAGCTCTGATGAGCTTGTGGATAGTTTTTGGCTTCCACAAGTCTGGTTTAAGTCCCTCCAGATGGTGCTCTCTCACAAATTGTCTAACATCCAGGTAAAACCAAGGTGTACTCCAGTTGTAAGGGAAGGAGCTGTCCCACTTGTCCTATCTAAGTGTCCTCCAAAGAGACATGAGAAAAGAGCGAGACATGGACTTCCCAGCAGAGCAAATGTTCTTATCAATAAGAGTTCTGCAGATGCAGTTACAGACAAAGAAGGCTCGCAGTATGGTGGGTATATCCGGGATCCCTTTCCCACCTTTGAGGGTCTCCTTGACCGCCTGGTTCACTCTGTCCATGTATTAGCTGTAGAATTACCACAGTTATCCAAAGAATGGGTGGAGTGATCAAATGAACCATAACTGATTTCATGATCCAAGGACAATTCCATCTTGCACCACTTTTGTTTTCTGCCACTGCTGTGTGCCAATGTTTCCTAGATGTGCTAGGAACTGCGGTGTGTTTGAGTTATTGCTTTGTCGCTTAGCATCCAGCCAGGTCGCTGCAGTATTTGTCCGAACGTGTATGAAAATAAAAATGTGACCTGTAGGGTGGTCAAAACTGACTGCAAATGACTTGAAATTAGTGATATTGAGGGTAATAATGTAGGACCAAAAAAATAGCAAAATTATGTGATTTTATCATATTTTAGCAATTTTTCTAAAAAATACAGATTCAAAACCAAAATCAAACCACACAAGGGCAGTTTTGCCAAAACACAAAGTTAATCCAGATCCAAAACTGAAACCAGAACACGGGGGTTAGTGAACATCTCTACTTATTACTGATCTAAAAGTGGGCAAGTTAAGGCATGCTTGGACTTGTAATACAACAGCATAAGACTCCTGTGAAAGGATGGACCGTGTCTGTTGTTGCTGGGACCTGGCTGGGCTTACTTTGCCACCATCCCTTTTCGTTATTCCGAATACGTCCCTCCTGCCACAGTGGGAGGAGCCTGCTGCCACCACTGAGCTCCTTTTATGGCACTCAGAACCACGTTCCTTCTGGGTAATTGATGCTGCTAGCGTACCTCTTTGCTGGTGTACCTGGGCTGGTACTCCTGACCTCTTACTATGGATCAGGGTTGCTGTGGATGGATCCCCCTGGCCTATCACACTGACTAGGGCTGCATGGGTAGCAGGCAGAGCGGTGGTACTGGAGAGCTGGATCCAACCTCAGAATTAGCAGGGGAACGGATTAGAGTTTGGGTCTAATCTGTAGGTCACAGGATTTTCAGCATGGAAGATATTTTCAAGCAGGTCTATGAAGCAAGTGATGTTTATTGTTCAAGTGTCCTGATTAGAGGTATTAGAGGTATCAGTGGTCAGGTCAGATGGAACATCAGAATGATACATTTCAGTGTACAAGTCAGTGCATTTTATACAGATTTGGACACAGGCTATTTTAAGAATCAGGATGTAACCGTTTACCAAAACATAGATTTGCATGCATTGCAAAGCTAACGATTTTTACACTTGTCTATTATATCTTACAAATTTAGTGATGTCTTGCATCTTGTCTCTAGACACAGAGAATTTAGTAACAAGGTCTTAATTAACCCTTCCTGTCTTCCAAACGACTCACACATCAAAATGCCTAATTAACATATGGGTCTTTCTTCAGACCCTTCAGAATACACATTCACAAAGAAAAACTACAAACTCAAAACAAGCCATTTACTCACATCACAATACACAGCAGACTTTCTAAACAAAGGCTCATTGTATCAGATATATACATCAGAAATAGGCATTTGCTTTTGAAAGTTTAAAACAGAAAAAACTAATTTTCTACCCTGGTCTCAGAAATAACAATATCCTAATTTAGAATATACACAATATCAAAAATAAGCACCCTGCGCTATCTCCTTGAAATAAATTTACACCAAAAGTTATTTATCAGTGATCCAGTCACAACTCCTATAACAGTGCTAGAGGTTTTTGTGTCATTTGTATTGATTATTCAATAGATGCACATGTTCCCTGGCTTCTTCAAAATCCTAGCAAGTCCTAGCAAGTAGCATGCGCAGGTAAAGTTCGAAAATCACCAGAGCAGGCACGTTCTATTGTGTATTTTTCTCCATATAATAAATCTGGTCACCTTACATTACAGGCGCTAAACATCTTTATAGAAATAAATTAGTTAATTATAGACTGGTTTATACTATTGCATTAACATTCTTTTTTACATAGTCTGTATTAAATTGTTTGAGTGCTAATGGAATAATCAATGCAACCAAAACAATGTCAGGGAAAGTAAAAGTAAAAAAGAGATATCACTGGAAAGGAAACGCTGGATGTTTTGATTAATACATGCAGCGATGTCCCCAGAAGTGTCTCACAGTTCTCATTGCAATGTAATGAAACTCTCATAATATCATACTTCACTGGACTTCACACTTCCCAGCACATTAGGTGAGAAGCAAAACACTGCACAGTGAGACTGACCTAGTGAGCTTCACACCTCATTGTATAAACATTCCCATTTACCCTGAGTTCTCCTGATCACGGCTGGTGGGTGTTTGGCTGTGTGTCTACAGCTGGAGAAATTCAGTATGCTCACACCCTTATATCCTGTTATGCCTTGGGCCTTTCTTTTAATGTAAAGTACCTCCTAGTGGTCCCCAATTTTCTGAAACAATTAAATAAAGCCAGTGATTCATAATTGTAAATATATCAGTCATATTATTTTACATATAACCCACTATTCCCACTATTGTAGTAAAATATTATTTTACATATCACATTACAGATGAATACTATTCTTTTATATTCTTTTTTTTTTTTTTTTATAAATCACTATGTATATAGACAGAACAATTAGAATGCATACCAAAAATACACACCAGTAATGTGAAAACTATTTAAAAATATGACTTATTATAGGCGACAGATAATAAACAACACGGTAACAGGAATTAATGTTCGTTCACTATTTTTATTCTCATTTATAAAATGTCAGATTTTTCTTAAAATAGTTTATTTTTATTATATAAACAAATAAAAATAATAATAATCATCAGCTTTTTATATTATGCCACTAATTCCACAGCGCTGTACAGAGAGCTCACCTACCCCAATCTATCAGACAACCCAACTTCCTTCCTAGTAATCAAGCCCATCTTAAATTTTACAAATGTGGCTTTAGCCGTGGACATATCCTTACGGTTTAGCCATTCACCTATCTCTCTCTTCTACTGGTTTTTGTTACAAACTTTTTATTATCTGCCTCTTTTACAACAATATGCATCCCAACTGTCCCAATTTAGACGGGTGTGAGGGGATTGTTCCGCCATCCCGATTATCAGGACTTTTGTTCCGATTCGGTGACAGATGGGAGATATGCTCCTTAAATGCCCCATGTAGCAGTGGGTGTGCACAGCATTGAAAGGGTAGGGTAAGGGGGCTGCTGATGGCCCATGCTTCTGCCCCTCGGGGACATGTTCTGATTCTGAAATCCTGGAAGTTGGGACATATGCAACACTACAGCACTTTATAGAAGATAGTGATAGCAACACACAGCCTGATAGTACTAAGCAATTACAATGTAAGTCACAGAATAGGTAGGCTGGAATCACTGGTGTGTGCTAATAAGTGTTAATTTGGGTATATATATATATATATATATAATCTGGTTGCTGTGGATGCCCCCCCCCCCTGGCCTCTCACAATGGGCAGAGGAGTATTACATTTATGATTATAACAGCTACTGTTTACCAGAGCCAGGACAAGGCATTTCTTTACCTGAGGCAGCTATTCTGAATTGTGCCCATCCCCCACATGCACCAAGCCCCCTACAAAGTCATCTTGTGTGAACTGGTGTGTTTAGGAAAGCACAGTGGTGCACATATATGTATACACATTGACACTGCTGCAGAATGCAAAATGCTGAACTTCATGTTCATATTAAAAATACATATGAAGAAAAGGATGAAAATACAACCTGGCCTCTGTGTCTTGCAGCTTGTGGGATTGTCTTCCATGGTGCTCCAGCTGGGGCTGCCCCTATGCTTTAAAGTGGGGAATCTTCTTTGTCCATGTGAGTAGATGTGGACAAAGGACCTGGCATTAGATGAGAAACAACCTGCATGGCGCACAGTACAACTTCACTGCATGGATGCTCCCGAACCCAGTATAGTTCTATCTGTTAAGAGACATGTGGCCACTAAATGTAATTTTCACAGAAAATCACTATTTTTAAATAAAATCATTAGAGTCATGAATTCTCTTGTGTTTAAGGTTAGGCTCTGGGTTATTTTTATACTGGATTTTGGCTAATAATAGAAGTTTATTTATGGAGAAGTGCTAGGGTAGCATTGATGTCAGCGCTAATTTAGCCTAACCATCATGACCCTAAAGGCTACTTAAAACATTCCCTTTCTTTGGAAACTAAAGCGACAATGCTCTAGAGTTCCACTCCCTGTTTCCTGAGTAGTAGAACTGCCTCTTGATGATGGCGAAGCCTTGTGTGCAGTTTTTCATGCAAAACCTTGTATCAGCCTACAGGAATGATATGCTGTTGATAGCCTTTCATTTCTTGTCACAACCACTGCATACACCCAATAAAGAGCCCCATTCTTTGCCAAAAAACTTAAAACTTTGGGACTTGGAGAAGAAGAACTGAGGTGTATAATTCATCCATGTATCCAGCAATACCTGTCTGCTGGAAGGAGTGGCACTAAAGTTAGAAGCTAATCAACAGCCTTTGCTCTCACCATGGTTTGGATACGCTTGAATGCTGACGAGAAATCCGACAAAGAGAAGACCTACAAAAATAAACGCAGATTAAGTGTTTAAACACTTAACTTGCGGGGTCCTGATATTGCCGCTTTAAATTAACATTGATGGTGGTCGCACTAACGGCAAACTGTACTGCACTGTCCATTCGGAAGCAGTTCTTGTCAGCCTTCTGGTGCCATCGGATATCTGCAGAGTCGGGTTTCAGGAAAGTCTGTGTATATTGCAATAGTTTTTTGATCAAATCTTTTTTTTTTGTCTTCTCTTTGTCGGATTTCTCGTCAGCGTTCAAGCGATTACCACGGCTCACCATTGCTTCCTGCAGCTGCCTGAGTACAAGGGCCCTTCAAATAAGGGCTTGGAACTGTGTCCCCAACATTCTGTGGCCAAAGCAAATGCTTTATTGTAGCATCCCGGCACTGTCTGCTAGTATATATTATTGTTTGCTTTTGTTCTTTTTTAAAAAATAATATAGAATGCAATGAAAGTAAAATACTATCAATTCAAGGGGACTAGCATAAGGTACAATTGTAAGCAGTTTTTATAGTAAATAGTACATATGTTACAATTTATGTAAAATCTTTGGTATCTAAAATTCCAATAGTAGCTCAAAAGTTCATCAATTTTTCATTACAATGTGTCGCATTTAGAGTTAGACATATGTTGATTTATGGACATAGCTATACACATTTTCAAACTACATATTCATACCAATATGTGTCCATATTTATGTTTCAGCATATCTTAAACCTGTGGACCCTTAAATCTGAAGAGGTGGAATGGTGCATGCAAGCTTAAGCTGAGTACAGTAAGGGCATGGAGATGCAACATAATGAGACTTGGAAGCAGACCCAGATACGCTTCTTAGAGGACGTATGTTTCTTGGATACAGGAGGCCTAGTGTAAAGATAAGTGAGATGATGATGGCCTCAGCAGCACTCTCTGGCTGCTTGGCTGCTGCTTGCATGTTGACCCCTCCAGCTTCAGTACTTTTTTTCTTTGCGGCTATATTAGGTCAAGTGTACTAGCCTCAAAGTCAGTGATCATATTGGTAGAGGGAGCTTAACGCAAATTACTAATACACAATAAAGATCTCTACTTTCTATCCAAAATTCAATATATAACACAGAGCATATTTAGGTAGCATATATATAATACATAAATATATAATACATAATATCACACCAACCCAGTAGTAAGCTATCAATTAATATATTCAAGAACTGCAGTTATGTGGCTAATAACACCCAACCTCAAGTGACCCTGATGTGTGACAGCCAGCACCAAAAAAAAAAATGTCGCAGACAGGCTGGCTTGGGCCCCCCATTAAACACTGCTCCCTCCTGCTGTGCTTACTGTGTTCTGCTGGCCTTGTCTGACAGTATTAAATTTGAAATATAATACACTACACCAATTGTCTTTGGTCTGAATAGGGTTATGAACCCCATACTTTCACTTCCTGGTTTTGTCTATCCTCTAAATAAGTGGTCGGCAACCCCCGGCATGCATGCCAGATATGGCACACCGACCACTTCTATCTGGTATATTGGAGCTCGCCAGAGCTCCACAGCTGCCTCATTAAAGAAGCAGATGATGGCTGAAACTAAACTTCTCTGCATATGTAGCAGCTCCATTTCGGGCATCATCAGGTGCTTTAGTGAAGCAGCTCCCAGGTTTTGTTATGGAAGAGGTGTGCTGACTCCAAAGTTAAGTAAGAGAAACACCATGAATTGGGGGCACAACTATGTGGCATACTATGAATGCCGGCACAGGTATGTAGCATACTATGAATTGGGGGCACCGCTATGTAGCGTACTATGAATTGGGGGCACATCTATGTGGCATGATATGAATTGGGGGCAGTGGCATAATATGTGTTGGGGGCACAATTATGTGGCATTATATGAATTGGTGGCACAACTATATGGCATAATTTGAACTGGGGCACTACTGTGTGGCGTAACATGAACATTTATTTGTCTGCCCATTACTATTAATATTATTATATTAGCATCATAACGCAAGACACAATTAAATGTTATATATATATATATATATATATATATATATATATATATATATATATATATATATATATATATATATATATATGCTGGGAGCCCACTAATGAGGATTGCTTCATATTATTATATACATTTGTATAGTTCTATGCTCCTTCTATAGTGAATCTTACCTGTTTTATATATCTCTGATGTCCTGTGATTGTTTGTATATTTTGATTGGATTATTGCCATTCATTTAATCTGTGGATTTCACTGTCACATCTGTACATAGCCTTGGGTTATGAACCTACTGTCTGCGTATTGATCCATGTATTTTAGTATATGATATGTGGTTTTTATATTATCCACTAGTTTACTGATTGTCACATACGTTAGGATGTGATTTTTACTGTTAATTAGATTAAGTTGTTCTATGATGATCGTCTTACCGGAAGTTCCAAACCGGAAGTGACATATCGGGATAGAGATGATCCCGCCTACCCCGGAAATCACGTTATGATTGGCTCCATATTAAGAGGACTTGAGTATTTAGGAGCCGGCTGTTACCTTTTCAACTATGACTCCTTGAAAAAGTATTTTTTTAAGACGAAATGCGTCAGTAGTGTTGCGCTGTTATCTGACTCCTGTGACTACCTTTTGGGTGTCTGGATTGTCGCCGGCTGGTACCTTCCATCATCTGCGAGTGTCCATAGGACAGATAAGCTGTTTTATCATTTTTTTCATGTACGGGCATTTATTTTTAAGAGCTGCAGTGTGAAATATTGTGCTATTAAATTCATGATTTTTAGAGAATCTAGGTGTGGTTCACTGACAGTATCACACTATTGTGGCTTATATTTAAGTTTGCAGTTATCCACCTTGCCTAATGTCAGGAGGGGACATTTGCCATCCAGGATCGCCCTGATTGCCAGTATCCACCTGTGGTGCCATCAGAGGGATTTCCTCACATATCATTCTGGCTATAATATTTTGAACATCTGGTACGGGAACCATATATTTTTGGAAGATTACCACTGTTTATAACTTTTAATTGCACTATGTGAGGCGCCCCCTGTCTTTTGTATTTTTTCTAATAGGTCTCACACCTGCAGATAGGTGTCGAATGACTGGGGAGCTGCCTACTGTATTTAAGTATTAATTTTTTTCTGACTTTCACGATATATATTTGCACTCTTTAAGCGCTTTACAGCTTAGAAATACTGGGTTTCACACATATATATATATATATATATATATATATATATATATATATATACAAATACACACACACACACACACACACACAAACCCCTGGCACACCTGGGCTTGACTAGATTTTAGCTAGCACACTGATAGAAAAAGGTTGTCAACCCCTGCACTAGATACTAATATCACTTTTTGATACTGTTTAGAATTCCATAAATAATGTGTCACCTAAAAATTGTTGTTTTTTTAATAAGTTGTCAACGTTTTCAATGTTTGATAAGACATGCAACCAAGGTGAAGCCATTCTGAGCAGTTGTTGATGCCCTCTCCATTGAACTTATCATTAACATCGATGAAAAGTTCACAAGCAGGGTCATTGACACTTACTTGGCTTGTTGCAGACAACCAAGTGACAAAATGAGAGTTTAAAGCAAGTACTGGTGAATCCAACAAATAAGGTAAGTGATTTTATTTTTTCCTAAGTCTACGTGATTGAACTTCACTGATAACTAAATTGTTATCTCTTTGGAGTCATCCTTTAATGTATCTTGTACTCTAAAGTATAAGGATAATAGAAGTCAAGAAGTTCCATGATCACATAAAGGTACCAGGCTGCACACTGAGGGCCTCATGTAGAGTCTGCTTTCTTTGCATAACAAACATGCTCCCATAGGGCATGAGTCATCAAGGAGACCAATGCATAAAAAAAGGAGTAACTTTGCACCTGGACAAAACCATGTTGCATTGGAGGGGGTGGTAAATTTAAAATACGATGGCAGATTTATAGTTGAGATAGGACATGTCCTAGACCAACTGTAAATTTCAGTGTAAAAATAAAGCTATCAACTATTTGTGTGCTACATGAAAAAAACAGCCAGTATTTAACATATGTGCAAAATAATAAACAAATTTGCACTCCTTTTATTGTAACATGGTTTATCCCGGAGAACATTTGCTCCTTTTTTTGCCTTACTTTCCTTAATGACTGAGGCCCTTAGTGTGCATCTGCACCAAATATGCATACGCATACATCAGTATGCAGATCTTGTTGCAAACTTGCAATACAATAATGAGTGTCTGCAGGCAACAGTGAAGCATTGTGGAGGTTCTTTGCGAGTTTGGGGATGCATTTCAGCAAATTTAGTTGGGGATTTGGTCAGTATTAATGGTGTCCTCAATGCTGAGAAATACAGGAAGGTTCTCATTCATCATGCAATATCATCAAGAAGACGTCTGATTGGCTCCAAGTTTATTATGCAGCAGTACAAGGATCCCAAACATACAGCCAATGTCATTAAGAACTATCTTCATCATAAAGAAGAAAAATAAGTCTTGGAAGTGATGATATGGCCCTCTGATCTCATCATCATCGACTCTGTCTGGGATTACATGAAGAGACAGAAGGATTTGAGCAAGCCTACATATACAGAAGATCTGTGGAAGTTCTCCAATATTTTGTTTTCTTTGCCGTGGCGCAGCCTGGGGTGGGAAAAAGAGGGGTGGGGGTAGAGAGGAGAACACAGAAACAGTGGTACCTGTAATATACGTGGATGCTTATTGGTGTAAGCAGTAGATTATAGCTCTTTTTGCTGTTGTTGGTCTATAGCTCTTTTGCCCTGTTCACAGCTCTGATGCAGTGTATATTGGTGTGGTGGTACCGTCTGTGTGTGGGTAATGTTTATAGCAATGCTAGAATATGTGGGCAGGGATGTTTATAGCTCTTTGTTACCTCTGTTTTATAGCTATAGATAGAGTGGTGATGAGGACTGCCTATAAACAGTCTTGTGTGTTTATGTGGTAGGTGATTGACCTGTATTATTGGTCTCTTCGTGGTGGTTTATAGCTCTCTGTCTGTTGGCTATGTATATTTAGCAGATGTGTGTGTGTGTCTTGTGTTTAGTACTGGTGTAGTTGCGTGTAGATGTACAGGTGCGTGCACATTTCTTTTGCTCAAAATGCTCTTATAAGAGCAGTTATGTCTGGACGGTGCCCTTCCTTGTATTTAGCCGCAGAGGCTAATAGTTGGGTAGCGGTGGTTGGTGGGATTGCTTGTAGCTTTTGCCGAGCAGTCCCATCCCCCCCATCCCCTCATCCCATTGGACATCAACCACAGGTGCCAGGTACCACTGTTTCTGTGTTCTCCTCTCGACACCCCCCCACCCCTCTTTTTCCCACCCCAGGCTGCGCCATGGCAAAGAAAACAAAACAAGCAACGAGCCCGGGAACAGGAACACCCGAAAATTCCGTAACGGCAGCACCAACCACAAAAACACTCCCTCCAAGCGCAGACGTCCAAGGTAAGCTCCCTCAAAAGAGCCCCTGCCACCCACTCCTGAACCTGGAAGTTCCACAAGGACAGTCAGCAGCTACAACCTCTGAACATGGAACACGCAAGATTCCTGAGAACACAGAAACTGAACAACATCTTCAGCAACACACCATTAGACACCCCCATAAACACCCCGATAGAAGAGAATTTCTGCACCAAATTTCTGAAACTAGAGAAACTTCTAACTACCGAGATAAAACTTTGGTGGGACAAATCGACCCTGAGCAAATACCTGGAACAAAAAAGAATACCAAGAGGTTTAAGAATACAGAAAGCGCCCACCTTTACACCCCACAACAAAAACTTCGAGGAAGAATGGAACGAAATCCTGGACACGTGCTCAAGAAATTTGATAGAACTCATCATAAAGGACAGACAAGCATCCTTAAAAGAAATTGAAAAAGAAATAAAGGAAATACAGGAAACCTTCCAACCTCTAGAAAACCTAGAAGACTACAAACAACTAGAAAGACTCACCCAGAGCAAGCTCAACAAACTAGAAGACAACATCATCCTGACAAAACAGAAGAAATTCCACAGAGACTACACAGACTACCAAGAAGGAAGAACACACGGAAACATCTTTCAAAAAAAATCACCAAACACCACAAGACAAAAAAGAATCGCAAGATCAACGACAACAACACTTTACCCACCTCTCCTAAGAACCGGAAAACCACAAAGACCACCACTCATCTCTACACTACCAAGAAACCCCAACCAGAAAAGAGTATACAAACCACAGAACGCAAGGAACTTCTCATACGAAACCCTGAATCAACAAACAGCAAGACAACAATACATGGAAGGAAAGAAAACCCACGAAAACTCCATACACTCAGAATAAGAAAAAATAATGAACACAATCCAAGATCTAAACATCACCATCCACGAAAATCAAAACCAAGACTCAGAAGTAGAAGAAACACTAGAATTTTTTTTTAGAATTTCTCCAGAAACAACCGGATCCGCCATACCAACCACCAAACACGCCAGCCCTAAAAAGGAAAACACTATCTACAGACTCAGAAGAGGAAAAAGAGGAGGAACACTCGCAAAAAGAAGAACCAGGAAACGCACAGAAAAAGAAGAGGTAAAACCAGAAGGCATATTCAACCTCAGCAGTCTCACCCTAACCAACCACTTGACCACACTTCTGAATAAAGGATTGAAGTTCGCACCAAAGAACCACATCGACATATTCAACACCTACATAGACCTCCACAAATTCACAAGAAAACTATGCCTGAAAAAATTCTTCAACAGATGCAACAAAGAAAAAGAACATAAAGATAGCAGTAAGGAGGACTCCCCATATGTACACACCAACCTGAACATCAAGTCCAACTTCTTCCCGCAACAAATGAAAGGGGCATACATTAAAACCTTCAAAACCCTGGCTGAAAAAGATCTGGAGAAATTTAAAAAGAAAAAGGTAAGACTCCCTAATCTCTCTCCACAGGAAAAACAGGCCCTCAAAGACTTTAAAAGAAACAAGGACATCGTTTTGAAACCGGCCGACAAGGGAGGAGGAATAGTCATCCTCAACAGAGCAGACTACCTAGACGAAGCAAATGGACTCCTCAGCGACGAATCAACATACAGAAAATTAGAATACGACCCCACTAGCAAATACCACAAAGAACTCCACAAATTACTAAATAAAGGCCTCAAGGACGGCATACTTAACAAAAAGGAATACACCTACATCTCCACACCAAACCCAAGTATCCCAGTGTTCTACTATCTACCAAAGATCCAGAAGAACACCAAGAAACCACCAGGAAGACCCATAGTGTTCAGAATAGAATCACTCACCAGTAACCTCTCAGAATATATTGATCACTTCCTACAACCCTTAGTGAACGCACAAAGAAGCCACCTCAAGGACACGACACAAATTCTGAAGATATTGAACGCAATAAGATGGGACGAAAGCTACACTCTAGTCACATGCGATGTAACTTCCCTCTACACAATCATCGATCATAAGAAAGGATGTGAACACAGCAAACATTATCTGGAAAAAAACGAAGACATACCAAACTGCCTTCATCACAGAAGCCATCACCTTCATTCTTGACCACAACTACTTCTGGTTCGAAGACCACTACTACAAACAGACCACAGGCACCGCAATGGGTACGAAATTTGCGCCAAGCTACGCGAACCTCTACATGGCAAAATGGGAGGACGACAACATATGGAACAACAATCCCCACCACAATAACATAGTAACATGGAGAAGATACATAGATGACATCATATTCATATGGAAAGGTGACGACAAAGACCTCTGCTCCTTCCTAGAATACATCAACCACAACGACCTCAACCTGAGATTCACCTCCCAATCCAGCAAGAAAGAAGTAGAATTCCTGGACCTCACCATCTACATCAACAACAACACCATTCAAACCAAAACGTAGATGAAATCGGTGGACTGCAATAGCTACATCCCAGCAAACAGCAATCACCACAAGACATGGCTAAGGAATATCCCAGGAGGACAATTCAGAAGAATTAGAAGAAACTGCTCAAGCATGGAAGCTTTTAAAGAACAAGCAGAAAAAAATGAAACAGAAGTTTATAGAGAGAAACTACGACCAAGATCACCTGGAAGAAGAATTAGAAAAAGTAGAGAACCTGAAAGGGAAGAACTTTTCTCATATAAACCCAAAGAAACAAAAGAAGAAAGCGCACCACTCTTCATCACGAACTACCACAGCAACCACAGGAAACGCGAAACCATCCTGCGTAAACACTGGCACATCCTGCTCGAAGATGAACAACTTAAGGAACACTTACCACCAAAACCAAGAATTGTGTACAGAAAGGCAAGAAACCTAAAGAACATGGTAACGGCCAGCTTCATCCCCACCAACACAAAGGAAAAGAGGAACAAAGAGAAGGGAAAAAGGGTTTCTACCACTGTAACAGATGTCTAGCATGCAAAACAGTGAAACACAGCTCCACCAAGCCATCCACCGTATTCACATCAAATTCAAACAGAAGCACACACGCAATCGAAGACAAAATGACCTGCAACTCCACAGGAATAATCTACCTACTAGAGTGCCCCTGCAGACTGCAGTACATAGGAAGAACAATCAGAAACCTCAAGACAAGAATTCCGGAGCATATAAGGAACATAAGAAAGGGAATGCAGAACCACAGCGTTTCAGAACATTTCAGAGTGACCCACCATCAAGACCCCACAGGACTGAAAATCATGGGGATCAGACAGATCCCCAAACCATGGAGAGGAGGCGACTACATAAAACTAATATCAAAAGAAGAAGCAAGATGGATCTACACACTTGGGACCCTCACACCGAAAGGCCTCAACATAAATTTCGAACTAGGAAGCTTCTTGTAAGTATTCCCCCCGCCCCGAAACCCAAAATAAAAACAGCCCGCCACCGCCACAATTAACACCTATCCCCACCACAACGCTTAGTCCAACCGCCATCACCACAAAAATCATATTATAAATTAATCCCCCCCCCCCTCCCCGTACAATTTATACCCCAATAGTACAATATTACACCACACCACTTATCCATCTAATACATATCCAGATCAGATCCACTCTAATCTAAACCTTAGCCAACTGGTCATATGCCAAACGATAAGTTATAAATACAAATTTAATTTAAAATTAAAATAAAATTAAAAGAACTAAAATAAACCAGCAATCTAACCCACATTAGCATTTTAACAATAAACTATACAATTGCCCAGCAGATGGTAGGGTTACCATACCCATCCTCCAAACACGGCCAATACCCACATACCCCTTCCTCCCCGAATAATAACAATATTAACATCAAATCCCAAAATTAAAGCAATCCTAAGAAATTATTCCAGACCACGAGCTTGTCCCCCACCCCCTCCCTCCACATTATCAGCATATAGTCAGCCTATCTATAAATTTCCCCTACTTTTTATGTCCCCATCCCTTCATAATTATACACTTAATGCCAATCACAGCATTAAACATCCACCCCATGTATTACGTCTCCCACCAGCGCTTAAGTTCGCAATGTTCACCATACTCAATAATCGTTTACAGCATCATTTTTATCCCCCTTTAAACATATGCCCCATATCCTTCCATTGACAACCTCCAAAATCAGCCACATCCACCCCGTAAATCCCGATTCCCATCAGCACTTAAATATTTTAGGCATAACGTTACACCAGCAAGGAGATCTATTAAAATCCAAACAAACTCCCCAATCTGTTGCACAATAATCGGCAGCAGCCACCAACCTTATAAAATTTACATGCTAACTATTTAAAAAGTAATTAAAAAAATATTTAAAAAGTAACTTAATTAAAATCAAAAGCTTTAAACAAATGACACCCTTACTCCCCGCCTCCCCCTCCCATCCCCTCATCCCATTGGACATCAACCACAGGTGCCAGGATAAGAAGGAAGGAACACTCACAGTACAGCCACATCCCTGACAAAGTCTAAGGACGAAACGCGTTGGTTCCGATAACACCCCACAGAGACACTCTTGGAAAACTCAGCCGAACTCCCAAGTTACTGAACGCCGCAGAAAACACCACCCGAACACTGCCACAAAAAGAAGGCAGCGGAGAGGGAACAGATTCAGCCACTCTGCAGTGGAACGCACACACGCTGTGCGCTCCACCAACCCCGGAAGTTCGGGACCGCCACACGCAGGCGCAGAAGGTGACCTCAAGAGTACCCAGCCAGCCAGAGGTAGCGGACCACTCTGCACGTATATTGCAGGTACCACTGTTTCTGTGTTTTCCTCTCTACCACCCCTCCCCACCCCTCTTTTTCCCACCCCAGGTTGCGCCACGGCAAAGAAAACAAAACAAGCAACGAGCCCGGGAACTGGAACACCCGAAAATTCCGTAACGGCAGCACCAACCACAAAAACACTCCCTCCAAGCACAGACGTCCAAGGTAAGCTCCCTCAAAAGAGCCCCTGCCACCCACTCCAAGTTCTCCAATATGTTTGGAACAACTTCCCTGCTGAATTCCGTCAAACACTGTGTGCAAGTGTACCTAGAAGAATATTTGCATTGATGCTGTTTTTTTTTTAAACTCTTTATTTAAAGAGGAAACAACAGGTAAAATACAATCAACATATTTGACATAAAAGTATTAATATTCAAAGTGTCTCCTCTGTAATTTTATACATTTATATCGGTGGGGAATGGGGGCTAGGGGAGGGTAAAAGAGGAAGGAGGGAAGGAAGGTAGAAAGGCACAGGTCCTGTTAACAACATCGCTAATAAGTAAATAAGTAAACAAGCCAACCTGGAACATCGCTAGGAAGAGCTAGGCCACACTATTGCATTAGCTACCAAAAAGAAGAATAGCATACAAACGTTACTCACCAGCAGCACGCCGATACCAGCCTGGGGGATCCGGGGGCAGCCCAAGAGCTATATTCCATCTGCGGGTGGGAGAGCCGTGCTAGACAGACAGCTGCGGCTTTCTAGTAGAAACCACGGGGCCCACACCCTATCGAAATTATGTGATTTATCATGAAGGTAACACGTTATTCTCTCCATGCTTGCGACATGTCATATGTAGGACCGTAATTCCTGCATAGAGGGGGCCCTAGGGTCGTTCCAATGTTTTGCTATTAGGGATTTAGCAGCTTCCAGGAAATGGGAGATAAGCTTGTTAGAAGGCGCGCTCTCATCAGGTATAGGGCGAGAGAGAAGGCATGACCAGGGGTCCTTATCTATCTGTTGTTCTGAGACAGAGTTTATGAGTGTAAGGACCATATTCCAAAAAGGAACTATGCGAGGGCAGGTCCACCATATATGTAGCAACGTGCCTCTCTGGCCACATTCCCGCCAGCAGCTCGGAGTGGCCGTAGGAAACATTCGAGACAGCTTATCAGGAGTATAGTACCACCTATAGTACACCTTGTAGGCTGTTTCCTTAATTAGTGTAGAGATCGAGCTCTTGGCAATCCCCTCCCTGATCTCCTCCCAGCATAGGTCATCTGGAGGAGGTCCCAGGTCATTCTCCCATTCCCGCTCATGTCGGCCAGGAGTATCAAAAGTATAGTCTATGAGCCAATTATAGATCCGGGAGATCATCCCTTTGGTGAGAGGGGAATGTAGACATATATATTCAAAAGAGGTAAGGGCCCGGAAAACCTCCTGGGGAGACATCGACATGGCAAAGTGTCGGACCTGGAAGTACTCAAAAAAAAAGCGCTCGAAACGGTTCAAATCTGTGATTAAGTTCTGATATAGAATTTTGATTGACCACCAGGTCCGAAACCACCCTTATTCCCGCCTTCATCCAATGTTTAAACTGCTGAGTTGAATTGCCAGGAGGGAAGTGTGGGTTGCCCCAGAGAGGAGTCAGAGGTGATATAGGGGAGGACAATTTATATTTGGCCCGGCATGAGTCCCAAAGGGACAAACAGAATTTAAGAGATTGGAGAGAGGAGGCCGCTGGTGGTCTATCCACATTGGCCAGGCCCCAGAGTGATGCCATAGAGGGGACCTCAACATAGTGGGTCTCCAGATCTATCCATGCTATGGACTGGTATGGGGCAAAGGTTACCGCCACCTGGGTCATATGGGATGCCAAAATATAAAATTTAATGTCTGGAAAGCCTCTGCCTCCCCGAGCCCTGGGCTTTTTGAGCACTGCTATCGAGATTCTAGGGGGCTTGGCACGCCATATAAACTTTAGGAAGGAGGAATGCAAATCTCTAAACACAGAGTCGGGAACCCTCACCGGAAGAGTCTGAAAGAGATATAGAAGTTTAGGGACCAAGTTCATCTTAATAGCGATAATCCTCCCCAGTCACGATATGATATAGCTCTTCCAAGTCCTGTTTAATTTTAGACAGAAGAGGGGGGAAGTTTTCCCGATATAATCTATCATAGGTCGAAGTGATATATACTCCAAGGTATTTGATCTTATTCGGCTGCCAGCGTAGTGCAAAATTGGTCTGTAAACTGGACCTAAGGGAAGGGGAAGTATGAAGGAGCATGGCCTCTGATTTAACAAATTTAATTTTATAGCCTGAAAGGAGGCCATATTCATCCATAAGTTTATATAAGGCGGGTAAAGACTCCTGAGGGTTCGTCAGGGAAAGAAGTATGTCATCTGCGAAGAGAGAGACCTTGAATTCCCGTGGCCCCACTGTCACGCCTGAGATCGACGCCGTCTGTCTGATAATCGCCGCCAAGGGTTCTATCACTAGTGCGAAGATTAAGGGCGAAAGGGGGCAGCCCTGTCTTGTCCCGTTGGAGAGGGAAAGATAGTCGAATAGAGATCCATTAACCAGGACCCTAGCTGAGGGAGAGTTATAGAGGGCAGATACCCCGGTCAGAAATTCAGCCGTGAAGCCATACGCCTTCAGAGCAAGAGTCATAAAGTCCCAAGAAATTCGATCAAACGCCTTCTCGGCATCCAGTGAGAGCATCATGGCCGGGATGCATCTTTGGTTAATAATTTGGACAAGGTCAATCGCACGGCGAGTATTATCCATAGCCTGGCGGCCCGGAATAAAACCCATCTGGTCATAGTGGATTAGATCTGGAAGGACTCCATTCAGACGGGTGGCCAGGATCTTTGCGTATATCTTAATGTCCACATTAAGAAGGGAGATGGGACGGTAGCTTGCACAGTCGCTAGGGTCCTTCCCCTCCTTATGTATGACTACAATACGCGCCTCCAACATTGACTTAGGGAAAGGTTCTCCATGCCAGACAGCATTAAACAGGGAGCGGAGGTGGGGAACCAGGGTCTGGGAAAATCTTTTATAGTAGGCTGTGGAGAAACCGTCAGGCCCCGGGGCCTTGGAAGTCTTTTGGGCCTTGATAACTGCCAGTATTTCCTCCGATGTAATCTCCTCATTCAGTTGTTGGGTAAGACTACTGGAAAGGGTAGTGAGGTTCGCTTGTCTCAGAAAAGCTGCTATAGTATCCGCAGGGGGAGCACTCCCGGGATTTAGAGCATCCAAATTATACAGTGTGGAATAAAATTTCTGAAACTCACGCCCTATCTGGTCAGGACGGTGAATGGGTGTGCCAGAAGGAGACTTCAGGACCATAACGTTGTTTGGGAGATCTCTGGGCCCTCAGACGGGTGGCTAATATTCTGTCAGCTTTATCTCCCTTCTCATAGAACGTCTGCCTCAGCCTTTTCAAGGCCGAGGCAGTGGATTCAGAGAGAAGGAGGTTCAACTCAGATCTGACCTTTAGAAGTTTGGACAGTACCTCTTCATCAGAGGATAGTTTATGCTGTCTCTCCAAAGTCTGGAGTTGAATAGTTAATGATGCCCGTTTGGAGATGGCCAACTTCTTAAGGCGTGAGGCCATGCTAATAAGGTGGCCCCGCACCACTGCATTATGTGCTTCCCAGAGAGTCATGGGGGAAGTATCGGGGAGGTCATTAAAGAGAAAATACTCGTCAAGAAGGGTCCGGAGCTCTAAAATGAGCGGCTGATCATGGAGAATGGAGTCATTAATACGCCACGAAGCGGGGCGAGGGCGAGGTACTATGTCTGAGAGATCAGCTGAGTGGTCAGACCACACCATCGGGTGTATGTGAGCCGCCCTGAGCCTTAATGATAAATCGTGACTGAGGAAGACCATGTCTATTCGTGAATAGGTACCATGAACCGGGGAGTAAAATGTATAATCTTGGGATGAGGGTTCCCTGAGCCTCCAGGAGTCAAAGAGGAGATGATGGGAGAGAAGGGATATCAAGGCCTTAGATTTACGACACTCCGAGCTACTGACGGGGGAGAGCAAAGTGGACTATCTATCTATAGAATTATCTACTACAACATTAAAGTCCCCTGCCATAATCATTTCTCCCTGGCGCACCTGAGAAAGCAAAGAGTCTAGAGCAGCAAGAAATGAATGCTGGTTTTGATTTGGGCCATACACATTAACTAGGGTGCATAAGGTATTATTGAGTTTACCCACTAGTATTAGAAATCGACCGTCAGGGTCAGAATGAGATGTCAAAAGCTCAAATGTTACGTGGGATGCAAAAAGTGTAGCTACCTCCCCGCTTTTTCTGTCTGGGGTCACAAGCATGGAAAGCAGAAGGGTACCGTTTAGACTTTAGTTCTGGATGTGAATGACGTGTAAAGTGTGTTTCCTGAAGAAAAACTATGTCTGCTCTATGTTGTTTAAGTGTGAGGTAAAGTGTTGTACGCTTTTGTGGGCTGTTCAAACCTTTAACGTTCAATGAGAAGACTCTAAGAGCCATCGGGAGGTGAAGACAGGGCCCCCAGCGAGGACCAGTCGCGCTACAAAAGAAAAAGAGAACAGTTCCAAGTTAGCACAAGAGCTATAAAAACAAAAAGTATGAAGGAGTGCCTGGGGTAAGAAAGGAGAGGAAGGAAAGGAGAAGGAAAAAAGGGAAGTAGGGTAGTGGACAGGGCCAGCGTGCGGGGGCACACCTGGTCCGTGATGCCGGCCAGGGAAGGTACGGGGCAGTGCCAATGGCACGGGGGGGCCGGGCAAGGGCAATATACCCATTATGGGAACGTGGCCAGGGATACGAACACTGAGAAGGCCTGGGCGAACAAGCCGTAAGATGTGGACACCCACATTACCTCCCAGCCAGGGTCAGAGAAGCAATATAGCAAGATAGGTGGAAAAGGAATGTCGTGGGGGAAGGAAATTAAACCACTACCCAAAGTCAGTGAAATGGCAAAACATAAATAAAGAAAATAAACTAAGGGTAGTAGATGAGTAGCTTACTGAAACATTTAGAGAACAATACAATAACGTAATCACACAGAAAGTTAGTAAGAAAACAGATTAACCCAACATCTGGGGCCAATGGCCCCTACTTCCTCCCAAACTACATGAGAAGGACCGAAAACCAGCGGTCAGTCATGTAGAGAGAAGGTACATGAAACAGGGTGGGTTATATAACAAAAAGAAACAAGGAAACACAATGAGCATATATCAAGGCGGTGGGACAGTAACAGATGGTTTAGCGGTTCTCGTCACAGTCGACCATTCTTTAGACGGAGGCTTCCGGGGAGCAGGGGTGGATCCCATGGCGCTGGACTGCGATCCCGATGCCGCCGGGTGGGAAAGAGAAGTCGGGGCCGGGAGACCCAAGTTCCCAAGGAGTTGGACTGCTTCCGCCATTGAACGAGCAGAATGAGGCTTGTTATGATGCCAGACCAAAAGGCGGAATGGGAAGCCCCATCGATAGCGAATGTTATTGTCCCTGAGAGTAGATGACACCGGCTTCAGTTCACGTCTCTTGAGGAGCGTGAAAGGAGCAATGTCCTGGAAAATTTGCAAGGAGGCAACCTCAAACGTAATTGAGTCAGTCTTACGAGATTTCCCGCAGGATTGCTTCCTTGGTAGTATAATAGTGACAGCGAAGGATGACATCCCGGGTTGAGAGGGTTCTTGAGAACGAGGGCGAAGGGCTCTGTGGGCCCTGTCCAGGAGAAGCTGATCCTCTGGGGTAGCAAGAGCCAGGCTGGCAAAGAGTCTTTTAAGATATTGATCTAGGAGGGATTGATCCACCTCCTCAGGTATACCTCTGATGCATAGGTTATTACGCCTGGCCCTGTTCTCTTGATCTTCTTGTTGTTCCTGCATATGAAGCATATCTTGTTTCAATTGTTGGATGTCAGTCACTGTGGTTCTGTGAAAAGAGGCAGCTTCATCCATTTTAGTTTCCAAATGGTCCGTCCTATTCCCGAGGTCCTGAACCTCCGCCCTTAATGAGCCGATAGCTTTTTGAACCTCTGTTTGGACCGCCTGCACTGATTTCCTTATCTCCTTAACCTCCCGGAACAAGGATTGTAAGTCCTTGCGAGTCAGTGGCGAGGAATCCGAGTCGTCGGAGTCGGAGTGAGAGTGAGCTTCACGATGTGAAGAAGAGGTGTTTGGGGTCTTTGCCTCTGAAAACCCAAATTTCTTGAGGTTCTGAGAAAGATCCGGGCCACCTGTCTTCCTGCCACCCTTCGGCATGATGTACTCAGGGGGTCAGTTGCCAATAGATCACCCAGGGAGGGTTGCTGCAAAGGTTTCTGTGTTTAGATTAGAAAGGAGGACATCCCCACGACTTTCCAAGCTAGAATCCTGGCACAGGGGCCATGCGGAGCGTCATGACTTACTCCATATCGCGGCTTATATTAAAGCAGAACAATTTCCAGCTGGGTAGGAGTCCAGAACTGTTAGATTGTGATTATGAGGAAAGATGTGCGAAGAATGCTGCGACTTGTGCGTTTGAATGGAGTAGTTACCCAGAGACGCCATCCTGGAGATACGCACCCAGCGGAATGTTCAGACCCTCTTTGCGGAGAATCTCCGGGGAGATCCTGCAGCTTCAGAGCCACTATATGTAGATAGAGATCTGCAGCTTTGGTAATAGAGATTGCAGTACCAATTATCAGCCACTAGAGGGCAGCAGAGTATTATTGAACACAGCTTGCGACCAGCTCTGTGTAGTGAGATTGCACCGAGATTGTAAGGCAGGAGCAATACGCAGGGGATCGTTCTGCACACCTCACTGGAGAACCCTAGCCCCCGTTGTCTGTCAGCTGTGAGAGCCTGCTGAAGAGTGCTGCTTTCTTTCAGGTAAGGGCAAGTTCTTTAAAATTGTTCCCTGTAGGGATTGACAAAGGGGGAGGCACTAGGGAGTCCGTGGGCCAGTACCCGGTGTTTAGGCACCGGAGGGGAGTCCAGGTCGCTAGGTCTAGAGATCCACTTACCCCAGGAAAGGGAAGGGTAGAATTCTTATAGCGCCGCCTCGTCTTGCCCCCAACGGAAGTAGAGCGCCGGGAGGGTAGCAGTCACCCAGCCCCGAGGCCTCCGGACCGGAAGTAGGCCCTTCCTCCTTCAGGCCACGTCGGGCCGGCTCCACACAAATTATGTGGCCTCAGGCACAGGAGCCCACACAGGGACCGATGTCTCCAGCCACGTGGGTAAGACTCAGGATCGGGGAGCAAAGCGGGCAGCGGGGCAGGCAGTTGCGGCCAAGTCCTTCACAGGGCAGCCAGGTAATGACCGTGGTGGTTGGTCTGAGGGGGCTAGTCGCTCAAGGAGGCACCAAGATGTGGCGGTATCAGGGCACCACGGCCACGTCAGAAGGGCCCGCACCTCTCCCAGGCGGATAGCAGTCCTACCGGAGGTCCCTCCGGCAGCCGTAGAGACTCCCCCGCCTCCCAGATGTAATAAGGGAGAGCGGTGATTGGAGTTTGGGGTAAGATCCCCTCTGCTGCGGTGATTTTTAAGTGCTTATTCACCGAAGCTCTGGAAAACGTGCCTGTACAGTATGGCGTCCTGGCCACGCCCCCCGCATTGATGCTGTTTTGAAGACAAATAAATAAAGGTCACACCAAATATTGATTTGATTTAGATCTCTCTTCTGTTCATTCACTTTGTATTTTGTCAGTCGATAAAAATAAATTATGAACACTTCTATTTTAAAATACATTCTTACTTTACAGCATCTTTTCCACACCTGCCTAAAACATTTGCACAGTACTATATTTGTCCTAGTCCCTCTTTGGCTGGTCATGGAGTCTGTAGATTATCTTAAACAGACCATCAATGTACCCCAATCTGGCTAAAGCAGCTGGCACCTGTTCACTCGATGCCTTTGTTCAGGATGTGACCTTGTTTCTTAATGCCTGGAAAAGCATCCATTCTGCTTCAGCTGCACCAGCTCTTAATGCTCTCAGCTGTTTCCTTACCAAAGTAGCATTGTCCTTGTCAGGAGCTAAAGGATCCAGTAGTTCCAGTACTAGAATAAGGGCGAACCCGCTGCTGTGAGAAACCATTGGGCTCCTGTGCACTTCCAGCTTTGGGTGGTGCTTGTTGGGCTGTTTCTTTGAGCTTGGCTGCTACCAGCTCCCTCTTACAAAGGACCCTCAACAACTGTTAGGTGATCTACCTCGGAACTCATTGCTCATTGGAACACTTCTTATCTTATATTTTGTTGAGTGGAATCAATATCTTCTATCAGGCACTGAACCCAGAGCTCTGACTTGGACATACTGCAATAATTTAAGATCCTGTGCATCCTCCATACTGCAGTTACTCCTCTTCTGACAAGCCTTCAGGATGACATATTGGTTTGATCCTTCTTTTTATGTATAACAATTGCAAAGGCTTTACAGATACAGAGCTGTCTCAGGAGAATATTTATTCCAGAACTGCAGTTTTACGTGGCATGGCAGCTCCTGACACAGTGGTTATGCCCCCTGAACCATAGTGTTGTTTATACTTATATCAAAGAAATGGCTTTGCATTTCTTATCATTTTAATTTTATATATTTTTATGAGGGATTGGTGCGAGGGATCTCTGTATGAGATTGAACTACTATAAAAATATGACAAACTTTTGCCGTATATGAGTCTTCCCTGTCTCTATCCCACAACAGCCACCAGAAAAAGATAAGCAATTAGAGAATGCAGTAATTTCAGATAATATCACATCAAGCCAATTCTACAGACTGTCAGTCACTTGATGTCTGCTGTGTTGAAGAAAAATTGTAAGACATTTCTCTGTATTAAAATAAGTGAATGATATTTCCATATATACAGTATATGTTATGTGGAAGAGGGGGAATGTTCGTCAGGGCCCCCAGAGGAGCCCTGGCATTGTAAATTTCAGCGGTAGTGCATTGTGTATTGCTGCAATTTGCAGCGATTCATAATGATTGGTATTGCTGATTAATAACTAGTCTTCTAGAGATGATACTGTTGATCGACTTGTAGCTTCAACATGGCATGGTCTCATCCACAAAATTATAGCAGGTATATTAGCATAGAACTATGAGTAGCCTATAGTGTTGCATTTAGCAAGAATACCTTCTATCAATGGTATAATTAATGAAGAAGCAAATGATTGCATCTCACTACACTGCCCTCCTCTATAAAGACCTTTTTCTGTTCACCAGCAGCCTTACGCTAATGGGGATTGCGCATAGCACTTTCTCGTGAGGGATCTACAAAGAGGCTTCAACCAAATTTCTCCAGCGTTAATCATACTTGCCAACTTATGGCAAGTATGATCCGGGAGCTGCCAAGGGAAGGTGGGCGTGGAGGGGGCGGGGCTCCCAAAATTGTGTCATTTTGGTCCCGCCCCTGTGACGTAATGATGCAAATGCGTCATTTTTCCCGGTGAATCGCAGCGTTTTGGACCCAATTCTGCCCACTTCACTAGGAAGTGGGCAGATGCGGGAGATTGCCACACTCTTCCGGGAGTCCATGAGACTCACCCGAAATGCGGGAGTCTCCCGGACATTCAGGGAGAGTTTGCAAGTATGACGTTAACCCTTTGAGAAATATGAAAAAAGGGGAGAAAGAGTCTTTTCAACGGTATTTTGGCTCTTCACATCTTGTAGCCACTGTTCAAAGAAAATTAGATGGAATTATCCCGGATTGTAAGTTTCTGCATAGAGATACAAACTTGCACTTATGCAGTGTTTGCATCATCTTGAACACAAAGTAATCTAACTATCCAGATAAGCAAAGTGTTAACACTGTTTATAAATTGGTGTAAAGATATCGTAAGGAGAAAATGCAGAACATAAAGGATGATAATTAGATCAACATGTCCCTGCTAGTTGCTCCTCTCTGCCCTCAATAATTTATTGTTTTCACGAAAGGGTTTGACTTCATTATCAGATAAACCTGCACAAGGCTATAACATTACATGACTGAAATTTAACGACTCACCTTTTACATGTCATTCCTAAATCCTCTCATCCTACAAAAGCACTATGTCCATGACCTCCAGGTTAAGCATTTCCTATTAAGATTGAGAACTCAGAGCACAGAGATTGTCTAGCAACAATGAACAGGAAGAGGCTTCCAGACTGTTATGTCTCTAAATTGTATTCTTCCTTACATGTTTGCTAGTCCACTTACCACTGGAATAAAGTCTACAAAAGCTTGTTGTAACAGATAATAATACAGCTTTGATTTTTTTGTAATGGAAGTTAAACATTTGTTGAATATAATACTTTTTCCCCTTACCATAACAAGTGATGTTTCATTAGAGAACCCATGACATTCTCTCTTTTTTTCTTGAGATACCTGTAACCTACACATTTTGTGGGCAAATTTAACATTCATAAGGCTACAGTGTATCAATCCACTTAACACACTCCAGTGATGTCACTGTTTCATGACCAAATTTTAATGACGCATTGGCTCTTAGTAAATTGACAAGCAGTATTATTGGTTACCAACAGAATGACTGCCTGTAAGTCATAATCTGCGGGATAGTCCCAATTTGATTGGGCTGTCCTGCCTTCCTACAGATCACAAATTGGGACAGTACATCATATGGTGGGATGAAGTTGTGTGGAAAATTTAGAAAGATGTGTATAGGGCAATTGGTCTGTCCAGCCAATCTTGTTCAATCTGGACACATTTTTAGTTGAATTGTGAAACGCTCAGTTTAACAGATAAGATTTGTGTGGTAACTTCTAATTTGCTAGATCTTTCAGGACCTTATGCCCTTTTTAAACCTGGGGGCTACATTAGAACTATGAGATTTGTTTAGCTAGATACGACTGCCTAAATGTAGCCCGGATATGGTGTAATCTTTATCAGTTGAGTGTGTCTCCAAATATCAATGAGGTCTAGCAGGGGCTTGCTGCCGGCGGCTGCACACTATGTGCAGATCCGTTCAGCAGAGAGAGTTAGGGAGAGAGTCCTGCCCAACTGCTCTGATTGACACAATCAGAGCAGCCGGGCAGGACTCTCTCCCTAACTCTCTCTGCTGAACGGCTCTGCACATAGTGTGCAGCCGTCAGCAGCCTTAGGTGTCAAAAAGGGGGCGGGGCTAAATCGCCCCCTGTACAATTAACTTCTGGATCCGCCCCTGATGAGGTGTAAATCATATAATAAGCAAAGTAGGTGCTGTATACCTACTACTGAAAGTATCAGTGGGAGGTTCCTTGTGGAGATTTAAACTTCAGCCCAGAATTCCCCCAGTATTCAGCCACTTCCAGCTAAAACTTATAAAAACTAGAAGCAGAGACATTTACATCAATTTTCTACTTTTAGGCGCTTCCATCATTAGGATAGTCCTAACCGTAAATAGCGAGAAGACTGGAATCTGCTGCGCTATATAAATAAATGTTGATGATGATGATCCATGCTGGGTCACATATTGATGTATTTTTAAATTGAGTGTAAAACTTACCAGGAGTTACAATAAATCCTCCAGAAGGCACTGGAAGACCCAACACACTGTGGCAGCTGCTGACCTCTATACAGGCCTCATAAGGATTCATCTCTTTTTTTTTTTTTTTTTTTTTTTTTAAAGCTCCAAGGGAATATTCAATTCCCCAATCTGAGCTGTCAGACACTACCATCAGACTGCATTCATTTTCGGGTGCTATAGTACCCAAACATGTACTTGTGCTGTTCTATGTATGTCAGTCACAGTATCATCAAATGTAGTATAGGATCCCTTTCATGCCTGCCATCATATAACCGGCATGACATCTGGAAGAGTTCCTATCCCCTGTGGTAAATTATCATATCTGCAGATTTGCTGCTTTTGGATGGTCTGTGAGGCTTCCCCTGACTGAGAGTCCTTTTGACTTTTCCCATATGGCTGTTAAAAGTTTGTTATTGCATTCAATGTTATGTGTGCCACTAGACTCAATCAGACTCAACACTTGCCTCTCTACGTTTTGTAATCACTTATCACTTTTATATGGATATGTTCCCATTGATCTGCACTGTTGCAACCCTAATAGAGTCAGTGTAAATTAGAACTAAAAAAACAGAGTTCTCACTCTAGGACCAAAGTATGATAAACGCCGAGGCTGGGCCAGTTGGGGATGGTAGAGGGTGGGAGGATTAGGGGAGGTAAAAGGGGCAATGGACTAGGGATGGCAGGTGGGAAACAGGGGTAGAGTGGGGGGAAAGGAAAGCTAATGAAAGGAAGGGAGGAGGAGTTATAGGGTTGGACAGAAAGATTAGGGAGGTTTAAACAAAGGTACACTTTATAATTTGTTTTCAGAATTCCTAACCACCCACGCCAGAGAAGGTTATAAATTGTATTGTATGCTAACATGTTCTTCAATTGCAGACTAGGCACAGCAAGATGGAGAGCACTGCAGTCAGATGTCATGGGGGCGCATGTGATGGCCAGGGGGAAAACCCCCTGTGAGAGTGCAGCTCATATGCTCAATACCACCCTCATGGGGGGTCTTGTAAGAAGCCAGGATAAATGGGGGGGCTTTGAGAGCCTGTAAGTGCCAGGGGGCATTGAGGGCCCTCCTCTTATTGGTTATGATTTATTAGTGATGGCTAGAGCTGATGGATGCACTGCTTTTTCTAGCCACCTTTGCAAAAGATTATTGCTAAATAAAGCTGTGACTTATTTTTTCTGTAAACAATTCTTATGTCTTTATTTCAAGGGAAAGGGGTGTGGTCTGGTCACTGGATGTAGTATATAAGAAAGCGGGGTCAGATTTTCCTTGCATGTATCCTTGGTGTGGTATCTGTGTGATGCTTTAAGATGTCCTCCACAGAATGTGAAAGTGAATGGTGCTTCTGCATTAAACAAATGTCATTCAGTTTGAAGAGTGTTGATGATGCTCAGATGGCCGGGAACCAAGCAAAATAGTTCCGACGTGGCCACATCACACGATGTGCACGCTGTGTAACCCACATTAAAGCTCTCAGTCTGCTACCTTGATGGTCATAAAAGTTCTTGGTGACTCCTTTTAGTGCAGATACAATATTAACAATTCAACACATTTATGTATCTTAACGTACACAGTATTTACTGAATATTGACATTTGTAAACCAGACACAGTAAGCAGCTAGGATCTGAGAATGGGATAAAAAAAGTCACGGAACATGCTACCAACTGAAAGGATAGAATAAAGGTTAAATGCTTTATTTTGTGTGTAATTAAGGTAGATTTAACATAGGCAACTTTGCTGTAGTAATCTCATTAAGCTGTCATATCTCTGGTTGCTGCACATTGTTTGTTTAACTTTCCCAGGGAGCCAAACATAAAATAATTCCAAATGCGTACAATAAAGATGAATTAGCTTACTGATGATGCACAAGTTTTGTATGGGGGCCAAATACCCTTCATGGTCATCAGCCCTGGCAGCCATAAATGTTGCAGCGTTATCAGACAGCAGACTTGCCAACATATTCTTTGAGTGATTGGTGGAATGATGAGTAAGGGACGTCTAAAAGATTTGTGCAGTGGTGATGTAAGGAAGTGTTATATTTTTTTATGTTACACATACTCATAAATAAAAAATGCAATGCAGCTCTAATTAATTAATTAATTTTAAATTAAATGTGTGTGATAGTGAAGTACGTTTATATTTTTTTCTGTCCCCCAAATATTTTTATTGTAACAGCTCCGAAAACAAAGTAACATGGTATACGTAATGGTAATAAAATATAGTGATTGCATACACAATATGATTACACACATAATAAATTATTCACAATTATATATTATTATGTATGAATTATTGAACCATCATATAGACGTGGGCTTGCTGGTTTCCCAACCAAGCGAGAACGTAGGTCACTGTGAAGGAAGTCTGCTCTCCACCTGGATGATGGGTGGTTAAAATATAATAAAATTTGGTGATGCTACACAGGAAAGCTCCCCCCTCTTATAGGAGAATAGGATGGTCATCAGCCACAATTCTCAGCTCATACCATGATGTGAAGAGTAACATCGATAAATCTGTGACTTAATGTCAGGTTGAAGCAGGGAAGAGCTGGCAAATTTTAGCCCAGGGGGCAAGACTCGACTCAGCAGCCTATTAGGAGTATTTTAAAGGAAAAAAAAATGCAGGTGGCCTAGTGACCCAGCCCAAGGTAGCCCACTATGGGTTCGGCCCCTCTGCTTGTACCTTTCCGTCTCTAATATGGCCCATACAACATAGTGCATTTGAGGAATAATTTAGAAAATACAGCAATGCCTGGCTTCCTGTGGAGTAATAGTGGGTGATTTAGAGTTGAGTGTAAGAACATTTGTGTGTAATTTTGCACATCAAGTGCAATTTGTTGCACTGCGCATTTGCACAGCTTGTTCCAATTGTATTTATCTAAAATTTGCAGCCACTTGGAGAGGTGGATCAAGGGCCTTCACGTACAAGTGCAATATAGTAAGGGGCGTGCAAACACAAGTTAAGCTCATCCCTTTGAGATGTCTTATTTTGGGTTACATATATTTCTGAAATATGTTCTTTAAGCATAAAGTCGACACAACACAGGTGCAGGGATGATGCTTGCAGCATACAGTATTTGTTCTAGATGCTTCTATATGCTAGAGGTTACACATATCTTAAGATGTGTAATACACACATGTTAGTGTGGAGACACATTTTTGTGCATATGAAATGGACAACTGGCAACTTTTGTTTGCTCTGCGTAACAGACATTGCTATGCAGCCTTCAGACTGTGTGCCCCACTTCAAACTACATTTTCTCTACAACTGTTAGCTCAAACACCATCAGCAGCTGCACATGAATATACGTCAATTATTATTATTATTATTTATAATAATAATAATAATAATAATAATAATAATATTGGAATTAGCCCTTTTTTTTGCAGATTTTCCTAAAAATCACAAACATAATGAGATGAACAAAATGAACAGGACCTTATAACTATTTTACTACAAACAGAATATGACGTGCTTATACGTATACTGATAAACCTCATAGTCCATTGGCATCTCAATATTCTGTGTCCAAAACTGGAGATGTTTGTATACATTGCTTGTATAAAATAATAATAATAATAATAATATTGAATGCAATTTTAGGTTATTGTAACATTTTTATTCAATTTGTAATTCACTTGCCTGTGTATAAATACGTCCCCATTTAATATGCTATATATAGTAAAAGTCATAATGCCTTTAAAACCATTTGTGCTTCTCTATGCCCCCTTTCTCTTAAAATGAACTTGATATTTCATTGTCATTGATTTTATGCTGACTCGTTAACTGAATCAGTAATATTTTTCATATTTATCTTAGCGTATGCCAAAATAATGCCTTGCACATCCACTGTGATTCATGGACATCATGATCAGAACAGGAAGGAACAGAGAAGTGACGATAAATGATAGTGGTTTATGTGGGTCATGTGAAATGTTTGCTCCCAGGAAAAAGCGCTCTCATCACCATGCAAAACAGAAATCTTCACTTGTAAGAAATCTGGCAGGACGTTCCCATGCTTCTCAGCAACTCGGCCAGCTCTGTACTGCCGAACATGCTCCTCATTTTCAGAAAATAGTATCAATAGTCAACAGTTGTTAAAATGAACCATTTACCACATACATCTGTTGTGTATTGATGAATATAATAGGTGCTCAGACCTTAGTCAAATAATCCTACAAACATAAATGCCTTAAAAAGTAAGCAATGTATGGAGCAATTAGCCAAGCTGATAACGTATACTTTATAATTAGTTCCATTGATTTGTCTGTCCCATGTAGTAAGTACAAGTTTTTGGCAACAGATCAACACCCCTCCCTGCAGATGACAGAGCATTGACTGAATATAGTAGCCCAATCAATCAATATCTGTACATTTACTGTTGTATTCATGCAAAAGTTCTCTGTAGAGTGACAATTGTCCATACTTGCCAACTTGGGCAAGCTGACGTCCGGGAGATCGAGGGGGGTGAGCGTGTGGGGGGCTGGGCTCCGGGAATCGCATCGCTGGCCCCACCTCCTAAATTACATCTAACAGTTTAAGCTAATTACAGCAGGGGCTGGGGTCACGATGACGCACAAATCGCCTCATAACCCAGACACTAAACTAATGGTCGTCCAGGAACCCAGAGGTTTGCCTGCTCTGGAGGACACCCAGAAATTCGGGAGTCTCCCGGATATTCTGGGAGAGTAGGCAACTATGCGCATTATCATGGGAGTTGCAAGGTTTGTGGATATGTGAACCCTGCAGTTATTACAGTCAAAGTTGATCTAGAAAACAAAGGAAAGCAAGTACTTCTGTAAAGGTTAGGAAAATGTCAGACAAGCAATAGCTATGGTGAGTGTGGAAAATTGATTCCATCAAAGTGATGTTGAAAAGGATCCAGAAAAGAGGAATATAGTAGGTCCGAAGGGACTGTTTGAAAAATGCAAAGTTAGACATAATGAAGTAGGGAGTTTCTTTTATGAGCTTAGGGAAGTCCCCGAGGAGTCAATGTCAAAAAGTTGCAAGATCTATAGATAAAGAAATGAATTTAAGATCACGGATACATGTATATAGGAATTAAAATCAGGCCAATAAGGTTAAACAAAGCAGATGGTGGAGGGCTTTGTCAGCAACAAGTATATCAGGTAGTATTGATAAGCCCAAGTTATTAGGTACCTATTTATTACAGTGTATTATTTATAATTGATTTTCAATTAAATTGAGCAATATTGTATAATTGTGAGCAGCTGTAAGAGCATTCTTCTTCTGAAACATTGAATTGTCCAACTTGCAAGGGCCCTTCAGAAGAGGGGGTTTGAATTTCTTAAAATTGGGACCCAGGTGAGTACACATAGATTTTATGGTACAGTTGCATTTCATACTGTGCTCTCCAAGATACCAACTGATCATTGATTTGGTTTGAAAAGATTTAACTGTGGGCTGCTACCAGGGCTTCATTTTTCCACCTGTGTTTAAGGAACCTTGAGTATACTGCAGGCTAGATTAAGCAGAACAGACTTGACAAGGCTCATAAAAGAGTATCTTAAAAAGGTAGATAAATGTGCTTTTGTTTTGTAATGGAGGGTCATCTTCATACTACAGAGGAGATGCCCATGTGAAAGCTTTGCCTGAGAAACAATACATCTTGTCCTGCTCTGAGATAAAGTTTCTAGGTTGGAGTTTAGGCTTTTTATGAAAACATGTATTGTAAGGTGGAGGTGAAATGCACCATCTAGATATGGGCAATTCATGCACAGGTGAAGATAACATTTAAAACAGCTATACCTATAAATAGGGAGGACTGAAATGCATCCATACAATTAAAAAGACTTTGAATAAAATGTATAAATTCATCCTGTTCTGTTTTCTGCTTCTCCACCTGAATGGTTGATATATCAGAGGAATGGTAGTCATAATTCCGACAGTGAAAATACAGACGGAAATAATACTGACACGAAAATCCCAACAGGGTAAATACTGACATGGAGAAAATAGCTACATGAATAAAATACCGACAGTGGGATTGCCAACAGTGAAAATGCAGACAGCCACACTGCCGGCATTAAAACAGCAATGCGAGTGGGTCCAGTAGTAAACAGTGAAATAAATAAACAGATAAATGTAATAAAAATCAAAAAACATACCAACTCCCTTCCTTTAACCCTAGTGGTACCCAGACAGGGTAACCCCTATGGCTCTTCTCAGACTCCTGGGCAGTTTATGTGGGGTAATGAAAGTGTTAACTAACCCTAATGCTGCCAGCATAAGACTGGCCGAAGGAAAATTGGGGGGACAAACAGCATGGGGTCGCCCCTCAGACTAGGAGCCTCCAGGGGTTGGAGCTGAACAGGAGGGCTTATGTTGCTCTAAAACATGGGTGTGTTATATCTTGCTATGGGCATAGCTTGCAATTCAGCCCCATTACATGAGGCTTACACAGTGTAAAAACCCATTATCTGTTGGTCATCTGTTCATCAGTATTTCAGCCTCATCTTCTGGTTACCAGTATACCATGTGTAAAAATCCATAATCTGGTGACCAGTATAGCATACAAATCCCCATAATATGATGACTAGTATAGCATGCAGATCCCCATAACATGATGGACATTCTATTATATACTATATACAAACCCGAAGACAAGTAAAATATGCAGAAAATTGTATTTACAAACATTAGTTCAAGGACCAACCTCTATTAAGCTTCATACATTTGGGGGTAAATGTATCAAGCTGAGTGTTTTTAGGCGGATTTGAAAAACCAATCAGATTCTAGCTATCATTTATTTAGTACATTCTACAAAATGATAGCTAGAATCTGATTGGTTGCTAAAGGCAACATCCCCACTTTTCAAACCCGCCAGAAACTCTCAGCTTGATAAATTTGCCCCTTATTTCATTACGTAACTTACATCAAACAGATAAAAGCTGAATGGTTATGATTACTTTTATTTATATTGTGGCACAAAATGCATAGTGGGGAAATTCAACATAAATTTAGATGACCAACAAGCAAAATACAGAAAAAAAAAGACAAAAGAGGATGCATAGATGCAATAATCGCAAGTTATTACACCTAATACACAAAATGTAATAGGCAAGGCAGAGAACAAACATAATGTGTAGTACCGAAACTATGAGAGGCATGATACAAGATCGGAGACAGGAGAGGAGATGGTTCTGCTCGTGGGTGTGGTACGGCTTAACGGTGCTGAGTACACTGACAACACTTACCCCAACATCTTCAGTCCGGACGGCTGTTTCCCCAACAAGGATTCATGACGACTGTTCTGTGAAGCGACTTCAGCCAATCGATATGCTGACTACCACCGCTGCTGAGAGAGCTTACAATATAATGGGTAGTAGAGAGTGCATGGTTGCTATGACTTACTACATATTTGCTTTTCTTTGCCCTCAGAGATTCATTTTATGATCAGGATACACTACATAATGTGATAGATGATTCAGTATTCATTCTCCCCATAATCTGATAGTAAGAGATGCGTAATATGTTGATTAGTATACAGTATAGAGGTCCATAATGTGTAGCTCAACTTCTTACTCCCAGATGTAGTTCCTTCTCATCCCTCTACACTGATCACACAGAATCTGTAGGAGTTTCTAAAAAGTGAAAGTGGTACACCTGCATCAGACTTTCTCTGTCTTTATAATGGAAGACCACCCAATAAAATGTAACTCTCAAATGCATGGTTTTATGAAGAGCTATCGAAGTCACATACTTAAATTACAATTAATCTTATCTTTCAAATACTTATTGCCAATCAGGGAGCATTAGCCTTTCAATGGATATAGTTACTGGCTGTCACTCAGTCAGTCAGTAAAAATTGCTACTTTTATTTAAAATGTCTATTTCGTTTTGTTTTTCTCTGTCACTTGGGCTAATATACAAATGGGTCTGAAGTTCTACTCCTAAGAACCTTGTCAGGATAATTTAGACAAATGTTAAGTATAATTTCAGTGAAAGTGAGAGCTACCTCATTGACTATCATATCAATTTAAAAGTAAAGATGAGCGGGCTCGGATTTCGCTAATCCGAGCCCACCCGAACAGTGCGGATCCGACGGGATGCGAGCACTGTTCGGGTACTTCCGGCCGCCAAAGGAATCCAAAACGAGGCTATGACATCCAAGTCTCGCGTTGGATCTCGCGAGACTCGGATGTCATAAATGCCCCGCTCGCGGCCGCCATCTTCATTCTCCCTGTGGTTACAGAAGAGGGAGGTTGTTGAGATCCTGTGCTCTGTCCTGCTGATTAGTTTAGTAGTCAAGTGGTGCTTTGTCCTGCTGAGTCCAGTAGTACTTTGTCCAGTGCTCTGTCCTGCTGATTACTTTAGTCAAGTGGTGTTCTGTCCTGCTGAGTCCAGTAGTACTTTGTCCAGTGCTCTGTCCTGCTGATTCCAGTGGTGCTTTGGCCAGTGTCTGTCCTGCTGAGTCCAGTGGTGCTTTTGTCCAGTATTTTTTTCTGCTAAGTCCATAGTAATTTGATAATTATCCAAAAATCTTAAAAAAAAAAATAATAATTTTTTAAAAAATATAAAAACATAATTTAAAAAGTATAAAAAATATTATAGAGCAATATATTCTTGCAGTCCCAAAAAATAGGAACTGCAATCAATATTACTATGTTCACTGTTTCTGCAGTCCAAAAAAATAGGAACTGCAATCTATATTACTACGTTCACTGTTTCAGCAGTCCAAAAAAATAGGAACTGCAATCTATATTACTACGTTCACTGTTTCAGCAGTCCAAAAAAATAGGAACTGCAATCTATATTACTACGTTCACTGTTTCTGCAGTCCAAAAAATAGGAACTGCAATCTATATTACTACGTTCAGTGTTTCTGCAGTCCAAAAAAAAGGAACTGCAATCTATATTACTACGTTCACTATTTCAGCAGTCCAAAAAAATAGGAACTGCAATCTATATTACTACGTTCACTGTTTCTGCAGTCCAAAAAATAGGAACTGCAATCTATATTACTACGTTCACTGTTTCTGCAGTCCCAAAGAATAGGAACTGCAATCTATATTACTACGTTCACTGTTTCTGCAGTCCAAAAAAATAGGAGCTGCAATCTATATTACTACGTTCACTATTTCTGCAGTCCCAAAGAATAGGAACTGCAATTTATATTACTACATTCACTGTTTCTGCAGTCCCAAAGAATAGGAACTGCAATCTATATTACTACGTTTACTGTTTCTGCAGTCCCAAAGTCTGTGTGGTTTAGGGGTACGCTCTCTTGTGCTGCATATAATGGAGTACAAAAATTTGGAGGATAAAGTAGGGAAAGATCAAGACCCACTTCCTCCTAATGCTGAAGCTGCTGCCACTAGTCATTACATAGACGATGAAATGCCATCAACGTCGTCTGCCAAGGGCGATGCCCAATCTCCTAGTAGAGGGCATGTAAAATCCAAAAAGCCAAACTTCACTACAATTAGTAAAAAAAGAAAATTCAAATCATCTGAGGAGAAATGTAAACTTGCCAATATGCCATTTACGACACGGAGTGGCAAGGAACGGCTTAGGCCCTGGCCCGTGTTCATGACTAGTGGTTCAGCTTCACCCAAGGATCTAAGCCCTCCTCCTCCCCACCCCTCTAAAAAATTTAAGAGACTTAAGCTATCATCAACAACACAGCAAACAACTCTGCCTTCTAGAGAGATGTCATCACAAATCCCCAAGGCGAGTCCAAGGGTGTTGGTGGTTGCGAAGCCTAACCTTCCCATCACTGTACGGGAAGAGGTGGCTCCTTCCACCATTTGCAGCACGCCCTCTGCATATGCTGGAAGGATCACCCACAGTCCAGTTACAGATTTGGCTAATGAAGGTGTGAATGTTGTACATCGGGAGGAGGATATTGATGTAGCTGGCGCTGAGGAGGAACTTGACGAGGGGGATGCTGATGTGGTTATCATAAATGAGCCATCAGGGGGGGAAACAGTTGTTGTCCATGGGATGAAAAAGCCCATCGTCATGCCTGGTCAGAAGACCAAAAAATCCACCTCTTCTGTCTGGAGTTATTTTTATCCCAATCCGGACAACAAATGTATGGCCATATGTAGCTTATGTAAAGCTCAAATAAGCAGGGGTAAGGATCTTGGCCACCTAGGGACATCCTCCCTTATACATCACCTGAAGAACCTTCATAATTCAGTGTTTAGTTCAGGACCTGTGGCTAGGACCGTCAGCAGTCCAGGGACACCTAAATCCCTTGGTCCTGTTGGATACACACCACCAACACCCTCCTCGTCAACTTCCTCCACGATCTCCATCAGATTTAGTCCTGCAGGCCATGTCACCAGCCAGACTGAGTCCTCTTCAATACGGGATTCATCCGAGGAATCCTGCAGCGGTACACCTACTACTGCCGCTGCTGCTGTTGCTGCTGGTAGTTGGTCATCTTCCCAGAGGGGAAGTCGCAAGAATGCGCTACGTCTTTCACCAAACAGTTGACCGTCCAACAGTCGTTTGCCATGACCACAAAGTACGACAGTAGTCACCCTATTGCAAAGCGGATAACTGCGGCTGTAACAGCTATGTTGGTGTTAGACGTGTGTCCGGTGTCTGCCATCAGTGGAGTGGGATTTAGACGGTTGATGGAGGTATTGTGTCCCCGGTACCAAATCCCGTTGAGATTCCACTTCACTAGGCAGGCGATACCCGGGATGTACAGAGAAGTACGAAAAAGTGTCCTCAGTGCTCTGAAAAATGCGGTTGTACCCACTGTCCACTTAACCACCAACATGTGGACAAGTGGTTCAGGTCAAACAAAAGACTACATGACTGTGACAGCCCACTGGGTAGATGCATCCCCTTCCGCAGCAACAGCAGCAGCTGCATCAGTAGCAGCATCTCCACAACGGCTGCTCGTTCCAAGGCAGGCAACGTTGTGTATCACCGGTTTTAATAAGAGGCACAACGCTGACATCCTCTTAGAGAAACTGAGGGAAATAATCTTGCAGTGGCTTACCCCACTTAGACTCTCCTGGGGATTTGTGGTGTCAGACAACGCCAGTAACATTGTGCGGGCATTACATATGGGCAATTTCCAGCACGTCCCATGTTTTGCCCATACTGTTAATTTGGTGGTGCAGCATTACCTGAAGAATGACAGGGGTGTGCAGGAGATGCTTGTGGTAGCCCGCAAAATTGCTGGACACTCTCGTCATTCTGCCAGTGCCTACCGCAGACTCGAGCAACATCAAAAAAGGCTGAACCTGCCCTGCCATCACCTCAAACAAGAGGTTGTGACGCGCTGGAACTCCACCCTCTATATGCTGCAGAGGATGGAGGAACAGCAAAAGGCCATTCAAGCCTACACAGCCACCTACGACATAGGAAAAGGAATGGGGATGCGCCTTAGTCAAGCGCATTGGAGACTGATTTCCGTGTTGTGCAAGGTTCTCCAGCCGTTTGAACTTGCAACACGAGAAGTCAGTTCCGACACTGCCAGCTTGAGTCAGGTGATTCCCCTGATCAGGCTGTTGCAGAAGCAGCTGGAGAAAGTGAGGGAGGAGCTGTTAAAGCATTGCGATCCCACCAAGCAAGGATCCGAGGGTGGTCACTCTTTTAAAGTCAGAGGAATACATTCTGGCCACCGTGCTGGATTCTCAGTTTAAAGCGTATGTTGTGTCTCTGTTTCCGGCGGACACAAGTCTACAGCGGTGCAAAGACCTGCTGGTCAAGAGATTGTCCTCTGAAGAGGACCGTGACATGCCAACAGCTCCTCCATTTTCTTCAACACCTGTGGCTGCGAGGAAAAAGCTCAGTTTTCCTAAAAGACCCGCTGGCGGGGATGCTGAGAACATCTGGTCCGGACTAAAGGACCTGCCAACCATTGCAGACATGTCTACTGTCGCTGCATTGGATGCTGTCACAATTGAAAAAATGGTGGAGGATTACTTTGCTGACAACATCCAAGTAGACATGTCAGACAGTCCTTATTCTTACTGGCACGAAAAAAAGGCAGTTTGGAAGCCCCTGTACAAACTGGCTATATTTTACCTGAGTTGTCCCCCCTCCAGTGTGTACTCCGAAAGAGTTTTTAGTGCAGCGGGGAACCTGGTCAGTGAGCGGCGAAGGAGGTTGCTTCCGCAAAACGTTGAAAAAATGATGTTCATAAAAATGAATTATCAATTCCTCAATGAAGTACAGCACTGCCCTCCAGAGACTACAGAGGGACCTGTGGTTGTGGAGTCCAGCGGGGACGAATTGATAATGTGTGAGGATGAGGAAGTACACACTGATAGGGGCGAGGAATCAGAGGATGAGGATGAGGACGACATCTTGCCTCAGTAGAGCCAGTTTAGTTTGTACAGGGAGAGATGAACAGCTTTTTTTGTGTGGGGGCCCAAACAAACCAATCATTTCAGCCACAGTGGTTTGGTAGGCCCTGTCGCTGAAATGATTGGTTTGTTAAAGTGTGCAAGTCCTATTTCAACAACATAAGGGTGGGTGGGAGGGCCCAAGGACAATTCCATTTTGCACCTCTTTTTTTTCTTTGCCAGCTCGTTTTGTGGGGGTCCAAACAAACCGATCATTTCAGCCACAGTTTTGTAGGCCCTGTCGCTGAAATGATTGGTTTGTTAAAGTGTGCATGTCCTATTTCAACAACATCAGGGTGGGTGGGAGGGCCCAAGGACAATTCCATCTTGCAACTCTTTTTTGGCATTATGTGCTCTTTGGGGCCTAGTTTTTCAAACTGCCATCCTGTCTGCCACTGCAGTGCCACTCCTATATAGTCATCCAATGGCAAAGCGGATAACTGCGGCCATAACAGCTATGTTGGTGTTAGACGTGCCTCCGGTGTCTGCCTACTGTGCAGTGGAATTTAGACGGTTGATGGAGGTATTGTGTCCCCGGTACCAAATCCCGTTGAGATTCCACTTCAATAGGCAGTCCAGAAATTTTAGTATCAGATATTAAACTACGTTCACTGTTCCTGCAGTGCAAAAATATTAGTATCAGATATTAAACTATGTTCACTGTTCCTGCAATGCATAAATATTAGTATCAGATATTAAAGTACGTTCACTGTTCCTGCAGTGCCTAAATATTAGTATCAGATATTAAATTACGTTCACTGTTCCTGCAGTGCATAAATGTATTAGTATCAGATATTAAACTACGTTCACTGTTCCTGCAGTGCATAAATATTAGTATCAGATAATAAAGTACGTTCACTGTTCCTGCAGTGCATAAATATATTAGTATCAGATATTAAAGTACGTTCACTGTTCCTGCAGTGCATAAATATTAGTATCAGATATTAAACTACGTTCACTGTTCCTGCTACATCAAAAAAGCATGAACCTGCCCTGCCATCAACTAAAACAAGAGGTAGTGACGCGCTTGAACTCCACCCTCTATATGCTGCAGAGGATGGAGGAGCAGCAAAAAAGCCATTCAAGCCCACACAGCCACCTACGATGGGCCACGTGTTTGTGCCGCCCACTTGTGTCGCTTAGCTTAGTCATCCAGCTACCTCGGTGCAACATTTTGGACTAAAAACAATATTGTGAGGTGTGAGGTGTTCACAATAGACTGGAAATTAGTGGAAATGAATGTTATTGAGCTTAATAATAGTGTAGGAGTGAAAACAAACCCAAAATATGGATTTTAGCACTTTTTATGCTTTTTTAAAAAAAATCAGAACCCAAAACCCAAAATCAGAACCAAAACCTTTCATGGGGTGTTTTGGCAAAACAAATCAGAACCCAACAAATTCCGAACTCCCGGTTAGGTGTGCGTTCCAAGCTGGTACGCATGCCGCCGCAACACTCTGTGATTCAGATCACCACTATTCTGCAGACCTCCACATTGGTTACTGTACTATAACTGTCCGGACCGCCCGCTTACCATCATCATCACACATTGGATGAACAGGACGTTCCCCGGAACAGCCACTTCACCCTGGACCGCTGCCAAGCGCAAGTATCCTATTCTAATTTTAATATCCTGGGCACATAGCCACGTTACGCAGGACTTTTACCATCTTCCAGGACTATCATTAGTTGAATCTCCACTTTGAGCAATTCACCTTATGCTGGAATTAGTGCATTGTGCACCAACCATTGTACTACTGATTTTCTATTGCTTTTATTTTGTATGTCATTCGTTCACATGCCATATCAAGCTCAATGTTTTTAATATACATGTGCTCATGTTGATAATGCATGTTACATTGATCTATTGATAAATATAACCCTTTCTTTAATTTACCTAATCATCTCATTATTTAGGTTTAAGCGCAGAATATTTTGTGTTTATGTATGATATCAGGTTGGATTTCCCTGCTATTCCGCTGCTAACCTATCTTATCCCGTAGTGCGCTTCCCTCTCTGCAATTTATCATAATACACATTGTTTATAGTTAGACTTGATAGTGCAAAATCACATAACCCACCAGGCTTAGTGGGTGCCCACAATTTCACTTGTCTCAAGAGCTGACACTCACTTTGGGGACTGTCTCTCTCCGTTTGACTTTTTTAAATTCTGCACTGCCCCTGGTTTCTCATAACTCCACTTGCAGAACACACCTGACCTCACCTTTAGAATCCCACGCCACAAGTTAAGATTATGACTCACTCTTAACTTGTGCTCACTTGCAACTATCGAACATCTAATCACAGTCTCTGCCTCTCTCTCTCGCTTGGTCTCTATCTTGGTCTGAGGAGCAGAGCCTTTTCTTACCTCTGCGTCTGTGCATTTTTATCTCTGCTTATCTCAACAAATTCTACTCACTCTCATGTGGATCTCCCCTTCATACTCCACCACATCAGGCATTAGGGGCAGGGCTGCCAAGAGGAATTCAGGGCCCCGGTACAATAAATTCATGGGGCCCCCCTTATAACTGAGCATGGTAAAAAAAATTGCACCTTCTTAGGGCGGCGCAAAATTTTTCAGGGTTGTGGTCGTGCATTTGGGGGCGTGGCAAATTCGCCATTGGGGCGTGGCTAACACATCAAAATCACTCGGCTCTCAATTCGCACGAGCGTCACATATGTCCAAGCACTCCTGGCTTTCAGGACATCTAGCACCAAAGTGTAGTATAGAAAAAATGCAGTGTGTACACAAAGAGTTCAGTCTTGGCCTCCACCTTACATTGGGCACAACACTCACCAAAAATTTACATTGTCCCTACTAGAATCACAACATTTCACATACTGTCCTGCTCTCTCCTACCTGTTCTTCTCACTTTCACCACCTGTGGCTGCATGTTTCTTTAGTTGTGGCTTGTCTGGATCCTGGAATGCTGGGGGCCCTATTTGGAAAAAAATAGCTACATTTAGATATTTCCAAACAACCCTGGCGTTAAATCAATACCATCCATGATTAATAATTAGGCCTTCCTCCAGCTCCAATATTACAATAATGTGCCCCTTCATCATCGCCATGCCTTATGATCACACTGCGCCCTCCATGCTGTTTTTGCCCCCTTCATCTGGCTCCCCTTCATCACACTATACTATGCTGCCCCCCCCTTTTTCAATCCCACTGTGCCATGCCTCCCCCCTTTTTAACCCCACTGTGCCATGCTGCCCACCATTTTTTAACCCCACTGTGCCATTCTGACCCGTTTTTTAACCCCACTGTGCCATGCTGCCCCGTTTTTTAACCTTTCTGTGCCCCCCCTCGTTTTTTAACCCCTGTAATGCTGCCCCCCTCCTCATTTTTTAACTTCTCTGTCATGCTGCCCCTCTCCCCGTTTTTAAACCCTCTATGCCCCCCCTCATTTTTTAACCCCTGTCAACTGCCCCCTCCCTCATTTTTTAACTTCTCTGTCATGCTGCCCCCCCCCCCCCCCCCCCGTTTTTGAACTCCTCCGTGCCCCCCCTCGTTTTCCTCCCTGCACTTACCTTTTCTCTTTTCTCTGTCTTCTCTGCTGCTCTGTGCTCCATTGCTCCAGACTGACTGAATGCAGGGCATGACATGATGACATCACACCCGGCATTCAGGCAGTCTGAATGGAGCACAGAGCAGCAGAGAGGAGGGATGCCGGCTCCGCGATCAGGTGAGTATGTTTTTTTTCTTTAAACTAGCCTGCTCCCCCCACCAACGACCGAGCCCCCCCCCCCCCCGCAAAAAAAAAAAGCAAAAAAAAAAAAAAGAAAGAAAGAAAGAAAAAAAACACTTTTTTTAAAATAAAAAAAAAGCAGCAGCGCAAAGGCCCCCTGACATGCCCGGGCCCGGGTAAATAGTACCTGCTCCCACCCCTCTCGGTGGCCCTGGGGTATTACAATGCTATTACCTGACCTGAGAAGGGTGTATATCTTGGTCTTCTGCTAATATGAAGAATACCCATAGCCTATCATGACAAGGGTGAGAGTTTTACTCAATCCTAATAACAGAAGGAATAAGTGTCCAGCATGGCATGATATACTGTGAATATCTATTAAGTAAGAGGATTCTATGATTTGTCTTCCAAATTAGTGGTCTGATTCATTAAGGATCTTAACTTAAGAAACTTCTTATTTAAGTCTCCTGGACAAAACCATGCAAGGGGTGCAAATTAGCATTCTGTTTTGCACATAAGTTAAATACTGACTGTTTTTTTCATGTAGCACACAAATACTTCATAGCATATTTGTACACTAAAATTTAAAGTTGATATTTGTGTGCTACATGAAAAAACAGTCAGTATTTAACTTATGTGCAAAGCAGAATGCTAATTTGTACCCCTTGCATTGTAACATGTTTTTTGTCCAGGACACTTAAATAAGAAGTTTCTCAAGTTAAGATCCTTAATGAATCAGGCCCCTAATTTGGAAGACAAATCATAGAATCCTCTTACTTAATAGATATTCACAGTATATCACGCCATGCTGGACATTATTCCTTCTGTTATTAGGATTGAGTAAAACTCTCACCCTTGTCATGATAGGCTATGGGTATTCTTCATATTAGCAGAAGACCAAGATATACACCCTTCTCAGGTCAGGTAATAGCATTGTAATACCCCTAATGCCTGATGTGGTGGAGTATGATAGGGAGATCCACATGAGAGTAACAACAATGAGTTATGGAAACGTAAGTGTCCTCAGTGTGATCCAAAGGGTTTGCTACAGAGCTGCCATAGATAGAGTTAGTTAGGGTAAGGTCCAAAAGTAACATTTTCAATATTAACATAATTCCTACAGTAAACCCACTTACAGTCATTTTGTAATACATTTTTATTTGTTCAACTTATATCCACATCTCTGTTAGCCTATATATGTGTGTTTCTGTCTGTACTATTGAGCATTCTGTTATATGTATTAAAAGTTATGTTTTATAGTTTTAATGAATATTAAATAAGCCTGATGAAGTTGTAAATATTTAATTTAATGCCTCCAATTTCAAATAATGACCTACTAAAACTTAAGATTAATTTGTCTAAAACATAAAACTGATGATATTTTTCTCTCGCTATCCCAGCCAAGAACCTCTCTGCCCAACATAGTGCAATATCTGGCTACAAAATAAATTATTCAAAATCGGAAGCCATGCTCCTCCATGTCCCTCAGGAAGCTGAATTACTTCAATCTCACTTTAACTTTAAGTGGCAATCCAAAAACCTCACATCTTGCTACAACCAGCTATTCCAAGGAAACTTCCCCCAACTTTTCATATGGGTCAAAATGAATATTATCCCGAAGTGGCTCTACGTCTTTCAGACTCTCCTAATGGCGGTTCCTCTTTCTTTCTTAAACAATGTTCAGAAATCTCTGGTTCATTTCCTCTGGGACAACAGACCCCTGAGAATTTATATATTTAAAAAATCTTCCCGACATAAAATTGTACTATGTAGCTTTGCATTTCTCCCAAGTGGCCACAACATACAACCCCGCAGGCACATTCTCCTCGCTAGACATTGAGTCTAGTTACCCAAACTGGACTGAAATGTTGGACTTAACGATTTCCCCTACAGGGCATGTGTAGAGAGCAAAGACCACCATCTTTAAATCCCCCCCCCAAGTTTTCAACCAAACTCTGAGACTCCTACGCGTTGAAAATTAATATTTCTTCCCCCACCTTCCCAATGACTACTATCATCCTATCGGGAACATCTATGGCCAGATTTACCAACTGTCTCTGAGATGATCTTAAACTCCTCATCATCTTCTGTAGACAGGGAATGGCTTTCCGTTGCTGATCTCCAGTAGAGGTCACCTTCTCACATGCTAAACCCATTTGAATACCTGCAGATATGACATTTATTGAACTCTTTAACATCAGCTCATACTTTTAGGGACCTCACCCCTTTTTAACTCATTTGTAGACGTCTCCTTACACGTAAGGCAATGATTTCACAAATATATAACAGTCTAAATGACACTGCCCAGCCTATGCAAAAACTTCATGAGGTGGAGTGTGAGAGAGTCCTTCGCCCCCAGTCAGATAAGGGGACTTGGGACAATATGAGACTGAGAGTCACTTAAAAGCTCAATCTCTACCAAGATTAAGGAAACTGCCTATAAAGTATACTATAGGTGGTATTACACCCCAGTGAGACTAATGTTTCTTTTAGTTTCACCCACATGTTGGCAGAATTTCTGCTTCAGGGCCATCTAGTGGTCATGTCTCATTATTACCCTTTACTCTGATAAAATCTCAACACACTTAAAATTTGAAGGTCCAGTAGCAAAGGACCCATGGGTGTTTCTTCTATGCTACCCTCCCCAGGACCTTGATACATTTTCTAAGAGCTAGCCTTACATATTTTAGCTGCAGATAGGTCTCTTTTAGCTAAAAACTGGGATGTTACCATACACGCAATGTATGTATTCTTATATGTACCATTCAAAATAATGGAGGGAGGGAGGGAGGGAGGGAGGGAGAGAGAGAGAGAAAGAGAGAGAGAGGAGAGAGAGAGAGAGAGAGAGAGGAGAGAGAGAAGAGAGAAGAAAGAAGAGAGAGTGTGTGCGTGTTGGTTAAAGTCTTTTCTCCCAGGCCTGCCCCAATTCACTTGTAGGACGATTTGTTCTTGTTCCTCAATGCCATAATATTTGAAGCAAAATTAATCCAAATTAATATTGTCGAGGTTGGGAAGGGCATGATTCAGTGAATGTCTGTGTGTAAGAGGAAATGTTTTATTTTCTATGGGTTGAAAGCCTGTAGACTTTTAAACTTTTAAAATGAATGAAACACTGGTGACGTGTCATAATTTTATCTTAATACTTTGAGACTAGGAAATATATGTTAAACATCTATTTTTATGTAAATCTTCATCTCAGCTGGCAGAACAGTGTGGGAAATCTTCAGTGTGAACACTCAGCAGATTTCGGGCTAAAATACGAATGTCATTAATGTGATTTAAATGTTTTAGTGCTCCTTTTATATTAAAGTTCAGAAAAGTTTCAGAACAATTCCAAGAATACTTAATGCCAAAGTTGAACTGCATTTCATTGTGAAACTATTTTAACTGACGTGATTCATTTTGCAAAATATTTTGGGCTTGAGGACAACAATTTCAGGTTTCATGAAATTTTTGAATGAAACTAATGATTTGTAATATTTAGACTTAAGGGCTTAAGAAAGAAAACACAATTTATAATGTCATTTTCCACATTATGTACAGGAAAAATGCCCAACGTACACATATTACACCAAATACTAATAGGATTGTTTTATGAATAAATTATATTAAATTTGAAGTCTGCCTTATGTAGGCAAAGTTACTAATATAACACTGAATGATAATATTTTAGAAACAGAGCATAATTAACAATTATTTTATTTCTAGAGAAAGCCCCCAGTCTGGGGGTAGAATTTCTGGTGGAAGATGCTTTATTTTGTATTCTGCTGGCCATCACCTTTCGCATGTCATTCAGGACGGGTGACTGGTAATGGTGAAGGAGATATATAACATTATGATTTTGTAATACAACATGGGGCCTTAGTCATTAAGGAGAGCAAAGCATAAAAAAAGGAGTAACTTTGAATCTTGGCAAAACCATTGGAGGGGAGGTAAATCGATAATAATATGGCAGATTTATAGTTGGGGTTGGGCATGTCCTAGATCAACTTTAAATTTCAGTGGAAAAATAAAGCCATTGAGTAATTGTGTGCTACATGAAAAAGCAGCCAGTATTTTCCTTACATGCAAAATAATAAACTAATTTGCACCCCTTGAATGGTAACATGGTTTGTCCAGGAGAAAATTTAATCCCATTATTTTGCCTTACTCTTCTTAATGACTCAGGCCCACCATGTTTATCATTTGTAAGTGTATGCAGAGGCTCATAATGATGATCAGCAAACAATGCCCCATAATCCGATGGCAGGTATAGTGTACAATACAGAGCCATATAATAAGATGACTAGTATACCACACACAGCCTCCTAAAATGATGACAATTGTGATAATGAGTGCCACATAATCTTTCTGATGCTTAGTAAACAGTGCAGAGTTATTAGGTGTGTGGCTCCATTAGTGACTAATGGTGGCACAAAAAAAATCACAGCAGGGGGAATTCAGTGGAAGCAGACACTCTGAGAGGTGTTTGGGATGAATTCAACTATTATCAGGATGTTATCCGTACAGCAAGTGTAGGGCACAAAGAGCATTTATAAAATGGTTAGTAAAATTTGATAACTCATTAAAGCATTTGTAACTTGTTGTGTAATGAAGCCATTGTGAAATATATTGCTTTGAAATTGGGTCCATCCTTTCCAAACACCCTGTATTGTTATTCCAATAACACAATATGCCTCAAAATGGGTATGTGATTTCACTTTACTAAGGCGTTAGAGGGGGGCTTTGTTTAAAATAAATTCCAGTTTAAGGTTTCTCATATTTAATTTGTCTCTCAGTTCAGAGTCTCTTGGTTTTCTCACGTTGTTGAAATAATAAGAAAAGTTTTTTAGGATAATGATATTAAATGACACATTGCTTGAAAGTCTGCTGACAATAATTTGCCTTTGCCACCGCAAAATAACATGAGACGTTGCAATGTGCTGAAGATGTATTCTGTTTCACAGTAAAAAATAAACAAAAGAAATGGGAATATATAAGACTTACTAAAGTATAAATTTGGGACATTTCTATATAAAGACATTCCAGATACAAAAAGAAATGGATGGTTTTACAAAGTAATTATATTTACTGACAATTGTAATTAAACAACTATATAACAGAATAGCATTATGTAGAAAAAAGTTGGTTATATCTTAATTAATAAATTATATTATATTTAACAATTAATGTTCTTTTTCTATAAACCATTTGAAAGCATCCAACCTGGGGTCGGTGGCTGTACTGAAATATGCCATAGGCAATTTCATGCTGGGCAGCACCTGCAGTATGTCAGTCTGGAGCAGTGACTGATAGTGGTAAAATGAGATAGCTAAAAGCATGCAACTGACAATCTTCGGGGGAGATTCAATTCGGCACAAGGTGTCTTCGGAACGTCCATTAAATCCACTCTTTTTTTCTCGCACCCCATAGAGATGCACAGAAAAATTAGCAGAGATTCCTATCTTAATGGCCGGACATCACATTGATATCTGGTCCGTCCGCTGCATCGTCAGCAATTGAATCTCCCCCAATATGTTGCATTTTAAAAAAAGGAAAAAAGGACATCCTATATAGTTCATTATGTTTTTGTATTACCATAACATATTTTTTTCTAAGTGAATACAGAGCTTCATAATGATGTACCATACAAAGCCAGAAAACATGATGACCAGTATAAACACATATGCTCTTAATTTTGCTACCATTAAAGAGTATGGTGTCATAATCTTATGATTAATATACAGTGCGGAGTTTCATGATGTGCAGCTATTTTTATAAACTATTCTCACCTTGTTCACCTGACTGAAGTCTCTTCTTGACTCTCTATATGATAACACAGAAGCATATCATACTAAAGACACATAAATATTTCATGGGTTTGAAATTGACAAAGTTTTGCCTTTCTATAGTCATATTCTTAGTTGAACACATGCAATTTGATAAACATATTCACTGAATTGAGATGATCTATGCCAACTAAGAACAAAAGATGGCAGCATTGCATAAAATAAAATGTCTAACGTATTGCAATGAATTGTTGCACTTCTCGCTTGAAGCATATAAAACAATATTATTATTATTTAATTATGGAGCACCAGCATTTCCAAAGTGATGAAGTCTTGGAGAATAAACAAAGTACAATAATGACATACAGGCATAAAAGGTCATAAAAGATCAAAGCTAATGAATGTTTACATCTCCAGCATGAAAATATACAATATTAGAGTACAATTTGTGCCTACTAACTAGTATTTCAGCAAAGCAATTAGGGCATTATGTAGAGTTGGATGCATTGTACACTTGAAACCATCCATTTGAAAGACGTAGTTTACTTGGAATTAAGAGTCACATGTATCTTAATATCTGTGAGACTCGAATAGTACGCAAAATATGTACATTTCAGTAAGATACACTTAACGTGTATCATACACTATAAGCATATGATACGCATTAAGCATATCATATCCTATAGGCCATAAGCACTATAAATAAATAGATAAAAATCAAATCATGGATGGTACTGCTGCCATATATGTATAGCCGGGGATTTTCTATGCCCTCACAGGGCAGGGGAAATCCCTTTAGTTTTCCTCTTATAGTGCCACTAGCCTTGGCTGGTGTAGCCTGGTACTGGAATTGGTAATTTTTGGGTGGACTCCTCGATATTGGTCCCCCCCAATTTTGCCGATACCAGTCTGGATTGCCAGCACCAGGGATGATTTGGGATTTTTTTTCGGTGTGAGGGGAAGGTTTCTAGCTTATTTATTTATTTTCACACAAGATGTAATGTCCGTCGTGCTCATCATCATCAGTATAAATCATTTGTTAGGGAAAAAGCAGGCAGGGCAAATAAGCCTCCAAAGATCTTCCTTTCTGCACTAACATATGACTCTACATAAGGGGTCAATGTGTTCTAATCTCAGTAATTTAGGAGCCTTGTTCTAACAATAATATTCCTCTAGTGACATCATGTGTGATGTTTAATCCAAGGTATTTTAGTAGGTTGTTTCTTGAAATACAAGCTTTAAAAAAAAATATTAGTATTTCTATATGTAGCACTGGCAACCTGAGCGGGCTGCACATGTACTTTCGATACCTCCACTGCAGGCAGAGAACAGTATCTCCCAGCATGCACTGGGGAAGAGGAGCTGGTGAAGAGGCAGTTGAAAAAACGACAGTTAGGGATTCTAGGAGGGCAGTAGTGGGAAGAGGAGAAGGAGCATGAAGGAGAGGAGAAGAGAAGGAGCATGGAGGAGAGGAGAGGAGAGGAGAGGAGAAGAGGAGGAGCATGGAGGAGAGGAGAGGAGAAGGAGCATGGAGGAGAGGAGAGGAGAAGAGGAGCATGGAGGAGAGGAGAAGAGAAGGAGCATGGAGGAGAGGAAAGGAGAGGAGAAAAGGAGGAGCATGGAGGAGAGGAGAGGAGAAGGAGCATGGAGGAGAGGAGAGGAAAATAGGGGGAGCATGGAGGAGAGGAGAGGAGAAGGAGCATGGAGGAGAGGAGAGGAGAAGAGAAGGAGCATGGAGGAGAGGAAAGGAGAGGGGAGGAGAAGAGGAGGAGCATGGAGGAGAGGAGAGGAGAGGAGAAGGAGCATGGAGGAGAGGAGTGGAAAAGGAGAAGGAACATGGAGGAGAGGAGAGGAGAGGAGAAGAGGAGGAGCATGGAGGAGAGGAGAGGAGAGGGAGCATGGAGGAGAGGAGAGGAGAAGAGAAGGAGCATGGAGGAGAGGAGAGGAGAGGAGAAGGAGCATGGAGGAGAGGAGAGCAGAAGGAGCATGGAGGAGAGGAGAGGAGAAGGAGCATGGAGGAGAGGAGAAGAGGAGGAGCATGGAGGAGAGGAGAAGAGGAGGAGCATGGAGGAGAGGAGAGGAGAGCAGAAGGAGCATGGAGGAGAGGAGAGGAGAAGAGAAGGAGCATGGAGGAGAGGAGAGGAGAAGAGGAGGAGCATGGAGGAGAGGAGAGGAGAAGAGAAGGAGCATGGAGGAGAGGAGAAGAGAAGGCGCATGGAGGAGAGGAGAGGAGAGGAGAAGAAAATGAGCATAGAGGAGAGGAGAGGAGAAGAGGAGGAGCATGGAGGAGAGGAGAGGAGAAGGAGCATGGAGGAGAGGAGAGGAGAAGAGGGGGAGCATGGAGGAGAGGAGAAGGAGCATGGAGGAGAGGAGAGGAGAAGAGGAGGAGCATGGAGGAGAGGAGAGGAGAAGGAGCATGGAGGAGAGGAGAGGAGAGGAGAAGAGAAGGAGCATGGGGGAGAGGAGAGGAGAAGGAGCATGGAGGAGAGGAGAGCAGAAGGAGCATGGAGGAGAGGAGAGAAGAAGAGAAGGAGCATGGAGGAGAGGAGAGGAGAAGAGAAGGAGCATGGAGGAGAGGAGAAGGAGCATGGAGGAGAGGAGAGGAGAAGAGAAGGAGCATGGAGGAGAGGAGAAGAGAAGGCGCATGGAGGAGAGGAGAGGAGAAGAAAATGAGCATGGAGGAGAGGAGAAGGAGCATGGAGGAGAGGAGAAGAGAGGAGAAGAGGAGGAGCATGGAGGAGAAGGAGCATGGAGGAGAGGAGAGGAGAAGAGGGGGAGCATGGAGGAGAGGAGAGGAGAGGAGAAGGAGCATGGAGGAGAGGAGAAGACAAGGAGCATGGAGGAGAGGAGAGGAGAGGGGAGGAGAAGAGGAGGAGCATGGAGGAGAGGAGAAGGAGCATGGAGGAGAGGAGAGGAGAGGAGAAGAGAAGGAGCATGGAGGAGAGGAGAGGAGAAGAGAAGGAGCATGGAAGAGAGGAGAGGAGAGGAGAGGAGAGGGGAGGAGAAGAGGAGGAGCATGGAGGAGAGGAGAGGAGAAGGAGCATGGAGGAGAGGAGAGGAAAAGGAGAAGGAACATGGAGGAGAGGAGAAGAGAAGGAGCATGGAGTAGAGGAGAGTAGAGGAGAGGAGAGGAGAAGAAAAGGAGCATGGAGAAGAGGAGAGGAGAAGAGGAGGAGCATGGAGGAGAGGAGAGGAGAGGAGAAGGAGCATGGAGGAGAGGAGAGGAGAGGAGAAGGAGCATGGAGAAGAGGAGAGGAGAAGAGAAGGAGCATGGGGGAGAGGAGAGGAGAGGAGAAGGAGCATGGAGGAGAGGAGAAGGAGCATGGAGGAGAGGAGAAGAGAAGGAGCGTGGAGGAGAGGAGAGGAGAGGAGAAGAAAAGGAGCATGGAGGAGAGGAACGAGAATTGAGAAAGTGCTAATGCGGTGATGAGAGAGACCAGCGCTGTATAGACAGAGGAGGATGCCATAACAAGAGGCACTATTAGCTGGACTGCTGTGAGAGATTTAAACAGAGGAGAAAAGAGAGAGAGAAAGTCTGATAAGTATCAATGTTTCTTATTTATGTGATTGGACTGAACCATATGAGTTAGTTAGATAGGGTTGTAGTGGGGAGCCCTGAAGAAAGATAATTTACACCCTTTTGCAGGACTGATATTATTACAATGGTGAGGATAGGGATATATAGCTAGGGTGATTGGACCAAGTCAAATCAAGAGAAACATATAAAAGTATTCAGTTATTCATGCAATATTTGCAAAGAAGAGATCATTTATTTAGCAAGAAACTATTATATGGATGTCACCATTTGCTGTCTGCTAACGAAAGTCAGTAAAGAACTGGAGGAAGGGGAAAATTGACATTATTGTGGATATTACCAAAGTTCAAAGATTCAACCGGGCACAAGTGAGAGTGTGATTAACCGAGAATTGGCAATAAAGTTATTGTAGTGAATTCTAATGTCAGATAAGTGGATTGGGTCATTGTCTGGCACTTCAGACTGCAAAACGCTTTATGTTGGAGCATATAGAAGAAGGGGCCTATATTCAAACTACCCTATGATACAGTTGCATAACCATATAGATATTTATATGTTTTGCTTTTTCATGACTGTAAAGATTTTTTAAGTGTCGATAGATAGTTAACGTGATTCAGACATATATTTGTATATAGATTGTTATCAAAAGATTTAGATAATGATAATGATAATAGAAGTACCTCTACTTTACAATATGTCAGAGAGATTTGTTTTTGGTGTTATGATATGAAATGTAGTAGTATACTTTTTGTTACATTTAGGTGATTGTATTGTTCACATTATAATAGTAGATTTTTATATAAAATTCTAAAGACCAATTTGGTTTGATAGTATTTCCTTTAGGTGTGGCTTTGGTCCAGGGTAGGGGGGTGGAGAGTTTCTTGGTCTCTCTCTGGTGTTGCTAATTTCAGAACACAACCCCACGAAGAGCCTACAGTACTTAGACCAAGGTGAGACACTGCACAAACTGAATACAAGGTAAAGTGTCCATTTGCAGACAGGACACACAAATACTAGTGCACACACCTTAGCCGAGGAAAAGGGGTGTTACATATATTTATAGACTATTAAATGAATATGGTTATTAATATTAATACAATATTTACTAATAGAATTAATCTAATTATAAATTTATTATTGCCTAAAATTTGTTTTCCCACAGGGGTGAAATAAATCTTGCATTCTAGTATTAGCAATGTTCTTAACGTAACACCCATTCCTTAAGACCCCACTACATACCACAGAAGGTATATGTTTTTTTAAAATTTATTTTGAAAAAAGTTCCTTAATTGTACTTGCACTGAGATATTATCAGTGTGGAACAACACAAGTGGAGGAATAATCCTAACAGGTCTTCAGACTGGGGGCACTGTCTCCGGAAGGTAATGGACAGGTTAAGGTCCTGCACTTCATTTAATTGTGAATACCCTGCTTTTATTTTGCAATTACATGTGCTACCATTATACCTCCTTTAGCTGTCCTAATATGCATAATCATTTATATCAGAGGATTAACTCATATTAAACCATTAGGCACTATGTACTCCATAGAGCAGATTTTATTATATACCAGCAGTGACCATTTGCCTTTTAACTATTACTTATTTGCTCATTTCTCTCGACCTGACTTTGCATTGTTGTATCCTTTATTCAATCTACTTGGTTTTAATATACATAAGTTTGTATTTCTACTCTATTTTAATAGATTGAATGACCTATATTGGAACCTACCTTTAATATATTGTGGTTGGCTTTTTAAAATTCTTATGCTATTTTTTTTTTGTTAAGTCATTATCATGGTGGCTTCTTTCAATATGTGTATCCATGGATGTACAACCTTACAAAATGTTGGTGTTTTAACATGTCTGTAATTTTATACATATCATTTTTAAGCAGAACCCTTTTTAAACTCAAAATGTATTTTTCAGAAGATGACTGTAAAAAGATTGTCAGTGTGTAGGCTTTGTGCTGAGTCATTTCTGAAAATCAGCTCAATAATATGGTGGTCATGTGCTGCAGGGCTTGTGTTTCAGTGATGTGACAAAGAACCATTACTTTTGGTTTCTGAACACCTGATTGCTGTACACAATGTTCAGAGTAAATGCTGATACAACTCAATACATAAGTCTGTACTGTTAAATTGAAAAAAGAAAATCAGTATACATCACAAAAGTGAACTTCATTGACCCTTTCTGATCGCCACACCTCTCAGCACTGAAAGATGCAGTGTAACCTAGATGTAACTGTGGTTGACATGCCATGTTTACATTCAATCTATTAATGCTGACAATAATGCAGACATGAGCAAACATTACTCTTGTTTTTAGGTAATATAACTGCATTAACCCATGCATATAAGTACATATATTCAGTATACCTATATTTAGGAGCATTAATTAATTACTGGTTGGGGTAACTTTGCAAGGTTTCACTAGTTGGGTTACAGTAATCATGTGATCTGCAATTCTTTTTCTTTTCTACAAAGTGCCCTTAAAATAAAATATATTAGTTAAAAAAGCCTGTTCAATGTAAAATGCACTATGTAAAGTAAAGAAGATGAGCAATTGTTCTTGGCTTGACTGACACAGCAAACTGACGAGGTCAAAAGCTGAAATATAATGCTTCCATTAGTACTCAGACTCCTGAGATCTGGCAGCTCTAATTTTGCCTTAGCATTGCCAGGCTGTATCATCTGCTATGTGGTGCAGGCAGCTGTCTAGGGCCTGGTGAGGATAAAAACTAAGTGGGGCTCCAGATTTAGCTATTAGGGAAGGAAGTATTACTCCAGAACTAAGATTGCGCCAGAGGATTTATGAGGAAGCCAGCAACTGTACTGTCAGAGCAGCATGGGAGGTACTTCCTCCTGCTCTGTGTCTAGAGACTCAGCCTCCAATCATGTAAGGCTGAGCACCAAAGGTCAGAGGAGTGTGTGCTGAGCCCTGATTGGAGGAGCTCAACACATGATCCTCTGACCCCTGATTCTCATACTCATGCAATTCTAGCTGACTTGTTCCCATTTAGCTAAAAGAAATGAAGGATAAAAGGTAGGAAGAAGAGTCAATGTGGAGTACAGTGGTGAAAAGACAGGCATGTGGAGAATAATCTGATGAGAAGATGGCATGTGAGGGAAAAGCTGATGGGCAGGGGTGGCTTGTGTGAGAAAAGCTGATGGGCAGGGGTGGCTTGTGTGAGAAAAGCTGATAGGCAGTGGCTTGTAGGAGAAAAGCTTGAGTGCAGGGAGTGTAATGTGAGAAACAATGGTTGGCAGGGGGGCTTGTGTGTGAAAAGCTGGTGGGTAGTGGGCATGTGTGAGAAAAGCTGATGGACAGGGCGCATGGGAAAGAAAAGCTGGTGGGCAAGTGTGGAAGTCAAGTAATTGGATGAAGTCAGCTACATTAATTAATATTGGTTTACTCTAATGTTGTATGTTGTCAGGTTTTCTTGTGTTTTTAGGAAGCTTTTATTTAAATAGTTAAAGCTGACCTGTCACCTATACAATGAATCATATTTATGACCACACAACACTAAGTATATTTCATATTTACTGTTTTACAACTGTATAGTTTGCTTTACTTGTTGTCAGTCGCAAACAAAATCTACTTGACAGGTATGAAATATTTATTCAGTGTGAACATTGTAGCTACAAAATAAACTACTTTTTTATCATTAAAAAATAAATAAATATTGGTTTACCCTGTGATTGCGATTAGTACGCCATGTGTAATGACACAATCTCACGGATTAATAACACACACACTCAGGGCTGCCAAGAGGAATTCAGGGCCCGGGTACAACAAACTCATGGGGCCCCCCCATAGTTGAGTAAGCCCTAAAAAATTTTTGCGCCGCCTAACGGCGGCGCAAAAAACACGACGCGGGTTTGGTCATACATTCAGGGGCGTGTCAATGCGCCATTGGGGCGTGGCTAGCCTAACGACGGTGCAAAAATTTTCGGGAATGTGGTCATACATTTGGGGCCGTGGCAATGCACCGTTGGGCGCATAGCTAGCACATCAAAATCACTAGGTCCTGAATTCACCACAGCGTCACATATGTCCAAGCACTCCTGACTTTTAAGACATCCAGCACCACAGTGTAGTATACAAAGAATGCAGTGTGTACACAAACAGTTCAGTCTTGGCCTGCGCCCACTGGGCTCACCAAACATTGGCATTGTCCCTACTAGAATCACAACATTTCACACACTATGCTGCTCTGTCCTACCTGTTCTTCTCACTTTCTCCACCCGAGGCTGCTGGTTTCTTTAGTTGTGGCTTGCCTGGATCTTGGAATGTAGAAGGACCTATTTGGGAAAAAAATGGCTACATTTAGAAAATTTCAGTCAGACGCAGCGTTAAATCAATAGCACCCACGATTAATAATTAGGCCTTCCTCCAGCCCCAACATTAAAATAATAGAATTCACATGTAATAAATAAACCTATTTCCCGTCATGCAAACAGCCTAGCAATACCTATTTCCCGCAACCATCACTGCCATTAAATAATTCATAGTCACATTTAATAAATAGACCTCATCCTCCCCAAACTCACCTCCACATTCAATAGGCCCCAAATCACCCCATCTTAAATTAATAATCCCCACTATTAAATTGCCTCACCATCACCCTACAAACAAAATAGCGCCCATTAATTAGCCACCACCTACCGCACACACACTACATTGCAACAAGCCCCATCACAACTACACTGCGCCCTCCATGCTGCTTTCCCCCCTTTTTATTCACTCTGTGCCTCTTTGCCCCTTTTTTTTATAACTCTGTGCCTCTCTGCCGCTGTTTTCCTCCTCTGTGCCTCTCTGCCCCTGTTTTCCTCCTCTGTGCCTCTCTGCCCCTCTTTTCCTCCTCTGTGCCTCTCTGCCCCTCTTTTCCTCCTCTGTGCCTCTCTGCCCCTCTTTTCCTCCTCTGTGCCTCTCTTTTCCTCCTCTGTGCCCCTCTTTTCCTCCTCTGTGCCCCTCTTTTCCTCCTCTGTGCCCCTCTTTTCCTCCTCTGTGCCCCTCTTTTCCTCCTCTGTGCCTCTCTTTTCCTCCTCTGTGCCTCTCTTTTCCTCCTCTGTGCCTCTCTTTTCCTCCTCTGTGCCTCTCTTTTCCTCCTCTGTGCCTCTCTTTTCCTCCTCTGTGCCCCCTTTTCCTCCTCTGTGCCCCTCTTTTCCTCCTCTGTGCCCCTCTTTTCCTCCTCTGTGCCCCTCTTTTCCTCCTCTGTGCCTCTCTTTTCCTCCTCTGTGCCCCTCTTTTCCTCCTCTGTGCCTCTCTTTTCCTCCTCTGTGCCTCTCTTTTCCTCCCCTGTGCCTCTCTTTTCCTCCTCTGTGCCTCTCTTTTCCTCCTCTGTGCCTCTCTTTTCCTCCTCTGTGCCTCTCTTTTCCTCCTCTGTCCCTCTCTTTTCCTCCTCTGTGCCTCTCAGTTTCTTTCCTTACCTTTTGTCAGCTTCTTTCTTTTCTTCTCTTCTCTTCTGTCTTCTCTTCTTTCTTCTTCTTTGGTCTTGTCAGGCTGCGGCGCTCCTCACTGACTGACTGCCGGGCGTGACTTGATGACGTCACGCCCGACAGTCAGTGTGAATGGAGAAGACAGGAGAGGAGGGACGCGGCGCCGCGGTCACGTGAGTATTGATTTTTTTTTTTTTTTTTTATTTCTTATAGCTCCCCCCACCAACGCCCCCCCCCCTCCCCCTACCCCGCGGGAATTTTTTTTAAAAAAAAATAAAAATACGCAAAATACAAAAAAATAAAATAAAAAAAAAAATGACAAAAAATAGCAGCAAGGGCCCGGCCCGGGCCCCCTGGCATGGCCGGGCCCGGGTAAAATGTACCCGCTCCCCCCCCCTCTCGGCGGCCCTGCACACACTTACATTCACACTTACATTTGTAAATAGTACACATTTTCTAAAAGTTCCAATTCACACTTGATTATTTAACAAGTGAATTAAAGGTTATTTATACAAGTAATATTACAGTAAAGGTATTTATAGTTCAAGTCCTCTACAATATACAGAGTTTGGTCTCATATTAATCTATATTTCACCAGTGGTAACCCTGTTTTTCGACAGAGTGGCAATCGCATCTTGCGGTCACTAGTTCTGAGCAATATGAGATTAATATTTGAAAGCACTCTTATTATGGGTCATTTTAAACCAGTTCTTCGGCAGAAAGATACATAGGCAACAGTTGGAGTGAGTTGCCCCCTCCTTTGGGAGAAGATCAAATGAACTGACCTATGACCTGCAGTCTACTGGAACATCATAAATCCTGGACCAATGAAGAACTCTCTTAGTGTTATCTATGTTTATCTTGTGAAATCATCAGTGTTTTTATTAAACTTAACAGCATATAAGTAGAGATGTTCACTGATCCCTGTGTTCTGGTTTTGGTTTTGGCTTTGCATCTGGATTAACTGCGTGTTTTGGTTTTTTCCCCCCCTACATTATTATTAACCTCAATAACACTAATTTCAAGTCATTTGCAGTCAATTTTGACCACCTCTCTGGTGACAATATTATTTTCATACACTTTCAAACAAAGACTGCTGCAGTTCTTGCCAGTGATAAGAAAAAGGCCATTGTCATGCCTGGGCATAAGACCAAAAAAAACACCTCTTATGTCTGGAATTATTTTTACACAAATCCTGACAACAGTTGTCTAGCCATTTGTAGCATTGTAAAGCCACAGTCAGTAGAGGTAGGGACCTTAACCATCTAGGACCCTCATCCAGGTTACACCATTTGAAGCAAGTTCATGGAAAGCTTTTGTGAAAATCAGAAGCTTATGCTAAAAAATAACAACAAGCAGTCCAGCATCAGCTACCTCCCTTCACTCAGCTAGATCCCAGGACCTGCAATCTACACCCCTAACACCTTCATCATCAATATCCTCACAAGTGATCGGAGTTAGCCCTGCATCCAAGATTCTAAAGCAAGATGACTCCTCCCCTATCCAGGATATATATTATTAAATATTATTATATATTATTATTATTATTATCGTAGATTTGTAAGGCACCACAGTGCTCCACAGTGTCGTACAGTAGGGTAGACAAGAACATATATAAAACAAGATATACGTAAAACAAGAACAGACAAGGCAGACAAATGAATGGAGACATGAAAACAAAGGGTATGGAGGACCCTGCTCATTAGAGAGCTTACATTCTAATGGGAAGAGGGCACAGCTGAAACAAGAGGAGCAGGTGTGGCTCAGAGTGGATATTGGGATAGTTGTGAGGGTGCATTAGTGTGAATAGTGTTATCGTGGATAAGGTCACTTATAAAAAAGAGATGGGTTTTCAAAGAGCATCTAAAGATTTAAATGCTGTGGGAAAGTCTGATTGAGCATGGTAGGGATTTCCTTAAGTGGGGAGCAGCATGGGAGAAGTCTTGAAGGAGAGAGTGAGAGGTGGTTATCAGAGACGAGACAAGATGCAGGTCAGAGGTAATACAACTGACAACCTGTTTCAAACACTAAGGGATGTCACTGCAACATGGCTTATCCTGCTTGGACTCTCCTGAGGATATGTGATTTCTGATAATGCCACACACCAATATTGTTAGAGTATTACAGCAGGGGGAATTCTATCACATTCCCTGTTTTGCTCACACAATCTACTTGGTGGTACAGAACTGTTTAAAAAATGACATTGACATGCAGCAGATGCTGTCTGTGTCCCGAAATATTTAGGGTCATTTTCGGAATTCTGCAACAGCATGTAGGCGAATGCAGCAGCTGCAAGAAGAATAGAATTTAGGGGCAATGTACTTTAGTCCAGCGGAGTGGAGAATACTTTCCGTGTTGTGCAAGGGGCTGAAACCACTCAAAGTAGTCACCTGTGAAGAGAGTGCAGACACTGTTAGCTTGAGTCAAGTGATTCCCCTAATTAGACTTTTTGAAAAGCAGCAAGAGAAATTGAAGGAGGAAATGTAACAAAGCAATTCCACTAATTATGTTGGAATTGTAGATTAAGTACTTTATTTGCTTTACCAGGATCCAAGAGTTATCAACATCTTGAAATCGGATCATTACATTTTGGCAACTGTGCTTGATCCTAGGTTTAAGAGCTATGTCTTCTCTTTCTTTCCATCTGACCCAGATCTCAAGAGATGCAATGAGCTCCTGGTCAGCAAGCTAACAGCTCAAGTGGTATATGACACAATGATGTCTCCTCCTTCAATTTCTCTGGAAATTGCTGCTAGGAAAAAACGTAGCTTTCCCAAGACATCCAGTGGTGATGCAGATGAGTCTGCACAACATTTTGACATTTGGTCTGGTCTAAAAGAATTGGACAAAAATTGTGACAGCTCTGCCGTAAAATGAACTACAAATTCCACGAGGAAGGCCATTACCGGCAATTACATCAAAGTACACAGACTTCTGTGATGGTTGATTCCAACGGGGATGAATTAGTATTGTTTGAGGATGATGTACACACTGATGAGGGTGAATATGATGACAGTGTAGATTGCAGGTGCTGAAGTCTAGCTGAGAGAAGGGAGCTAGCTGATGCTGGTATGCTTGGTGATATTTACATATTTTCCCTGACTTAAAACCACTATGCACTTGAACATAGGCTTTAGCACATGAGGTAGAGGGATTAATATCATCATGACTAAGACTGGAGAGTGACAAGTACAATGCCACCCCTCCTGTTTCTGTATGAGCTATGGCACAGTAGAATGTAACTGGCACAGTAGAATGTCACTGAACACTGACATCCCTATTATTACAATTTCTGTTTCAGCACTGAACATTGCAACCTCTGCTGTTTCTGAGTGACTATGGTACAGTAAATTGTAACTGCAGATTTAGACCAAGAATGCCAACCCTATTATTTCTATTTCAGCAATCACAATTAGCAATGGAGAAATGGAGCTATTCTCCTTGCGTGTTACCTATCTAACTGTTAGGAACTCCCAAGCCAGTACAATGAAACTCGGGGTCTGCCCCGAAGGCCCGGTGTTCGCTGGAGCCCCTAGTGGTGGGGACAGACTTGGCCGCGGGCCAACAGGGGGTCGGGTAACGTATACTGACTTAAGGAGAACCCAGGTGTGAAGTGATTGGCAGACAGTAGCGGCCAGGAAAACCAAGGTCAGAGGTCACAAGCACAGGTTCGAAATCCAGGGACAAGCGAAAGGTCAGGTGCACTAGCGGAGGAGCAGAATCTGGTTTTCAGGCAAATGGTCGGGGTCAGAAACGTAGGTTCAGTGGTCCAGGAACAAGCAAAGGTCATACATGGGAGGTCAATCTAAAGGTAATAATAACCAAGCAGAGTGAGAACAAGCAGGCAGCAGAACTGAGGACAGGACGCTATAACCGGCAATGAGGCTCAGTCCTCATTGCCTTAAATAGTCCAGGTAGCCAATCAGGGAAGAGCCCTAGAAGTGTCCAGAGGCGTGACCTAACAGCTGATTACCAGGTGACCAATAGCGATGTAGTTCAGCTGCAAAACATACCACCAAAAGACACTGCCTCCTGAACCTCCAGATAGCCATGATTGGCTACCACCTAAGAGACCCTGCGCGTGTACGCCCGCCTATTGGCCAGCTGGCCGGGCGCCACGCCAGGGAGCCTGTAGCGTCCCAGTTGTTGCCCAGACAACCGGGACGTGGAAACCGGAAGTGACGTCCCGGTTGCCGTAGCAACCACCGGGACGTCATCAGAAGCCACAGGAGAGTCGCGGCGGTGCCCGCGGCCGCCGCGATCTCTAACATTAACACAGTACAATGTGACTGCATATTTAGAAGACCAAGACTGCCAGCCCTATTATTTCTATTTCAGCAATGACAATTAGCAATGGAGCAATGGAGCTCTCCTGAATGTCACTGGAGACTTCGAAGAACACTGCTACCCCTCCTCTTTCTTTTCTACCTTTGACGCTGCCCAACTGCACTAGAGACTGCCAAGAACTGTGCTACCCCTTCTGTGTCCCTCTGTGAAATTGCGCTGGATCGCCGTGGAGGGCGGTACTTATAGAATCCAAAACTCGTGAGATCCGATGATGTAATAATGATGTTTTGCCTTGTTTTCAATTCTAAAGGCGCGCAAAAGATCTGCTAAGTTCGGGTGTGTTCAGTTCTCGAGGAACCGAGCCTGAGCATCTCTACATATAAGCAGCGTCAGATTCAGGAACGGTCTCTCTTTGCCAACAGACATCAGGATTGATGGACTGTTCCTGGATCCAGGGCTGCATAGTGTATGTATCTGTTGTACTTTCTATTATTATTGTGTTCTGCTAATTTTGCTATTAAATTGCTTTTGTGTTTTGGAACCACATTAATCGCATCGGACAATATTTATTGATAGCGACAAAACAAATATATCAATTGGGTACATGTGTGAGAAAAGCTGGTGAGCAGGGATTTTGTGTGAGCAAAGTTGGTGGACAGAAAAGTATGTGTGAGAAAACTAGTGGACATGGGAGGCAATTGCGAGAAAAGCTTGTGGGGAGGGGGGATTGTGGTAGAAATGCTTTTGGACAGAGGGGCATGTATGAGAAAAACTGGTGTGCAGAGAGTGGAATCTGTGCAAAAATCTTGTCGATAAAGGGTGGCATGTGTGAATAAAGCTGATTGGCAGAGGGTGGCATGTGTGAGAAAAGCTTGTGGACAAAGGAGTGGCATGTGTGAGAATAGCTTGTGGACAGTGGGGAACATGTCAGTGTGTATACCAGGTATGTGATGCTGGTGTGACATGTGTATAGTGATTAATATCTATTGATGTCTGTGTAACCTGTGTATAATGATCAGCCTTTACCAACTGTATGATATCGGTGTCGCCAGTGTATAGTAAACAATGTCTATAGAGTAAGGAAATAGAGTGGTATGGACCAGCCACAAAGCAGTATCTTGCCTAGGGCCACATGGAGTCTTAATCCAGCTCTGGTATTGACCCATTTCTGGGCCATTTAACTGACTGTCACATTTACTGGTCATATAGTGAATCTGAAATTTAGACTGGGTGCCCAGAGAGAACAGTTTAAAGGAGGTGGAGTGTAAAGACCAGAGCTATCATCTTAACAAATGGGAAGGGTTATCACAGTTTTGGCTAAAACTGCAGGACTAGCTGAATTAGGCTATGCTAAGAACACAAGCATATGAATTTAGTAAACAGTATGACATTTTTAATCTATTGCAATTGAGTGTAATGTATATTCATCTACTCTTTATATGTTTTTAATTTGTGTATGTATGGTTTTCACTGCATTTTCATTAAAGGATTGATATTTTTAGAATATTCCATGAATTCATAATTGTGGAGATTGGCTAGATTGATTCCTCAGCACAGTAGTGTTTATTGCAATCATTGTGAGTGTCTGATGCATTGAGGAATTGTTGTAAACATTTTAAAGTATTTTCCAGGGACTCTGGAAGTCCCTCTGCTAGTCTTATGCATGTAAACCTATCACATATGGAACTGCTGCAGGAGACTTTGTGCACTGCAATTCCAATCATCTCCACAATGAACTTGATTAAAGCAGCAATCCTATAAAAACATTTTTTTAAAAAAAAACAACAACCCATAAGTCACTGTGGCAGGCTACAAGAGGAATCTTGGCAATTACCATTTCCTTAGTTTGTTTCTTCAGGCTGCTTTTAATGATGTAATGTAACAACTTTTCTTCTCTCTGCAACATTAAAAATTATTTTTATCCAGGAATGAAAGAATTAAGTTTCTATTAGAATAATCTCAAAGTGTTTGAGAGAAAATAATTTCTTGTAAAAAAGGACTTTGAACATAACGTTACAGAGAGAATAAAGTCATAACATTACATGTTTCCAAATAATGCTCTAGGGTTATATTGTATGAAGTGATTCCATTAGTAGTCTGTCTATTGTATTTTTATATAAAACATTTTATATGGTTATATTTTAACTCTGTCTATTCTTTAAGTTTTGCTGTAATTATAGTGCTTTGGGGATCCAGTTCCCTAATGTGAGAGCTGCTTTAATTAGACTGAGCACCTGTGTTTTTTATTATTGTCTGTTGCCTTTGATGATTTATGATTATGCAGTTTCCATAGTGTCACATGACTACCATTGTACCCACAATTACATGGCACATAACGTAGTGAGCTCTTTCTGCATTGTAAAATCCACCCTCCTTCAGCCTTCACATGACATGCTGAGAGTCTGAGTCTGTGTGTGTGTGTGTGTGACTGACAGCAATACTTGTCTAACCTCCAGAGGGATAATGATTAGCAGAAGGCCAACTAAGCAAAATGAATTTTAGATAAACTTAACTTGCTATATAAACACGGTTGGATAATCAATTATTCCAGATCCCAATTGATGCCCTCACAGAGGATGAGATTTCTAGGATTAATAATTGACACCCCTTTTCAGTAGTTTTTTTTTCCAGAGCCTTCTCTACAGATCCCTTCAACTCGCTGTACGGTTAATCCTGAATCACCCTGGTCCTTCCATGCGCTTGGGCATGGGGATACTAAGGTTGGTTGTATCGATGTTTGAAACCCTCCCATACGGTGGTATCCACTCTTGTATGCTCCCGTGGAATCTACTAAGACAATGATCGTGTTCCCCTTTTTCATCTGGAGACCCAACAAATCAGACTCTCCAGGGAGACTCGTCAACCTCTAAAATGGTGGCTAGTTCAAGAGCTTCTGATGATGGGCCGATATTTTGTCCTGCGGTCTTGGATTCTGGTGACCACAGAGGCCAGTCTGAAGGGCAAGGGAACTGTTGTTCTCCAGCTTCGTTTCCAGGGTCTTTGTACAGACAGGGAGGCGCTTCAGCCCATAGATGTTCTCGAGTTAAGAGCCATGCTGTTAGCCCTCCAGGGAGCTCAGTCTCTCCTTCGAGGAAAACCAGTCCACCTTCAATCGTTCATTGTCCCTGCAGTGGCATATGTAAATCGCCAAGGTCAGGAACAAGAAGCGCAGGAGCTATGCAGGTAGTGGAACAGGTCTTCTTCTGGGTGGAAAAATTTGTTCCAGCGATTTCGGCAGAGTTTATTCCCGGAGTGAACAACTAGAAGCGGATTATCTCAGCAGGCATGCAATTCTCCCGGGAGAATGGGAACTGCATCCTCAGGTGTTTCAGGAGTTGGTCTGGAAATGGGGCCTGCCAGATCTGGTTCTGCTTGCACCCAGACACAATCACTAGGTTCCAAGATTCTGCGCAAGAACCAGAGTTTCTCTGGCTGTGGTGGTGGAGGTAATGTCCATGCGGTGGGACTCCTGTGTAGGATATCACTTTTCACCAATTCCGATGATTCTGCAGGTTCTAAGGCGAGTACTGTTGGAAGGTTTTCCGATCATTCTGGTGGCACCGAATTAGCTCGGTTGGCTGTGATTCACCAACATCTTGCTTCTGGTGGAAGGATCAGTCTGGGCTTTTCTTCTCAGGCCCGATCTTTTCAGTCAAGAAACATTTACACCATCCGGACTTACCTCGGGTAGCTTTAATAGCGTGGCTGTCGAAACCAACCTGTGGCGGTTGGGGAGGTTCTCTTCCAGGGTAGTGGAGACTCTCATAAAGGCTCGGAAGCCGGTATCAGCTAAGATCTATAACAAGGTGTGGAGGATCTATGTACTGTACTTTTTTAAGAGTAGCCGTTATTAAAGTAATTTTATCGTTCACAAATAAGCATTGCATAAGCGATTGTATTGTGTTTCCAAGGCACAAAGGAATTTATTTTAGCAGATGTAAAGTTTAACAGTTCAATACATGATTATAATATAATACAGTACAGTACAGTCAATACCAAAAGATACATACATACCTCTGCATTCGCAATGCGCTCCCACGGGTACCAGTGAACAGTAGTTCACTCTTGAATACTGTGGTCAGAGAATGACTGAAGCTAATGGGAGCGCAGCTATGATTATATAAATTCAGTATAGAGAGAACAATGCAGATGACGTGGCTTGCTTCTATAGGTCCAGACTTCAGGTGGATCCAGGGTAAACAGGTCATAGGCTAGTTTATACAACCCCCTCAAAGGCTGAGGTCAACATTCCAGATGATTCTCCCTTCCAGAAACCAGTTACAACTAGTCCATTAGCATTTTACAGTTTGATATCACTCTGACTATTTATTACCTAACATCAATAACTAGAGTATGCAATATGCGATCTTTACGGTGAAAGAACCGGACAACTGCTGATCAATAGGGGAATAAAATGATATCAGACATGACACATTTCCTATAACCTGAACCTTAAAAAACACTAAAGTGTACATATAATCATAATATATAAACTAATAATAAACTAAATACTATCTGCTCATAAATCACTGTGGATCGGAATCATTTTATATATGAAATATATAAATAACTAAATGTTGTAGTGCGAGTGTGTGCGTTTTTTACCGTACGATCGCAGTATGCCACGTTTAGTGCAATCCCACAACAAAACAATATTAACCAATATACTTTCGTTCATCCAATTATACGACTTCGATAGTTCCACCCTTTGATAGTATAATAGACTATCACCTTAAAGATTTTATATGCAGGATCTCAGTACCACGTTTCATTGCTATGTAATGCAAGTCCCCCTTGGTGTATGACCATGCTGTCTGTAGATCTAAACAAGTTATCATAAGAGAGAGTCTTAATCCTCAAAACGATTTCTTCTTTTACTATAGACCGTATACCTCTGGAGCTTGGAGATGACCTTTTGTATGCCCTTCAAAGGTGCAATAAAACATGTAATACATTATTTGGAAGGGTACAGAGTACAAAAGAACATGTATCAGTTATACAGAATACTCTACTACAGTTCTTTAAGTTTAACAGGTTCATCCGTCCAACGCATGTGTTTAAGCTCAGAATACATTTAAACACTTCATGTTCATCAATAACATCATCCTATGTCTCAATAATGTCATATACAATCTCCTTCAGCTTGTGTTAATATACACTTCTAATAATGTCATCAGTCCTTTTCATCAACACTTGTGGGCGGGCTATTGTCTGTTCGTTCTTCCGTCTCCCAATACTCAGGTTTCTTTGTACGTGAAATAGCGGTTGGCTTGCCAAACATTGGGAGACTCCAGATTAAGGGACCTAGGTGTCGTACTTTTCCCCTAGTGACCTCTGACACATAATTCGGGTACCTCAAGAATATTTAGTGGAAAGAGAACTAGTCCTACTTGATATAATCACTGAGGCACGTGAGAGCACGCCCAGCACTTTGTTTGGTCTAAAACCTTACCCACCCAAGAATGATAATCATTCTCAAGGATGCCTGCTCAAGTCCGAATATTACTGGACTGGCATCGCTAGTGTACCTCTCTTCAACTATGGGGTCAACGTACTTACGGACGTAATGCTACTCAGACAATAGCCCCTCACACTTTTTCCAAGCTCCAGGGTTTCCAAATTTTCCTTTACCCCTGAATTGAAAAGAGTAATTGGCAGGACCGATTGTGTACTACTAACTTCTCCTTCATCCCCAATACCTCAATATCATTACCTGAACCAGCCTCTGTCACCTGTCAACAATCAAAAGAATTGACCGTCCTGAAAAGAGAATGTGATGAGAGAAACACAGAACAGGAAAAACTACAACTTCATGCTGGACAACTGTCTTAGCCTTTGGCTCAGGTGCTACTAACTGCATTCAAGGCCTCCCAGAAGAGATTCATGAGTGCACTTGGACCCTTCTCTAGTGTTGGCCCCTCTGCAGTGGGTGAAATGGGCAACAGTGTGTCTCTGCTACCCTTTGCCGTGATGCTGGTAGCCTACACCTGGTACCTGTCTGTCAAATAACTTGAGCCTAGGAAATTACTGTTCCACAACTTACTCTCCCGGTCCAACATCCTGACAGTTAGTGTGACTTTTCAGGAAACAGTGTTTTGGACGTTCTTGGTTGCTGTCTCACCATTTACCTTCCTTCTCAAGGTCTAAACTAGCCTCACAGTTACAAACTCATCCCAAGAGGGGTCAAGGACATTTTAAAAATTGACAGATTAAGAAGCAGCCCAGGAGTGATCTTTGGTAGCGGGGAAGGACTAGTGGCCAAAGCTATCAGCCACTTCAATCAAGTTCCAACTCTTATTCTATTCAATTCGTTCTACCTAGTACCGTTACTTTATGTTCACACTGGCTAATCGAAAGTATGTAATTTGTTAGCACTACTCATACATTATACATTTATTATCAATAACATAAATACCCCTATCACCTATTATAACTCTAGGGCTATCACCTTGAATAACAAAAGCTTTGAGTATGACATAGTAATACATTAGACACATTTCTATACACCTTTACCCAGACATATTTCATTGGTACACTAGTGTATACCTGAGGATCCTGCATGGTGGTAATTGGATGACGTGGATTTGTTTTACCCGGAGAAAAACCCATCTGCAGGAGGGATATGGGATGGCTCTATTGGTATCATTTTCCTGACATTCTCTCAATCAAGATAGGACGTTGCCGTTCTACTAGCTTGAGAAAAAATGTCTGGTGCACCCCAATATACTCTTACCAGCTTGCACATACCTTCTGTACCCAGCTGAGCCAGACCATGTGCTGCCTCCGCTGGGTCTGGAAGATACACTCTGGGAGCTACTAGTCTACCTTGTCCATCTCTCCAGGGTCCACCAGACTCCTAGCCACATCTCTTCACCTTCCAGACAGTTTATTCTTCAGGTAACACAAATCTTCATATATTAACCAATATGTGTATGCGTGCATGTGTGTGTGTGTGTTCACATTTTAAAACAAAAACAATACAACGAAAAACAAAACAAAACATAGATTTGTCAGTTGTCACATAAAACCCTGCTGTCTATTTGACAGCTATGTTTGCCCTGGTGTGACAGCCATGTATAGTCGTGTGTAAGTGTGGACTTTACTAGCAGCTACTTCAGTTGGTAACTGTGTCACTGTGTAAAGTCCTCTATGTAGTGTCCTACTCATGTGCTGGCATTGCTATAAAAAGTTTTTTCAGTCAACTCAACGTCGCCCCCTAGACTTGAAAAATGCTGAAGACCAATATATATCAATCGATTTTCCCTCTGCCAACTCACATGCCATTCTCAATACCTCACATTCAGCTACTTGACTAAGTGAGAAAGGCAAAGGGGTCTATTTCTATAACACTTTCTTCAAATATAACAGTATCCAGTACATGTCAGTCTAACAGTGAAAAAATATAAAACACATTTTCTAGGGTTTCACATTATTTCGTATCTTGTGGCAAAAATCCTACTCAATGTTCTACACAGAGAGGCATACCTGTATGTCTAACCTCCAGCAATCTCTTGTCCTTCCCACCCTTTGTGCATACATATAAAGGCACATTTTTGTACAGGAGGCACGAAGCACAAAAAAAACAAAACAGATATGCAATCTATAAAGCATGAATCGTATTTCCACACAAAAAAAATACTTTCTGCTTAACATTAGCAGCTTCTATACACATAACACCAAACCCCTAACTGTTTCTGTAACTCATGTCAATCCAGTGTGTATATCCCTGAGTTTGTCTTATGTAAAAAAAAGTCTTAGCCCCATTAATGAGACTGTGTCTATGTCTTTTCGTATCTCTATACAAGAGAAGAGAGAGAGAGGAAAAAAGATAGAGAGATACTAGCATAGATGTAAAGAATGAGAAAATAGGAGAGCAACGTATAATAGGAATACAAAGATTTGAATACAAGGGTTTGAAAACAAACAGACATGCAGAAAGGAAGATTTTTACAGCAAAAATGACAGCTGGATTGGACTCTATGGGAAAATGGCTGTATTCATTCCACTAATCCCCTTAGCTATTTGCTAAACTATGGCCCCTCCCCATACTTGACTAGGGGGTCTTACATCAACCGTGCAATCCAGTGTCATCCGTCATTTGTTCATTAAGAACTCGGTATCACATTAACTACATACTTTTGCAACGGACTTCCTGACTTATGACAGAGAAAGGGAAAAAATTAACTCTTGGTGACTCATCTGAGATACTTAAAACGATATTTTGGAGCAAAGTATGTACATACTTCATTTTTGGATAATGATTCTCAGCCAAACAAATTATCATGAGTCACTGCAGCCTAAAACAAAGAGTGTTCCAATGATCCATTGTTAAGTAGTCTTTCAAGAGTAGTTTTCCCATTTCTCTATCGCACCCCTTTAAGCACTAAGTCTATATTTCTTTCGTCTACCCTTATCTGTGAGAAGAAAAACAAGATAGTTATCTTAAAACAGCAAACGAAACAAACATTTTCATTCTTTATCCTCGGCCAGCGATCAGGAAAGCAAGCATGTGACAACAAAAAACAAACAAGCAAAATCAACAAAGATTACTTTTTAAATCAGTCTTTTTCTAAACCTGCACGTTAATACTTACCACGGTTTAACCTTTACCTTGCCTGGTTGTAGGACTACAGATATAACCTGACTTTTTGAGTTGACTATAGATCTCCCTCAAAACATTTACTGCTGTGATGTGTGCAGATGCCTGTTGGAAAACCTCTGAGACTTGTGTGCGCCTTCTTTGTGGGTGTTTATGTGACCCTCCTCTAGGATTGTGTTTTTCTTTCCTACAATCCTTCCTAATATGTCCTTCTTCTCTGCAATTGTAACATTTTCTTGTCTCATATTGTTTCTGTTCCTTAAACCAGGTGTTATTATACTGTGGTCGTGTGTGCAGTCCCTCTAGTGCTGGGATACTTACCATCATTACCCTATCACTTAATTTCTTTTTCTGTTTATTTATTCTTTTATCATGTTCTATGGCTGACTCCCTGAGAACATTTACAACGATTCCTTTCCAGTGTGGTAATGAAGTTTGCACCCTGCTTTTCAAATTTTCCCTGAGGCCATCCATTAAGACTGAAACAGCAACCTCTCTGTAGTGTACATTATCTTTTATGTCTGATACCCCAGTGTATTTGGCCATCGCTATCAGAGCCCTGCAAAAATAGTCTGCTGCATTTTCACTATCCTTTTGTTTGATAGTAAAAATTTTACTCCAGTCCACTATCGTAGGAAAGTATATGGCCAACTGAGAAATTATGCATTTAATATTTTCATGGTTATCACCCTCTGTTGAGGACCTATCCTCCTCCAACATACAATCCTTAATGAACTTTTTGTATATCAGTATTGAGAGGAAGACAGGTCTTCAATAATACTCGCCAATCGTTATTAGTTGGCTCGTACACATTACCATAATATCTAATAAACTTCTGACATTTGGCCAAATCTTTTCTAGGATCAAGGAAATCAAGGAAATCAGACAAAATTGAAAACATTTCAGACCTAGTCCATGGATCATGCTTTGTTCCATGTCTTAAAGGAACCTCACCATCTCTGTCCGCCTTCCCATTGGGAACTGCTATTGTGCGGACAGGATGCAAACCTACTAAATCACTACATTCTGAACTAGTTGTTGGAATTGCTGTTGCAGTATAATGGATGTCTCCCTTTTTATTAATCTCTACATTATTCTCACCAATTTCAGCCGCTGCCCCTGCTGGTGGAACCGTTCCTTTTCTTTGTACTGAAACATTACTTTTAACATTACTTAAAACAATAGTTACTAGTTACAGTTTTTTCATTTTTGGTATTGGCTGTACTTTCGACCCGACCGAATTTGTCAGAGGCGTGCTTGCGCTCAGTTCTCCACGCTTTGCAACGCACACTTCCGGAACGCTTATTTCCGGTACGCTCACTTCCGCTGAACATGCGCTTCCTTGCCACGCGTATCCTTCTTGTTGCAACAATTTTAAACAGTCATCATGTTCAATTCTCTTTTTTGTTTATTTAATCAGCCGTACTTTATCTCTAACATTATTTAACACCTCCGACTCAAAACTACCTATGTTTGGGAAAGGTCTCTCACAATCCTTGGTCATCTTGACCCACTTGTCACAATATACCGTTGCGTATGCACCATATTTCTTACACATGAGAAATCTTGCTGAATCAATAAGGCCTCCCTTAGGCAGTACATTGGCCATCTCTAGCGTATATGTTTATCACTTATTTTGAACAATACTCTTAATGCGGACCACAGATAACACCGTAGTGCTCTGTCCATTCCAGCAAACAATTTCAACCCCTTGCTATAAACAATCTACCGCAAGAGATCTCTAATGGCCGTGGACGTATTTCCTCTAGCCGCGTCCACTCGCTTCTTCTCGCACCAAGCGAGGACCCCTAACACAGAAATATCACTGTGGGACCCATGGCTATCAGCTCCTCGATACCCAGGCTCTTCCACAAAATCTGTTTTCACCGTATACCTTGTATACTACTTATTCAAATCATATACTTCTTCAATACACCGTATGCTACTCAAAATACCACATACTACCATAAAACCACTAGGGATGAGCGGGCTCGGATTCTCTCAATCCGAACACCCCCGAACAGTGCCGATCCGAGCCTAATCCGAGCAATGTTCGGGTATTCCCGCCGATCGCAAAACTGAAAACGAGGCTTAACGTCATAATCCCGGCGTCGGATCTCGCGAGATCCGGATTAATATTAGTCCCCGCTGCCCGCCGCCATCTTCACTCGGGCATTGGAGCTTGGATTGAAAACAGCTTTCAGACTTTTGCCTTAAAAAAGCCAAGAAGCGTTAGTGTTTTGTTTCACCTATCCTCATTGCCTCTTCTTTTAATCAAGAATCGCTTCCCTATTTTTTACTAGGTAGGGTATTTCACATAACCCCAGCGATTCTTGTTACTCAGTTTCCTCCAATAAGTCCATTGGTACTGCTATATAACAAAGTTCACTGATCCTGCAGTATAAGTCCATTGGTATTGCTATATAACAAAGTTCACTGATCCTGCAGTATAAGTCCATTGGTACTGCTATATAACAAAGTTCACTGATCCTGCAGTATAAGTCCAGTGGTACTGCTAGTCTGCTATATAACAAAGTTCACTGATCCTACTATATAACTCCAGTCCAGTGGTACTGTCCTGTGCCGCATATAATTTTTAAAGCCTTTGCCAGGTGTGTGTGGTTTAGGGGTACGCTCTCTTGTGCTGCATATAATGGAGTACAAAAATTTGGAGGATAAAGTAGGGAAAGATCAAGAACCACTTCCTCCTAATGCTGAAGCTGCTGCCACTAGTCATGACATAGACGATGAAATGCCATCAACGTCGTCTGCCAAGGCCGATGCCCAATGTCATAGTAGAGGGCATGTAAAATCCAAAAAGCTAAAGGTCACTAAAATGATAAAAATAAATAAATTAAAATCATCTGAGGAGAAACGTAAACTTGCCAATATGCCATTTACGACACAGAGTGGCAAGGAACGGCTTAGGCCCTGGCCCGTGTTCATGACTAGTGGTTCAGCTTCACACAACAATCAAAGCCCTCCTCCTCCTCCCCTTCTAAAAAATTTAAGAGAGTTAACCTGTCATCAACAACACAGCAAACAACTCTGCCTTCTGAAGACATGGCATCACAAATCCCCAAGGCGAGTCCAAGGGTGTTGGTGGTTGCGAAGCCTAACTGTCACGGGCACTAGGAGTCTTTACCCAGGAATCACCAGATGGTAGGCTTGCCAGAGCAATGTAGATGGTAATAGGGTACTCTGGTAGCTGGGTGATCACGGAACATGAAATGATGGCCGATGAGATGCTCAGGAAAGTCTATGACTAGCAACACTGGTAATAATGAGGTAATAATACACAAGGAACTGTATGGACAAGGACACGTGAAGGTAGTCAGTGGTCTGCGATAGCAAGTTGTACCACTGCTATAGTGAGGAGGAATGTCCAACAGAAACAAGGAGGTGATGAGAGTCAGCGGTCTGCGGGTAGCAAGTTGTACCGCTGTCTGAGTGAAGGAATGGAATCCAAGTGGAGGTATCCAGGTAGTCAGTGGTCTGCGGTAGCAAGTTGTACCACTGCTATGTGAGAGGATAATGGAACAGATGATACCGGAAACAGGGATCAGTGGTCTGACATCAGCAAGTTGTACCACTGAATATATATGTGAGGAGGTGCACGGGGGAAGACTGCAACACAGGATATACACAGGCACCTTATACACGATCCACAGTAATATGCACAATATAGATATATATATATATATAAATGACTGAGCAGGTCTGCAATCTAGAAAGTCTCTTGAAGTAGTCCAGCACAATGATAACACAGTCAATGATGGCAATAGACTCAGCGGATAGCAGACTCCAGAGAGAACCAAACACAGTCCAGCAAGATATGCAATACACAGCACAGTCAATGAGAAGTATGCATACCGTGGTTCAGCAGTAGCAGTCAGATGGGATTGCAGCGGTACCTGAGCGGCTGGAGGCCGACGAGATAGAAAGTCCCTGGACAGGTGAGGCAGAGGTCTAGCAGGTGCAGCGCACAGGTGAGTAGACCAACAGGGACACGAATCCACAGGAGTCAGCAACACGTGGAACTGGACTCATAGGAGACCCAGGAGAATGGAGATGATCCAGCAGAGGGTAGTAGATGAGATACAAATCCAATGCTGACAGGAGGGTAGAGACCAGTGGAACACGTGAAGGCGTGGAGAGTGGATCAGCAGGAGATGGACGATAGCGCTGACCACAGCGGCAGGACTCAGCGGCACACGGAGGTAACCAGTAGCAACCACAGGAACCAACAGCGATGGGAAACAGGAGTGCAGCGCAGGGCAGGAGCTGTAGATCACGAAGAGTAGCAGATGGTAATGAAAGCGGCAGTCTCGAGGAAGTCACAGCAAAGATGAGATGAGACTGTAGTGCACGGAGGCAGCGGATAGTAGTCAGCTGGCAGTCATGATGTTGAACACAGGCGAGTTGCAAGCAGGAGACTGTAGTGCACGGAGGCAGCGGATAGTAGTCAGCTGGCAGTCACGAAGATGAACACAGGCGAGTTGCAAGCAGGAGACTGTGGTGCACGGAGGCAGCGGATAGTAGTCAGCTGGCAGTCACGATGTTGAACACAGGCGAGTTGCAAGCAGGAGACTGTAGTGCACGGAGGCAGCGGATAGTAGTCAGCTGGCAGTCACGATGATGAACACAGGCGAGTTGCAAGCAGGAGACTGTAGTGCACGGAGGCAGCGGATAGTAGTCAGCTGGCAGTCACGATGATGAACACAGGCGAGTTGCAAGCAGGAGACTGTAGTGCACGGAGGCAGCGGATAGGAATCAGCAAGCAGACTTGATGAGAAGCAGGTGAGTGAAGTAAAAGCTGGAGTGCACGGAGGCAGCGGATAGCAATGAGCAAACAGTCACATTGATATAAAATAACGTTGAAGTGGTTTAGAAGACTGTAGTGCACGGAGGCAGCGGATAGGAATCAGCAACAGTCCCAAAGATATACAATAGCGATGAAGTGGTATAGAAGACTGTAGTGCACGGAGGCAGCGGATAGGAATCAGCAAACAGTCCTGATGATACAGTTGATGGTAGAAGTGGTATGGGAACCACAGTAGTAGAAGTGGTTTGGAAACCACAGGAATAGAAGTGGTTTGGAAACCACAGGAATCAGCAGCGCTGAATACACGAGGAATACAGGAACACCTTCAGAGACTCATGAGGAATGAGACTCCAAGATCAGGCAACGTGGTGTTGACCACAGGTGCTTAATATAGGGAGGTTGCCTGATCTGCCAATTGAGTTAAAGGGGTATACACTGAAGTATAGAAAAGGGCTGCGCATGCGCAGACCCTCAGGATGGTGGACGACCACGGTTCCTAAATGTCCGGGAAGAGGCACTCACGGTCCGGTGAGTGACAGTACCCCCCCTTTTAAAGGTGGGCACAGAACGCCTGGAACCGGGCTTGTCCGGATTTTTGGAGTAAAACTTCTTCAAAAGGGCAGGAGCATTAAGATCTTCAGCTTTGATCCAAGAGCGCTCCTCAGGACCAAAGCCCTTCCAATGAACGAGGAAGTGGAGGACTCCTCGCGAAATTTTTGCATCTAGTACCTCGGTAATCTCAAAATCCTCCTCCTGATGAACTTGAACTGGCTGCGGAGCTGAGGGAGGAGTTGAAAAACGGTTGATAATAAGAGGTTTGAGCAAAGATACATGGAAGGCATTAGAAATCCGAAGACTCTTAGGAAGAAGGAGTTTCACACATACTGGATTGATAACTTGAATGATCCTATATGGACCAATAAAACGAGGGGCGAATTTCATGGATGGAACCTTCAAACGAATATTTTTTGTGGATAACCAGACACGATCTCCAATTTTTAGTGGTGGAATAGCCCGCCTCTTCTTATCAGCGAAAGATTTATATTTGACAGATGTCTTCTTTAAACAGGTTCTGACCTGAGACCAGATATTTTTAAAGGTCTGACAAACAGTTTCCACCGCAGGAACTTGGGTGGGCGGGAGGGCAGGAAATTCCGGAAAAGACGGATGGTGACCGTGAACCACCAGCACTTGACTTTTTGAAGATGACTCCTGAGATCCATCGTCAACGTCCGATGACGTCATGAACGCCCGATGAGGAGGAAGGCGTTCAGACTGAACTTTATCACACAGATCCGTAGATGAAGGATCTTGTGGAGGAGGACCTGGTGGAATAGACGAATGCTGTCTTTTGAATGAAACCACTTGGGAGAGACAACGATGATGACATTCAGTTCCCCAAGATGTAACTCGAGGAGTGCGCCAGTCAATCTGGGGAGAGTGACACTGAAGCCATGGAAGGCCTAAAACAATCGGACTTGTCGTAACAGGAAGGATCAAAAACGATATTTCTTCATGATGCAGGGCACCAATCTGAAGGGTTACTGGAGACGTACTCTGGGTGATGAGACCGTTGATGAGACGTGATCCATCTATAGCCGTCACAGTAATGGGTGTTTTTAAGGTAATCACTGGTAGAGACCATTGATTTACTAATGATTTGGAAATAAAATTTCCTGCTGCTCCGGAATCAATCAATGCCTGTGACTCAAAGGTTTTGGTAGCACAGGAAATCGTAACGTCAAAGGCGCAGACTTTAGATTTCATGGAAGATGGAGAGGACTCCAGGAACCCTAACCTTATCTCCCCAGTATTGGTTAGAGCCCGGCATCTCCTGGGACAAGAATTGAGCATATGCGTAGAATCGGCACAATAGATACAAAGTCTATTCTTTATTCTTCGGTCCCTCTCCTCTAAAGTTAATTTGGAGCGACCTATCTCCATGGGTATCACCGGAGATGAAGCTGGGTGAAATTGAGGATTTGAGAGAGGAGGTGTTTTAACCGAAGTTGTTTTCTCAGGTTCTCTTTCACGAAACCTCAGGTCTACCCGATGGCAAAGAGAGATCAAATCTTCTAAAGAGGAGGGTAGTTCTTGTGAAGTCAGTGCGTTTTTAATTTTATCGGAAAGCCCCTGCCAGAAGGCGGCAACTAGTGCTTCAGTGTTCCACTGAAGTTCAGAGGCTAAGATCCTAAATCGAATGACGTACTGAGCCACAGTGCGAGATCCTTGGCGAAGACGGAGAATGCTGGATGCAGCGGAAATGACACGACCTGGTTCATCGAATACACTTCGGAACGTGGAAATAAACTCGGCACTATCCTGTAACAATGGATCGTTTCTTTCCCACAGAGGGGAAGCCCATGCGAGAGCTTGTCCAGAAAACAATGAAATAAGATAGGCCACTCTGGAACGATGGGTAGAAAAATTTTGAGGTTGGAGCTCAAAATGAACTGAGCATTGAGTAAGAAAACCCCTACAAGTTTTGGGGTCTCCATCGTATTTTGACGGAGTAGGCAGGTGAAGCGTGGAAGCTGTAAACACCTGGGATGGCACTGGGGAAACGGAGGAAGGCACAGGAGCATCAACAGTAGTTGTGGCATCTTGTACAGACGGTCTTTGGGAGGCTAAGGCCTGGTAACACCGCAGTAAATGCCGTTGGCGAACTTCCTGTTGCTCAATACGAGTAACCAGATGCCGCAGCATCTCTTTGGCTGTAGGTTCCGTATCTGGGTCTGTCATGGCCTGATCTTACTGTCACGGGCACTAGGAGTCTTTACCCAGGAATCACCAGATGGTAGGCTTGCCAGAGCAATGTAGATGGTAATAGGGTACTCTGGTAGCTGGGTGATCACGGAACATGAAATGATGGCCGATGAGATGCTCAGGAAAGTCTATGACTAGCAACACTGGTAATAATGAGGTAATAATACACAAGGAACTGTATGGACAAGGACACGTGAAGGTAGTCAGTGGTCTGCGATAGCAAGTTGTACCACTGCTATAGTGAGGAGGAATGTCCAACAGAAACAAGGAGGTGATGAGAGTCAGCGGTCTGCGGGTAGCAAGTTGTACCGCTGTCTGAGTGAAGGAATGGAATCCAAGTGGAGGTATCCAGGTAGTCAGTGGTCTGCGGTAGCAAGTTGTACCACTGCTATGTGAGAGGATAATGGAACAGATGATACCGGAAACAGGGATCAGTGGTCTGACATCAGCAAGTTGTACCACTGAATATATATGTGAGGAGGTGCACGGGGGAAGACTGCAACACAGGATATACACAGGCACCTTATACACGATCCACAGTAATATGCACAATATAGATATATATATATATATATAAATGACTGAGCAGGTCTGCAATCTAGAAAGTCTCTTGAAGTAGTCCAGCACAATGATAACACAGTCAATGATGGCAATAGACTCAGCGGATAGCAGACTCCAGAGAGAACCAAACACAGTCCAGCAAGATATGCAATACACAGCACAGTCAATGAGAAGTATGCATACCGTGGTTCAGCAGTAGCAGTCAGATGGGATTGCAGCGGTACCTGAGCGGCTGGAGGCCGACGAGATAGAAAGTCCCTGGACAGGTGAGGCAGAGGTCTAGCAGGTGCAGCGCACAGGTGAGTAGACCAACAGGGACACGAATTCACAGGAGTCAGCAACACGTGGAACTGGACTCATAGGAGACCCAGGAGAATGGAGATGATCCAGCAGAGGGTAGTAGATGAGATACAAATCCAATGCTGACAGGAGGGTAGAGACCAGTGGAACACGTGAAGGCGTGGAGAGTGGATCAGCAGGAGATGGACGATAGCGCTGACCACAGCGGCAGGACTCAGCGGCACACGGAGGTAACCAGTAGCAACCACAGGAACCAACAGCGATGGGAAACAGGAGTGCAGCGCAGGGCAGGAGCTGTAGATCACGAAGAGTAGCAGATGGTAATGAAAGCGGCAGTCTCGAGGAAGTCACAGCAAAGATGAGATGAGACTGTAGTGCACGGAGGCAGCGGATAGTAGTCAGCTGGCAGTCATGATGTTGAACACAGGCGAGTTGCAAGCAGGAGACTGTAGTGCACGGAGGCAGCGGATAGTAGTCAGCTGGCAGTCACGAAGATGAACACAGGCGAGTTGCAAGCAGGAGACTGTGGTGCACGGAGGCAGCGGATAGTAGTCAGCTGGCAGTCACGATGTTGAACACAGGCGAGTTGCAAGCAGGAGACTGTAGTGCACGGAGGCAGCGGATAGTAGTCAGCTGGCAGTCACGATGATGAACACAGGCGAGTTGCAAGCAGGAGACTGTAGTGCACGGAGGCAGCGGATAGTAGTCAGCTGGCAGTCATGATGTTGAACACAGGCGAGTTGCAAGCAGGAGACTGTAGTGCACGGAGGCAGCGGATAGTAGTCAGCTGGCAGTCACGAAGATGAACACAGGCGAGTTGCAAGCAGGAGACTGTGGTGCACGGAGGCAGCGGATAGTAGTCAGCTGGCAGTCACGATGTTGAACACAGGCGAGTTGCAAGCAGGAGACTGTAGTGCACGGAGGCAGCGGATAGTAGTCAGCTGGCAGTCACGATGATGAACACAGGCGAGTTGCAAGCAGGAGACTGTAGTGCACGGAGGCAGCGGATAGTAGTCAGCTGGCAGTCACGATGATGAACACAGGCGAGTTGCAAGCAGGAGACTGTAGTGCACGGAGGCAGCGGATAGGAATCAGCAAGCAGACTTGATGAGAAGCAGGTGAGTGAAGTAAAAGCTGGAGTGCACGGAGGCAGCGGATAGCAATGAGCAAACAGTCACATTGATATAAAATAACGTTGAAGTGGTTTAGAAGACTGTAGTGCACGGAGGCAGCGGATAGGAATCAGCAACAGTCCCAAAGATATACAATAGCGATGAAGTGGTATAGAAGACTGTAGTGCACGGAGGCAGCGGATAGGAATCAGCAAACAGTCCTGATGATACAGTTGATGGTAGAAGTGGTATGGGAACCACAGTAGTAGAAGTGGTTTGGAAACCACAGGAATAGAAGTGGTTTGGAAACCACAGGAATCAGCAGCGCTGAATACACGAGGAATACAGGAACACCTTCAGAGACTCATGAGGAATGAGACTCCAAGATCAGGCAACGTGGTGTTGACCACAGGTGCTTAATATAGGGAGGTTGCCTGATCTGCCAATTGAGTTAAAGGGGTATACACTGAAGTATAGAAAAGGGCTGCGCATGCGCAGACCCTCAGGATGGTGGACGACCACGGTTCCTAAATGTCCGGGAAGAGGCACTCACGGTCCGGTGAGTGACAGTACCCCCCCTTTTAAAGGTGGGCACAGAACGCCTGGAACCGGGCTTGTCCGGATTTTTGGAGTAAAACTTCTTCAAAAGGGCAGGAGCATTAAGATCTTCAGCTTTGATCCAAGAGCGCTCCTCAGGACCAAAGCCCTTCCAATGAACGAGGAAGTGGAGGACTCCTCGCGAAATTTTTGCATCTAGTACCTCGGTAATCTCAAAATCCTCCTCCTGATGAACTTGAACTGGCTGCGGAGCTGAGGGAGGAGTTGAAAAACGGTTGATAATAAGAGGTTTGAGCAAAGATACATGGAAGGCATTAGAAATCCGAAGACTCTTAGGAAGAAGGAGTTTCACACATACTGGATTGATAACTTGAATGATCCTATATGGACCAATAAAACGAGGGGCGAATTTCATGGATGGAACCTTCAAACGAATATTTTTTGTGGATAACCAGACACGATCTCCAATTTTTAGTGGTGGAATAGCCCGCCTCTTCTTATCAGCGAAAGATTTATATTTGACAGATGTCTTCTTTAAACAGGTTCTGACCTGAGACCAGATATTTTTAAAGGTCTGACAAACAGTTTCCACCGCAGGAACTTGGGTGGGCGGGAGGGCAGGAAATTCCGGAAAAGACGGATGGTGACCGTGAACCACCAGCACTTGACTTTTTGAAGATGACTCCTGAGATCCATCTTCAACGTCCGATGACGTCATGAACGCCCGATGAGGAGGAAGGCGTTCAGACTGAACTTTATCACACAGATCCGTAGATGAAGGATCTTGTGGAGGAGGACCTGGTGGAATAGACGAATGCTGTCTTTTGAATGAAACCACTTGGGAGAGACAACGATGATGACATTCAGTTCCCCAAGATGTAACTCGAGGAGTGCGCCAGTCAATCTGGGGAGAGTGACACTGAAGCCATGGAAGGCCTAAGACAATCGGACTTGTCGTAACAGGAAGGATCAAAAACGATATTTCTTCATGATGCAGGGCACCAATCTGAAGGGTTACTGGAGACGTACTCTGGGTGATGAGACCGTTGATGAGACGTGATCCATCTATAGCCGTCACAGTAATGGGTGTTTTTAAGGTAATCACTGGTAGAGACCATTGATTTACTAATGATTTGGAAATAAAATTTCCTGCTGCTCCGGAATCAATCAATGCCTGTGACTCAAAGGTTTTGGTAGCACAGGAAATCGTAACGTCAAAGGCGCAGACTTTAGATTTCATGGAAGATGGAGAGGACTCCAGGAACCCTAACCTTATCTCCCCAGTATTGGTTAGAGCCCGGCATCTCCTGGGACAAGAATTGAGCATATGCGTAGAATCGGCACAATAGATACAAAGTCTATTCTTTATTCTTCGGTCCCTCTCCTCTAAAGTTAATTTGGAGCGACCTATCTCCATGGGTATCACCGGAGATGAAGCTGGGTGAAATTGAGGATTTGAGAGAGGAGGTGTTTTAACCGAAGTTGTTTTCTCAGGTTCTCTTTCACGAAACCTCAGGTCTACCCGATGGCAAAGAGAGATCAAATCTTCTAAAGAGGAGGGTAGTTCTTGTGAAGTCAGTGCGTTTTTAATTTTATCGGAAAGCCCCTGCCAGAAGGCGGCAACTAGTGCTTCAGTGTTCCACTGAAGTTCAGAGGCTAAGATCCTAAATCGAATGACGTACTGAGCCACAGTGCGAGATCCTTGGCGAAGACGGAGAATGCTGGATGCAGCGGAAATGACACGACCTGGTTCATCGAATACACTTCGGAACGTGGAAATAAACTCGGCACTATCCTGTAACAATGGATCGTTTCTTTCCCACAGAGGGGAAGCCCATGCGAGAGCTTGTCCAGAAAACAATGAAATAAGATAGGCCACTCTGGAACGATGGGTAGAAAAATTTTGAGGTTGGAGCTCAAAATGAACTGAGCATTGAGTAAGAAAACCCCTACAAGTTTTGGGGTCTCCATCGTATTTTGACGGAGTAGGCAGGTGAAGCGTGGAAGCTGTAAACACCTGGGATGGCACTGGGGAAACGGAGGAAGGCACAGGAGCATCAACAGTAGTTGTGGCATCTTGTACAGACGGTCTTTGGGAGGCTAAGGCCTGGTAACACCGCAGTAAATGCCGTTGGCGAACTTCCTGTTGCTCAATACGAGTAACCAGATGCCGCAGCATCTCTTTGGCTGTAGGTTCCGTATCTGGGTCTGTCATGGCCTGATCTTACTGTCACGGGCACTAGGAGTCTTTACCCAGGAATCACCAGATGGTAGGCTTGCCAGAGCAATGTAGATGGTAATAGGGTACTCTGGTAGCTGGGTGATCACGGAACATGAAATGATGGCCGATGAGATGCTCAGGAAAGTCTATGACTAGCAACACTGGTAATAATGAGGTAATAATACACAAGGAACTGTATGGACAAGGACACGTGAAGGTAGTCAGTGGTCTGCGATAGCAAGTTGTACCACTGCTATAGTGAGGAGGAATGTCCAACAGAAACAAGGAGGTGATGAGAGTCAGCGGTCTGCGGGTAGCAAGTTGTACCGCTGTCTGAGTGAAGGAATGGAATCCAAGTGGAGGTATCCAGGTAGTCAGTGGTCTGCGGTAGCAAGTTGTACCACTGCTATGTGAGAGGATAATGGAACAGATGATACCGGAAACAGGGATCAGTGGTCTGACATCAGCAAGTTGTACCACTGAATATATATGTGAGGAGGTGCACGGGGGAAGACTGCAACACAGGATATACACAGGCACCTTATACACGATCCACAGTAATATGCACAATATAGATATATATATATATATATATAAATGACTGAGCAGGTCTGCAATCTAGAAAGTCTCTTGAAGTAGTCCAGCACAATGATAACACAGTCAATGATGGCAATAGACTCAGCGGATAGCAGACTCCAGAGAGAACCAAACACAGTCCAGCAAGATATGCAATACACAGCACAGTCAATGAGAAGTATGCATACCGTGGTTCAGCAGTAGCAGTCAGATGGGATTGCAGCGGTACCTGAGCGGCTGGAGGCCGACGAGATAGAAAGTCCCTGGACAGGTGAGGCAGAGGTCTAGCAGGTGCAGCGCACAGGTGAGTAGACCAACAGGGACACGAATCCACAGGAGTCAGCAACACGTGGAACTGGACTCATAGGAGACCCAGGAGAATGGAGATGATCCAGCAGAGGGTAGTAGATGAGATACAAATCCAATGCTGACAGGAGGGTAGAGACCAGTGGAACACGTGAAGGCGTGGAGAGTGGATCAGCAGGAGATGGACGATAGCGCTGACCACAGCGGCAGGACTCAGCGGCACACGGAGGTAACCAGTAGCAACCACAGGAACCAACAGCGATGGGAAACAGGAGTGCAGCGCAGGGCAGGAGCTGTAGATCACGAAGAGTAGCAGATGGTAATGAAAGCGGCAGTCTCGAGGAAGTCACAGCAAAGATGAGATGAGACTGTAGTGCACGGAGGCAGCGGATAGTAGTCAGCTGGCAGTCATGATGTTGAACACAGGCGAGTTGCAAGCAGGAGACTGTAGTGCACGGAGGCAGCGGATAGTAGTCAGCTGGCAGTCACGAAGATGAACACAGGCGAGTTGCAAGCAGGAGACTGTGGTGCACGGAGGCAGCGGATAGTAGTCAGCTGGCAGTCACGATGTTGAACACAGGCGAGTTGCAAGCAGGAGACTGTAGTGCACGGAGGCAGCGGATAGTAGTCAGCTGGCAGTCACGATGATGAACACAGGCGAGTTGCAAGCAGGAGACTGTAGTGCACGGAGGCAGCGGATAGTAGTCAGCTGGCAGTCACGATGATGAACACAGGCGAGTTGCAAGCAGGAGACTGTAGTGCACGGAGGCAGCGGATAGGAATCAGCAAGCAGACTTGATGAGAAGCAGGTGAGTGAAGTAAAAGCTGGAGTGCACGGAGGCAGCGGATAGCAATGAGCAAACAGTCACATTGATATAAAATAACGTTGAAGTGGTTTAGAAGACTGTAGTGCACGGAGGCAGCGGATAGGAATCAGCAACAGTCCCAAAGATATACAATAGCGATGAAGTGGTATAGAAGACTGTAGTGCACGGAGGCAGCGGATAGGAATCAGCAAACAGTCCTGATGATACAGTTGATGGTAGAAGTGGTATGGGAACCACAGTAGTAGAAGTGGTTTGGAAACCACAGGAATAGAAGTGGTTTGGAAACCACAGGAATCAGCAGCGCTGAATACACGAGGAATACAGGAACACCTTCAGAGACTCATGAGGAATGAGACTCCAAGATCAGGCAACGTGGTGTTGACCACAGGTGCTTAATATAGGGAGGTTGCCTGATCTGCCAATTGAGTTAAAGGGGTATACACTGAAGTATAGAAAAGGGCTGCGCATGCGCAGACCCTCAGGATGGTGGACGACCACGGTTCCTAAATGTCCGGGAAGAGGCACTCACGGTCCGGTGAGTGACACTAACCTTCCCATCACTGTACGGGAAGAGGTGGCTCCTTCCATCATTTGCAGCATGCCCTCTGCATATGCTGGAAGGATCACACACACAGTGCAGTTACAGATTTCGATAATGAAGGTGTTAATGTTGTACACCAGGAGGAGGGTATTGATGTAGCTGGTGCTGAGGAGGGACTTGACGAGGAGGATGCTGATGTGGTTTTCTTAAATGAGGCACCAGGGGGGGAAACAGTTGTTGTCCATGGGATGAAAAAGCCCATCGTCATGCCTGGCCAGAAGACCAATAAATCCACTTCTTCGGTCTGGAATTATTTCTATCCCAATCCGGACAACAAATGTATTGCCATATGTACCTTATGTAAAGCTGCAATAAGCAGGGGTAAGGATCTTGGCCTCCTAGGGACATCCTCCCTTATACATCACCTGAAGAACCTTCATAAATCGGTTTAGTTCAGGAACTGTGGCTAGGACCGTCAGCAGTCCAGGGACACCTAAATCCCTTGGTGCCGTTGTATCCACACCAGCAACACCCTCCTCGTCAATTTTCTCCTCGATCTGGATCGGAGATAGTCCTACAGGCCATGTCACCGGCATGACTGAGTCCTCTTCAATCCGGAATTCTTCCGGAGGATCCTGCAGCGGTACGCCTACTACTGCCGCTGCTGCTGTTGCTGCTGGGAGTCGGTCATCTTCCCAGAGGGGAAGTCGTAAGACCGCAACATCTTTCACTAAGCAATTGACCGTACAACAGTCGTTTGTCATGAGCATGAAGTACAACAGCAGTCATCCCATGGCAAAGTGGATAACTGCGGCCTTGACAGCTATGTTGGTGTTAGACGTGCGTTCGCTGTCCGCCATCAGTGGAGTGGGATTTAGATGGTTGATGGAGGTATTGTGTCCCCCGGTACCAAATCCCGTCTAGATTCCACTTCACTAGGCAGGCGATACCCGGGATGTACAGAGAAGTATGAAAAAGTGTCCTCAGTGCTCTGAAAAATGCGGTTGTACCCACTGTCCACTTAACCACGGACATGTGGACAAGTGGTTCAGGGCAAACTAAGGACTATATGACTGTGACAGCCCACTGGGTAGATGCATTGCCTTCTGCAGCAGCAGCATCAGTAGCAGCATCTCCGAAATGCCTGCTCGTTCCAAGGCAGGCAACGTTGTGTATCACCAGTTTCAGTAAGAGGCACAATGCTGACAACCTCTTAGAGAAACTGAGGAAAATCATCTCGCAGTGGCTTACTCCACTTAGACTCTCCTGGGGATTTGTGGTGTTGGACAACGCCAGTAACATTGTGCGGGCATTACATATGGGCAATTTCCAGCACGTGCCATGTTTTGCCCACACAATAAATTTGGTGGTGCAGCATTATCTGTAAAGTGACAGGGGTGTGCAGGACATGCTTGCGGTGGCCCGCAAAATTGTGGGACACTTTCGCCATTCTGCCACTGCCTACCGAAGACTGGAGCACCATCAAAAAAGCCTGAACCTGCCCTGCCATCACCTCAAACAAGAGGTTGTGACACGCTGGAACTCCACCCTTTATATGCTGCAGAGGATGGATGAGCAGCAAAAGGCCATTCAAGCCTACACAGCCACCTACGACATAGGCAAAGTAATGGGGATGCGCCTGAGTGAAGCGCAGTGGAGACTGATTTCCGTGTTGTGCAAGGTTCTTCAGCCGTTTGAACTTGCCACACGAGATGTCAGTTGCGACACTGCCAGCTTGAGTCAGGTGATTCCCCTGATCAGGCTGTTGCAGAAGCAGCTGGAGAAAGTGAGGGAGGAGCTGGTAAAGCATTGCGATTCAACAAAGCATGTAGCTCTTGTGGATGAAGCCCTTCGTACGCTTTGCCAGGATTCGAGGGTGGTCAGTCTTTTAAAGTCAGAGAAATACATTCGGGCCACCGTGCTCGATCCTCGGTTTAAAGCGTATGTTGTGTCTCTGTTTCCGGCGGACACAAGTCTACAGTGGTGCAAAGACCTGCTGATCAGGAGATTGTCATCTGAAGAGGACCGTGACATGGCAACAGCTCCTCCTTCATTTTCTTCCACACCTGTGGCTGCGAGTAAACAGCTGAGATTTCCTAAACGACCCGCTGGCAGGGATGCAGAGAACATCTGGTCCGGACTGAAGGACCTGCCAACGATTGCTGACATGTCTACTGTCGCTGCATTGGATGCTGTCACCATTGAAAAAATGGTGGAGGATTACTTTGCTGACACCATCCAAGTAGACATGTCAGACAGTCCTTACTTGTACTGGCAGGAAAAAAAAGGCAGTTTGGAAGCCCCTGTATAAACTGGCTCTATTTTACCTGAGTTGTCCCCCCTCCAGTGTGTACTCGGAAAGAGTTTTTAGTGCAGCAGGGAACCTGGTCAGTGAGCGGCGAAGGAGGTTGCTTCCGCAAAATGTGGAGAAGATGATGTTCATCAAAATGAATAATCAATTCTTCAATGAAGACCAGCAATGGCCTCCAGAGACTACAGAGGGACCTGTGATTGTGGAGTCCAGCGGGGACGAATTGATAATGTGTGAGGATGAGGAAGTACACACTGAAGGGGGTGAGGAATAAGAGGATGAGGATGAGGACGACATCTTGCCTCAGTAGAGCCAGTTTAGTTTGTACAGGGAGAGATGAATAGCTTTTTTTTTGTGGGGGCCCAAACAAACCAATCATTTCAGCCACAGCATATAGCTCAGTGGTCCCTAAGGAGCAACACAAAATCTAAAATTAACAGAAAGATGTGCTTAATTTACTGTGTGAGTCAAACAATTTATTTAAAAATATTTCGCTTGCAGCAGCAAGTGGAGGAAAAGACTTCTAAGTTGGCAAAATTAAATGATTGCTTGCTTTTGGATGATAAGCATGAGATAATGATAGATATAGTAGCCTTTGACAGTAAACCCTTTCCCTGCACTGCATATTTTGTTTTCAGTCCCCAAAACAAAATGCATGGCAAAAATATGTCTATGTGGTGCATCTGGGAAAGGGTGTAGATGATTCAGTGTCATCATCTCACACTTATTCAAACTGCTGTTTGCACCATTCCATTCACCCCAAGGAGGAGAAAAGAGAACTAATTGATAGGGCTATTAGTGAGGATAGTTTCATTAATACTGGGGGAATACTCTGAGGAGGGCAAGGTTGCTGAACAATATGGTTATGCTTGAACCCATGCCTCACATCTAAGTACAGGACAGGTTTGTTACCAAAGATAAAAGCAGTTCACAGCATTGAAGGCTGTAATGCCTATTTTGGCCTATCCTTATCTTCCTCTGTAACAATCACTCCATTACACCCATTCCAACATTTTTGACAATGTTGTTTTAAACTGATATTTTACTGCAAGCAGAGAGTCTACTGACAAAAACGGGCTTTATTATAATTTCCACAAGAACATTGATGTGTTAGTGTTCTAGTCTGTTGATGGAAAACCATTTCCACCATTATTCCCCTTCTGATTCTAGCCTGAGAAACATAGAAGATGATGGAACTAATAAGAAAAAGAAGGAATTGACAATTTCTGTCTCTCCCAGGGCAGCACCAATGCCAGCTTATTAGTTTCTATCTCATGTATTCCTTGATGCCATCACCACCAATGCCACAAAGATATCTTTATTCAACAACAAAAGAAAATTTGCATGAGCACACACAACTACTATTCCTAAATGACAAGCTGGTCAAAATGTTAATGTGGAAATAAGAGCCTTTATTTTTGTAGTCTTATTGGAATTAAAATTGTGCTTTGAGCCTTTCTAGACCATTCCCCAATGCCATTAGTATTCCAGTGTTTCTGTTGTGCAGGATACATGAACTCCATCTGGCAATTATGCCTAATTTTATTGAGAACAGTTTTCCTCACATGAGCAGTAGGCTGCTTCCTGTCCATCACGAACCGGCATGGCAGCCTATCCAGTATTTATCAGAGACATATGGGTTAACTCTATGTAGTCTTGATGGTACATAGTACCAGCAGTAGAGCAGCTTATATGGATTCTCTTTCATTGTTACACGAATAGAGCTAGATACAGTGTTTTCTCTAATTTCTTCCAACTTCAAGTCCACCTCCCACGCCAAACACTGAGGGTCACTCGGAACCGACCCTGGTGCTTTAAGGTCCGCATACAGTATGGATACTAATGCCTTTTTTGATGTCTGTGACAGACTTAAATTCTCAAAGGTAGTTCAAGTGGGGTCTATAAGTTGTACACTCCCTAATTAGGCTATGATAGTACCTAATTTGCAAAACTTGACAAAAAGTTTTTATTAGGAATGTTAAACTGCACCTGGATGTTAGCGATTGGGATTGAGTGGCAACAAGTAAGATCGTTCATGTTCCAATAATGTAAGGCTGAAATCATATCAAGAAATTTCCTAGTGTATCCCATTGCTCTGAGCACTTTAAACATGAATGGACAGAATATGTGATCAAGAGTTTTTTCAGCACCCTCCGCTAATACCAAGAATGTTTTTTTTTTTCATAGATAGAGTAGATAAAGTCAATGGTTTGTTTGGTGCTATCTGGAGAATGTCGGCCTGGAAAGAAGCCAACCAATCAGTGTAGAATCTCTTTCTGGTTTTGGTACCAACCACTATGTTGGATAAGAAACAAAAGCCTCCCCCTCTAAAAATTTGATGAAGAAATCTGTCAAAAATGAGGCTAGTACCACCAAAAACTTTTTATAATATTGGGGTATTAAACAGTTGGAGCCAATGAGTATTTTAGAGCTGTAATAGTCCCAAGGTCTCCTCCAATATATCAGCATTCAATAGTGGGAGTTTTTCTTCGGAGTGCTTTGGTAGGAGATTTACAGTTAAATAAAAATTAAAATCTCATCATCACTTCATTTTGATCTTGCTAACCAGACCATGTGCCCTCTTTTTATAGGCTTCTGGCCAACATGGAGTTGGCCTTGTCAACTTTGTCATAAAAGCATTCTTTTTTCAAGGTATTAGAGGCTTTGCATGAGTGTAATGTATAGAGTTGGCATTTGAGGAACTGGATCTGGGTGAGGAGGCCACATGAGGGGGCATGCTTCTACTGTGATAATAACATACTTGCCTACTCTCCCGGACTTCTCGGGAGGCTCCCAAATTTCCGGGAGTCCTCCCAGAAGAGTAGGCAAACCTCCCGCATTCGCCGAAATTCAAGGCATTGAATGGTGGGCGTGGGGCTTAATCGCGTCATTAAGTCCCACCCACGCTATTCAATGATGAAATAATGAAGATATCTGTCTCTCCAATAGATTATTTCTTGAGCTGCAAGCTTCCTTGACATAAAAGAACAATTCATCTTGCCTCGATAGTGGTTTTATAGGTCTTCCAAATGAATTCTGCCACCACTTTCTCAAATGAGTTCAAGCCAAAATAGTGTTATATTGATGCTTTAATCTCTTGAAACATGGTTTGGTTCAAAAGGAAAGAGTCATTAAGTGTCATCTGTGGCACAGAGGGGTACATTTAATTAGAACTAAAAGTATGTATAATCATGAATGATCAGGGAGACTCCCTGAAATAGGGGTGATCTCCCTCACTCCCTGAAGATTCTGGCATGCTCCCTGATGCTGAGCCAGTGCAAGACGTGGTTGGCTTTGCCATCTATGGCATGATAACACAGTTCAGAAATTGTGTCCTATGTCCATGTATTGATGCCTATGGAGGTGGCCATTTTCATGGATACCAACAATTAATCAAAACTGACAGGTAAGACAACATGACTTCAGTAATGGAGACAGAAATGTAAAAGACACTTCAGTCTCTAGAGATTCATTAGCTGCTTTTCTTTAAGCATAGTTGCCTGCTCTCCTGAAATGTCCGGCAGACTTCCACATTTCTGGGAGACCTCCGGGGCTTTTTTTCAGTTGGGCTCTGACATTTCTCCAAGATTGCAATTGGCTGTGACATTTTTGTGTTTATTTTAGAGATGCTCAGGCTCGATTCCCCGAGAACCGAACACACCTGAACTTAGCAGATCCGAGTACCTTGCCAAGCCGGCTCTGTACTTTCGCGCACCCTCGGAATTGAAAACGAGGTTTCATCGTCGGATCTTGCGAGTTTTGGATTAGCCAATATTATTTACGCTCCTGATCTCATTAGACTAGACTGAGAGGATACAGTATAACTACATAGATATACTTTTATTACAGCAAGTATATGTGTCACTGCTTCAAAATTGTAGATGAAACTATGCTGTGCCATTGATCTGTTTATTTTGGATTGGTCTCTTTTTATTAATAAGATCTGTTATTCCTTGAGATAATTATATTTTGCAAGGGGGACCCCCAAGTTAAGGAGGGAATAGAAAGCTATATGGGATCCACTATCATATGGATCACTCATATAGTTACTTTATTAGGCACTCCTCTGGATAAAGAGAACTTACAGCAATTTTTATTTCACATTCACTTATTGCACTATAATCACTTTATATTTCGCTACTTTTTGTTATTTTAATAAGCTATAATAAAGGTTAAGTTTTATGAGTGATATATGGTATATAGTTCATACTTCCTTTTGAGGTCTCGTGTTTTGTGTTTTGGATCCGGATTTTCGTTATTTTTGAGGTTCGGATTTGTCTCGCAAAACACTTGACGAAAGGTCTCGGTTCGGATTTAAGGTATTGGATTCGGATTTTTTTTGAAAAAAACATAAAAAGTTTAAAAATCAAGTTTTTGGGCTTATTTTCACTCCTAGGCTATTATTAACCTCAATAACATTCAATAACAAGCATTTCCACTAATTTACAGTGTATTCTGAACACCTCACAATATAGTTATTAGTCCAAAACGTTGCAACAAGGTATCTTTCTGGACTGCGTAGAGGAGTGGGTCACCACAATATATATTAAAAACCCTGAACTTTTATGAATCGCACCAATAAATGTACCTGGACTGCGTAGAGGAGTGGGTCACCACAATATATTAAAAACCCTGAACTTTTATGAATCGCACCAATAAATGTACCTGGACTGCGTAGAGGAGTGGGTCACCACAATATATATAATAAGAAAACCATCAACTGGTTTGATTCGCACCAATAAATGTACCTGGACTGCGTAGAGGAGTGGGTCACCACAATATATATAATAAGAAAACCATCAACTTGTTTGATTCGCACCAATAAATGTACCTGGACTGCGTAGAGGAGTGGGCACTGGGCACCACAATAAAATATATAAAAAACCTTCAACAGGTCTGCATTACACTACACATACGGCTGCTCCTCCATCCTCTCCATCATATACATGTTGGAGTTTTAGCGTGTGACAACCTCTTGTTTTTGATAATGTCAGTGCATTTTGAATATTTTTCAATTTGCCCCACACCACTGAATGTACTTTATCTATGATACGCGTGGGTGAAGCTGAACCACTAGTCATGAACACGGGCCAGGGCCTAAGCCGTTCCTTGCCACTCCGTGTCGTAAATGGCATATTGGCAACTTTACGTTTCTCCTCAGATGATTTTAAGTTTCTCTTTTTGCTACTTTTTCTTAACTTGGGCTTTTTGGATTTTACATGCCCGGTACTACGAGATTGGGCATCGGGCTTGGAAGACGATGTTGATGGCATTTCATCGTCTATGTCATGACTAGTGGCAGCAGCTTCAGCATTAGGAGGAAGTGGGTCTTGATCTTTCCCTACTTTATCCTCCAAATTTTTGGTCTCCATTATATGTAGCACAAGATACTGCAGAATGTGTGAACTTGGTAATATTGCAGTACCAATGGACTTATAATGCTGGATTGGTTTTGCAAATTTGGTTATAATTATTATATATTTTTTTTTTTTTTTTAATTTTTTATTTTTTTTTACTTTTTTTTTATTTTTTACAAACTTGGGAATAATGGGGAAATAACTATGCCCTTAGAAGCACAGAGCACAGGACACAGCACCACTGGACTGAACAGGACACGGCACAGGACCCAGCAGCACTACGGAACTCAGCAGGACAGAGCACAGGACACAGCACCACTGGACTGATACTGCAGAATGTGTAAACTTTGTAATATTGCAGTACCACTGGACTTTTACTGCTGAATGTGTGAACTTGGTAATATTGCAGTACCAATGGGCTTATACTGCAGGATTGGTTGTGAAAATTTTGTGGTAATTAAAAAATATTAAAGTAGTTTTTGGTATTTTATAAAAAAAACTTTTTTTTATTTTTTTAAACACAGGGGAATATTGGGGAAATAACTATGCCCTTAGAAGCACAGAGCACAGGACACAGCACCACTGGACTGAACAGGACACAGCACAGGACCCAGCAGCACCACTGACCTCAGAAGGACAGAGCACAGCACACAGCACCACTAGACTGATACTGCAGAACACAGCACAGCACAGCACAGCACAGCACAGCACAGCACTAAACAGCACAGCACTAAACAGCACAGAACTAAACAGCACAGAACTAAACAGCACAGAGGACCACCTAACACACCCTCCCTCTACCCTGATCAATGCCCGAGTGAAGATGGCGGCGACTAGCGGGGAATTTATAGGATCCGAGTATCGCGAGATCCGACAACGGGATTATGAGTCAGAGCCTCAGTTTCACTTTTGAATTTGGCGCCAATACCCGGATCTGTCTCGGATCCGACTCGGATCCGCAACGTTCGGGTGGGCTCGGATTTCAGAAATCCGAGCGCGCTCATCCCTAATTTAAACCAATCAGTATCAAACTACCTTGTTCTGCAAAAGTGCATAAACATCTCCTTGCTGTTTCCTCGGTACTGACCTTGGCTATACTTCATGTTTAATATCCACCTACCCCGGCCTCTGCCTACTCTTGACTACACTTCAGTGCTGCCTGTGCCTGACCTTTGGTTAGCCTTTTCCTTTAGTACTTTGCTTCTTTGTTAGGCTAGGTACACACTGAAGAATTTTCCACTTAATGTGTTATCAACAACGACTGTACCTAAGACTGAAGGTCTGATCGGTCGGTCAATTCATGCGTACACACTACACACATTGTAAATGATTTTTGCAAGACCAACTGTCCAGCCATTGATTTTTGACAGGCATAACATTGACTCAAAAGATTGTGAATACGTACACACTGAAAGGACATAAGGGCTCCCTGCAGCGTTATCCCGAAAAAATTTAAATAAAGGACAGCACATAACCGACAAAAAACTCCCATAAACTCAGATTGAGGAAAAGGAAACATGTCATCACCATTCATTCTATAACACATCTTCATGTACAATGTACGTTCGTTCGCAACTGCACATTAACAGTTTATTTTAATATAATGGATACTGTTGAAGTACAGCAAGCTTGTGGTCTTTTGCTACTCGCTATGGCGAGAAGACTGCAAGCACAGATCCGGAGGGAAAGAAGTAAAAAGAATCAGTCTTGTTGAACCAAAGAGTGGTTCCAGAGGATAGACTCATTTTCTCACATGCCCCTGTTACAGGAGATACTGGACAGCAACCCTGATGACTTCAGAAATTTCCTGAGGATGAATAAATTCACTTTGCAGGAACTGCTCCACTAGTCACTAGTTGTTACCCTGAAATTTTTGGCCACAGAAATCAAATACAGCACAGCAATTTCATCGCAAGCTCTGGGTTTGATCATACCTGAGACCTGTGACGCTATAGTTCAAGTTCTGTGCTGACAATATATGAAGGTTAAAAAAAAACCCAAATAAATATTATTTTATTAAAATAGAAAGTATACAGATTATATCAAAACTGTACAATAAAAACAATTAAGGGGTTCACAGCTGTTCAGAGTGCAAAATTTTGCTATTTTCCCTATGGGATGGACTGTCACATACTTGTGCCTATATGTGTGGAAGTCATGTAGGGTTGCGGGGTAACTGATTGTCCTCTCGTGATGGGATGTTGCATGTGGAGTGGCCGAAATGTATATGATGGTATCTGCCTGAAATGTCTTTGCTCCTGTGAGTGATAGGATCTTGCTAAAACAGTGTCTGGTGCCAGATCCTCTGTGGCTAATCTACAAATTATGTCATACACCAACCCTTCCATCTCTGTGTGCATTGCTCTACTAGCACTTCTCATTTTGCTTACAAGTGTTACTCCAGGCAGATTAAATTCATCTTATCAAGGTTTTTGATACATCAAATGGTTTGCTCACTCTACAATCTTTTCTTTTAGTGCATCACTATGCTTGAGATCACGGACCCTTTTTTTTTTCCTCCTTTGACCACCTTGTTGCTGTATTGGTACATCTGTGATGTCCTGGCTGTATACTGTCACCTGGCTGGCATGCGTAGGTGTATCATGTTGCTCTGTCACATCAGAGATTACTGCTACATATAGGACAGCAGGCTGCATACTGAAAACAACATGTAAAGTAGTGAGTATAACATTACATGTATGTGTCACAGCTAACGGCTATTGACATAAGCTTGTAGAACAGGAGATTGAAGGTTTTTGCCTTTAGCAGCCGCTTTTCCAGTAGAGCTTGTTGCACTCACAGGAACTCAGATGCCCCCAGGTCTTATGCTCTGCGTAGTACAAGCTTATGGAGATAACCGTAGCACGGGCAGGGGGATGAAGGCAGGAGATAAATGAAGTCAAAGACAGGCCAAGGTCATAGGTCACAAGCAAACAATAAGTTGAGGTCCAGGCAAAGGGTCAGGTCCGGCAGAAAGACAGGCTATTTGAGTCACAGGCAGAAGTCAGGGTCACAGCAATGAATTACGGTTCAATAAACTAGCCAAGGGTCATACACAGAAGGGTCTAACCAGAAGTACAGAAACACAGTACAAGAGCAGGTCAGCAGCCAGGAAACTGAATGCTATAACCAGCAGGGAGGCTACGCCATCCCTGCCTTAAATACCCAGACTTAGGGAAGGTTAAATGGTTTCAATCAGCCACCTGAGGCTGAACATACATAATTAATAAATTCTGCACCTGCGCCCAGCTGCCTCTAATGTCGGGTCGCAGGGCTGTCAAAGAGAGCGTCCCGGCCATTGCCTCAGTGACGGCCGGAACCTTGAAACCGGAAGTGACGTCCAGGCTGTTGCTATGACAGCCGGGACACAAACAGGAGGGATAAGCCATGGATCGCCGTGGCACGTAACAGCATAGTTTAACAATCTTTGTCTTTCAGTTTCCTGCAACAGTATATCAATGGCAAGATATTGCTGAAGCTTTTAAAAGTCTTTGGAATTTCCCAAACTGTGGCGGAGCCATTGATGGCAAGCATGTAAGAATTATGCCACCCTCAAAAAGTGGATGCTATTATTACATTTATAAAGAATTCTTCAGCATTTTTTTAAGGGCCATAGTAGATGCCAACTATAAAAACTGGGAAGGTGTCAGATGGAGGCGCATTGGTGCAGACTCCTTTCCAAGACAAACTTAAAAACAATGAACTTAATTTACCATCACGACGGGAAAAAAATATGGATAAAATTTTGATTTGTGCCTGATGAAGCGTTTGTGTTACACAATAATTTATTGAAACGTTAACCATAATGCAATCTGTCAACAGAAAGGAGGATCTATAATTACAGGTTGTCAAGAGCTAGGCATTTTGTGGAAAATGCTTTTGGTCTTTTGCCGAACAGGTTCAGAATTTATTATTCAGCTATACAAGTCAGACAACGTGGTGATGGCTTGTTGTGTCCTACACACCTGCCTAGACATAAAAGCCCCACAGTGCGCTGTACACATACTAATATGGACAACAATGTAGAAGTACCGGAAGTTGTTGGGTTGACACCACTAGAGTCAGGCTCCATGAGAAATGGCAGTCACATGGCAAAATTAAACAGGGAAGCATATTTACAATATTTTAATGGTTAGGGTTCTGAGCATGGCAGAATGACATTGTGTAATATAATGAATATTTAAGAGAATAAAAATTTTGAGCATTTACAATGTTGTATATTTCACTTACTGTTCCACTTGGCGGTATGTCATCTGTTTGCAGTACTTCAGATCGGGAACTACTGTCCGCCTCCATGCTGCAGGTGGACAACTTGCTCATCACAGGTGAAGCTAAGGAGGTCAAAGTACCACAACTTGGCACCTACACATCTTCAGTCATTGCCCCAGATATTTTGGAGGCCTCTATCTTGCTTAGGTTTTTTTTAATACAGTCCTAAGGTTCTGTATCTTCCCATTTGCCCACTCTACATTTGCTCCAGGGTAATGTGGAAGGCTTGCTTTCACAAGTTCTTCCAAAGTCACACTTCTCTTCTGCCTGTTTGAGTACTCTTGATTTTATTTTCCACAAGCAGGGATGGGATCTGTAGACCTCAATGAAGTCCCTCATGATCTCCACATTTCAGTCAGATGCAATGGGAATACAGATATTGTCATCTGTGCATACAAAACAGAAAAGTTGTCAACATAAAAGTGTATCAATAATAAACACACATATACAAGCTGATTAACATACACACCGCAAAGAAACATGCAAATGTTTCAGTTAAATTTCCCAAAAATTATGTACTGTCATATTTAACATACGCACAAGTCAAGGAACATTACAGAAATTCTCGTGCTATACATACTTTGCTGTAATAGTGATGAAAGCAGGTAAAACGTTTCTAGTATCCCTTTGTGTTATACAGAAAGTTGTGGGTAAATTATTCAGCAAACACTAGGTTATTATACACAAATGAATATTCACCCACACTGCTCTATTCTGTACCTGTACCTGTCCTGATTAGTCCATACCAACTGCGAACAGCCTTGTCTGTGTCTATAAAATTATAAAATACTGAGCCCGGCGGCAGCGGTACGAGACCGATGGCGATGGTGAACAGGTGCAGGAGAAAAGTGACAGAAATGTTTGGAGAAGAGGAAATGCAATTGACGGACATTAAAAGAGCAAAGCCAGTGAGCGCAAGGGAAATGGAGATAATGGTGAAAATGCTGGACCAGTATTGTCAAAAGCAGAAAAAACGAAAAGGTAATCACAGAAAAGAAGTGATTATGCAGAAACTCCTAAATCTGATCAGGGATAAACTCGGGGAAAAAAAAGACAAAATTCCAAATCCAAAAGCGCTGGTCCGACTTAAAAAGTAAAGAACAGAAGAGACTTTTGAGAATCCGAAAAAACATAAAAAAATGTGAGTATTACAAGTGGTTATTACAAATATTTAAAACACATTAGTGAATGGTGTTTGTAATTTACGATAAAAAATAACTGATCAGTATGATTAATAAATCTTTTACATTTATTTACAGAAAGAAGAATGCACAATGAAGTGTGCTGAGTAGCTGCTGAAAATATTAAAATGTAAGAAACTAAAGTGTCTGTAAAACAAGAAATAGAGTTAGAAATTGGAGAAATTAAAGTGGAATGAAAAGAAGGTAATTATAAATCCCTGTAAAACCTTAATACAACGTAAGGAGCACCCTGTACCGTTATAATAAAAAATGTTGCCTATTTTATAGATGTTATGGACCAGCACAGCATCATGTATGACAAAACCCAAGAGGGACCCCCAACATAAAGTAATTTCAAGCAGTCTCCAAAGTGAGCAAATGGTAGTTGGCCTTCTAATAGAAACAAATTGTGTTCTGTTTCTTCGTTGAATATAATAAAAATGTGTTTTCTTTCCTCATATAGATACCATTGTCAAATCTGAGAAAGTTCAAAAGGAGAGAAGGATGCAACCTGCAGTAATATTTGTGGTCGTTTCGGTAATGGGAAAGGTGTGGTCAGGAAAATGGAAAAGCTGAACAAATATTTTACAGAATTAATAAATGCAATGATACAAACTACCTGGTTTATTTGGTGCACTAGCAACCAATATAGGCAAAACCAATTAACATGTTCAATACACATGTTTGGTCTATGGGAGACACACAAAGTGGATGCAGATGCTTAATTATCCAATGTGACTGTCACAAACACCCAGCCTGTCCCAGATACAGTAATCTGAATAGCTGGCCACTAGTCACTTAGTAATGAATACACCTTTTGTGCCACCACAAAGGAATTATTATGGTGTTCTTACGTTCACCAAAACCACTTATCAATGTTTCACACTTAAATCAGATACACATGTAGCATAAGCCTCCCTGGGCTTTGTAAGTTCACAAAGAATAACAGAGAATACGCTAGATAAACTTAATATTTAATTTGAAAAATGTTTCCAAGGCTTAGTTACAAAATATTAATAACAAGCCATACAATATGTTGCACAAATAAGTTTCAGAAAATAAAATAGGAAATAAAACCAGTCACTACTTAGTTAAGACTTGGAGCTAAATTTACTAAACTGCGGGTTTGAAAAAGTGGAGATGTTGCCTATAGCAACCAATCAAATTCTAGCTGTCATTTATTTAGTGCATTCTACAAAATGACAGCTAGAATCTGATTGGATACCATAGGTAACATCTCCACTTTTTCAAACCCGCAGTTTAGTAAATATACCCCTTTGTGTGTGTGAGAGAAAACAATTGAGAAATATGGGACATTTCAGACTTGATTGATCCCCTCATGAAAATGCACACACTATTGTCTAAGACAGAAGATTTTAAATCTTTTTCCACATAGCTCTTATGGAGTTTAGCTGTCAATAAGGACAGATTGATCTTTCAAATGTCACAGGGCTTTCGAAGTGAGCTAGGGATGTCCTGAGATCTGGAATGTTCACAGGACCTGAATTCTCACCTCTGTTCGTTCGGCTTGGCTGGTCAGGTCCACATCCTCTGCATACCAAAAAAAAACTCCTTAGAGATGCTTATCTATCTCTTTCTGGCTAGTTTCAAAAGATTATTGACACCTGCATAGGTTCCTCTAGTAAAGCACACGTTGAGATTACATTACAAGATTGCATACAATATACATTGTCACACATGAATTCAACAGAAAATAACAGCCACCAGATATACTACATTATCGTCACAGTGACATATGCAATACACCTATACAATACATAGCTATGTGCTTTAGTTCTAGACAGGATGGGCACAAGTGCCTAATTAAGCAAGCAGACATGCAATACATATGTGTATACACACACACACAGGGCCGGCCTGGCCATCTGGCATTTGCCAGAAGGGCCGATAGCTGTATGGGCCGGTCCCTGCGCTTTATGTCCCGCAGCTTTTTCTTCTTCTTTTTTTTTTTTTTTTTTTAACTTCCGCGCGGCTGCGCAATGTTACGTAATGATGTCACGCAGCCGCCTAGGAGCCGTCAGTATGTTGAGCGCGCGGGGTTGTTGAGGTGAGTTGGTGTGTCCGGGGGATAATGACAGGTACTGCAAGGAAGGGGAATGAGTAAAAATACACGGAGGAAGTGATTGACAATGACTGCAGGGGGAAGGGGGGGTGTGACAATGGCTGCAGGGGGAAGGGGGGGTGTGACAATGGCTGCAGGGGGAAGGGGGGGTGACAATGTCTGCAGGGGGAAGGGGGGGTGTGACAATGGCTGCATGGGGAAGGGGGGTGTGACAATGGCTGCAGGGGGAAGGGGGTGTGTGTGACAATGGCTGCAGGGGGAAGGGGGGGTGACAATGGCTGCTGGGGGAAGGGGGGGTGTGTGACAATGGCTGCAGGGGGAAGGGGGGTATGTGACAATGGCTGCAGGGGGAAGGGGGGTGTGTGACAATGGCTGCAAGGGGAAGGGGGGTGTGACAATGGCTGCAAGGGGGAAAGGGGGTGTGTGTGACAATGGCTGCAGGGGGAAGGGGGGTGTGTGACAATGGCTGCAGGGGGAAGGGGGGGTGTGTGACAATGGCTGCAGGGGGAAGGGGGGGTGACAATGGCTGCAGGGGGAAAAGGGGGGAGTGGGACAATGGCTGCAGGGGGAAGGGGGGTGTGTGATAATGGCTGCAGGGGGAATTAGGGGTGAAAATTTCTGTATGGGGCAATGGCTGTAGAAGGGGGAAAATAAAAAATGGCTAATCTGTGTGGGGAACAGTATAAGACTATAATGTGTGTGGGGGACAGAATATGACTGTAATGTGTGTGGGGGACAGTATATGACTATAATGTGTGTTTGGGGACAGTATATGACTGTAATGTGTGTGGGGGACAGTATATGACTATAATGTGTGTGGGGTACAGTATATGACTAATGTGTGCTATTAAGTGAATGTGGGGCTGTTTGGGGAAAATTAGGTATATTTATTAAATGAAGTTATGAATTTAATGCCTGAGATGGTTGTGGGAAATGTTTATTTTTATTAACTATAAATGCTATTTAATTTCTTGCTGGGGTTGTTTGGAGGGAGGGAAAGCGATTTATTTATTAAATGGGAATACTATTAATTTAATGTTGGGGCTGGAGTAAGGCCTAATTTTAAAACGTGGGTGTTATATTGATTTAACACCGCTGCTGGTTGGAGTTTTCTAAATTTTATGTAACCATTTTTTTTTTCAAATAGGGCCCCCAACATTCCAGGATCCAGACAAGCAGCAACTGATCTAAAGACACCAGCGGCCACAAGTGGATACAATGACAAGACAGGTAAGAAAGACCAGGACATTCTGCCAACTGTCCTGAATTCGGTGGGTGACTGTCCCGCTTAGTCACTGACTACAACTGACTACAAGGACAGTTGGGAGGTATGTACTGCTTCACATTGTACTGCTTGTGAAGGCAGAACTGTGTGCACCTAATAGTAGTGCTCACAGTATTGCCTGTGTATTTGTTGAAAATGTGTCTAATAACCATATTATATCATAGGAGTCCCCCTGTCTTAAGTGCCTAGGGCCCACCGAGCCTTAATCCAGCTCTGGTTAGCAGGAGGGAGCGGATAGCTACTCCCAGTTCCTTGATAGGACACAGCCTGCAGAGAAGCCGAGGAGCTCTAAGTCTCATGAGATTAATTAATCTTGTGAGACTAAGTGCTTTCCTGCTCACTCTACAGGAAGTTCCCACCCTGCTGGATGTCAGCAGCATCAGAAGCATAGATAAGTGCAGTGGGCTGTGGGTGTTGTAATGTGTTTCTGGGGTGGGGTGTGGTATGATAGGGAGGGCCTGATAAATGTAATGTTTTCTTATAATGTATGTATCAATGCCCCATGTTGACCACGCCCCCAACATGTGGGCACGCCCCTGGCGGCGCCGCGGCACATAGTTTTGTCCTGCTCATCAACAGAGGTGGGCCTGTATGCTTGAAATGCCAGGGCTGATTTTTAGTCCCAGTCCGGTCCTGCACACACATTATATATGAGCAATTAAATATAAGGTCACATGTCATTTCAGGAAATACATGATACTGTAATGACAATATGTATTTTCACATGTGGAAAGAATACACTTGTGTACAGCAACACATAAATGCCATATGGAGCGTATAAAACAGGTTTACTTTTGAGTCTCCATTAAAAGCACATTATTCCCATTTGCCTGACTTTCTGACAATGCACCACATGGAAGAGGTAGACATCTTAAATTTACATACACACGTCCAGAAAGGAGCCTATGTTTGAGGAACTATCAGCAGTTGGTCGAGCAATTGGTTGTGATTTCCTACACACTGCAGGATCAGAAGGTGATTGGAACGAGATTTTTAAACAGGACGAGCAATCAAATGAAACGACGATCTGTTGTTTCATTTGAAACAACTGTCGTTCATCGTGCAAGTATACACACTAATGCAAAACAGTTGTTTATCGGGTGTTTGGCCCAATACTTTGCTGAAAAACCTTTAGTGTACCAAGCCACCAACCTCTTGGTAAAACTCCTTATGGGGATCTTCATCTGTGGCCCTCTTGCAGTGGTGTCCAATACACCTAGTAGACCTCTCAACTGCATCCCCCAGGTGCCAGTGCCAATTACCGGCAGCACAGAGAGTCCACATCCTTGCACAGAATCTTACGTGGGTAAAGGCTTCATACCTGCTTGTCAATTATTTAGATAAGCTTACTGTTACAACCCTAAACCTACACACTCTTGTTGGGTATTTTAAAGAGTCTAGTAGATTTGTCTTTCATTTATCCTGAAGTCGCTAATCCATGTGAACAATAACAAAGCACTTTTCTTTTTATCTGAAGCCAGTCTGCGAACGCAAGTAATGTTTTTTCTGAAAATGCTTTATGCTCCTGGTTTACGATTTATTTTTAATTATTTTGTTACTTATAGTTTTCTCTCTGTACATACACTGAGCTGTCCCTCTGACAACAAATTACTTGCAAAGGAGAAGCAACGATATGCTAAAAGCCAAAAAAATAGATGGCAAGGTCGAAAATCACACTCTAAGTTTAAAGCGAACAAAATGAATAATGTAGATAATTCATTTTCACTGTATACTACTCTGTTCTTCAAGTTTTGTTGCCAGAGAAAACATCCAATGTGCAAATATGTTTCTCATTATCTGCATGCTGTCAAAACTAATGGTCATATTTGACAGGCAATAAAGGACTTTCCTCCAGATGCCTTATGTAAATGCAAGACTTAGATACGCTCTACTACTTATTATAATAACTGGAACATCACTTACAACTTCAAAAATACTCAAGCTGTTAGTTTCAGTAAGATATCTTGGGTTCTTTTAAAACACTTTCTGATCCATGTACTATATCAAAAGTTACAGGGACAGATTTTATTTTGAACATCACTGTGTGATGGGCATGCCCCTCCCTCTTATGCCATCTACACCTCTTCAATCTCCAAACATATGCACCCTATCACAATGCTCTACTCTTTCCAAACACATACTGCAAACTTGCATACTGCAAACTTGCATACTCCCGCTTCCCCTTCACACCATATGTTAGCCCTAACCCACCCAGCCACTCCCCTTACTCATCTGGGCTCTGGTAACAGTGCAAAACTTGCAACCAGTAACAATAGTAGCTTGTTGCTTTATGATCAAACCCACCAGTGCAACCGAAGTGCATGGTGGATTATTTCTACATCACTTATCCAAACCAGGTATTTTAATAATTAAATAATAATTGTTAAGAATTTTTGCAAATGTTATTTTCACTGATGTTGAGGGCTATAATGTGTAAATACAGCTGGAAAAGTTTGATTTAATTTATTTCAATTTCCATATAATGTGAAAAGGTAATGATTTTGACAGGTTATGATGATTTTCTATAGCCACTATATATTGGTAGAAGTGGCGGCATGGAAATTTAGAAGTTATGGTATGAAAAATGTAATGGTAATGTATGTGAATAGAATTTGATAGTTTTACAAGTCCCAGTATGCAAACCAGAGTTGTTGAGAATGAAAACAGAGCTCTTTATTTACAGTAAAAATCACACAGGTAAGTAACTTGATGCAGGCAATGGTTTTTACTGATACCTGTAGTGCTTATGGACTTGTGCTAACAGATGCAGAGTTCAATGAAAACAAGAATACAAAAGTAGAAGTAGTTGCAAGAGTAGGCAACAGATACAGCACTGAATGAACATCAGGAACTGACTGTGTGCTGTACTAGTAGCAACTATAGCAGATACTGGATATAGGAAAATCCTCAGAAGCACAGTCTATAAATGACAGGAGCTGAAATCTTACATATGTGTTGTCTGCAACAGAAGCTGGACACTGGAAAATCCACAGATTACAGGAGACTCCACTGAAGGAGTACACAGGAGCATGGTCAGCAAGATATGGTCAAAAACCGTTAGGTCCATCAGTAACGGGTCACAGGTGTGCAGAGTGTGGGACCAGGAACAGCAAACATTTGATGAACTAGCACCAGTCTGCTTAAAAAGGCAAACTATAAAGGCAAGGCACAGGTGTGCAGAATCCAAGACAAAATTTGAGGGCTTAACCCTTGCAGGCAGATATCCTAAACAGCTAAAGCAGCACCTAAAGAGGAGATGAGGTACTGCAGACTGCAACAACAATGAAGGCAGTAGGACAAGTGGTGGTACCACCGTATACACCTCCCTTTCTGACCATTGATTATATACGATACAATAAAGGATAGGTAAAATGTACAGGGTAACTCTGTCTGTGTGTCTAATGGATAGTGCAAAACACCTAGAACAAGGCTTAGTGTTTTGTATGATTGTGTACAGAGGGTACCATAACAACAATTTATACAAATTGTATTTTTTTTTTTTTAAGACAATGTTATATACCCCTTAGGGTGTTTAAGTGTATGCTTTTGGAAAGTCCACTCTAATAGTTCCCTGTTCGGGACTGGAATGACTCCATCACTTATAAATTGAGTCTCTGAAGCAGTACTGGGCACTGTAAATTGTTTTCCACACTTAAAACAGATTTTACTTAGTTAAGTTGGCTAATAAAGAAGCAACATGGGGCATCTCTTTTCCACATTGGGTCTCTGCAGATGGAGTGATTCCTTTTCTGGGAACCTCACTGTCCTCTGACAACTAAACTCTTGCTCAGATGTCTCAGGATTTCTGACTCCACACCTACTGGCATTGAAAAGAAAGGCTCCCACTACATTGCTATTTTGAAGATTCTTCTCTTCCTCTTTATGTGGAATTCCTCATGCCCCCTTGTATGAAGAATGCCTGCAGTACATTGTCCTCTCTCTCAACACTGATCAGGCACCTCCTTATACATCTAAGGCACCTCCTTCTCCTGTCAAATATCTTGCTGTTCTAACTGTCCATTCTTCATTCTCATGACCCGTTGGTGGTACCTGCACATACTTCACAATGTTCCCTGCAGAAGACATGCCAGGGAATGCAGTCTTCTGCTGTGACTGGCATAAATCATCACCGCAGCATCACTGGGGGGTTACATTTTAACCAGATCATGACCATGATTTGTAAATTAGATTCTGTACATTTGGTTGAAGGAACATTAAAGTACAGTGCTTGATTTGTTCTGGAAAGCACAGGAATGTCATACTGGCACTCCTTTAATGCTTAATGACATAATTTATCCTTCGGACTACATGTCAGCCATAACTATAGGTATCTTCCTTTCCCTAGTTAGGTAGAGATAGGCAACACAAAACATACCCTGGAAGGTATATAAGGTAGTTCCTCCTCTTACCCTGTGTCTTTTCCCTGTCTCAATGCAGGTTGTATTTGTTATTTTTCCATGAGTAGGGGGGCTTGCCTTTCTTGGAGATACCAACAATACAACAGTAATGTTAGGCCACAAAATTGGAGAACAGGCTGTGTGTTTGCACAGAGTTACTTGGAGCTGTCTCTGCAGAAGAAAAATATTTTGCAAGTTGAATCTGCTACACAAAGTTCACAAATTAAATTTTGTGCAGCATGCAACCCTCAAGCAGTCACAAGATGGATAAAAGGATCTCAGAGTGGGTGAGAGGCATCTGTCACAAGAGGAGTTGTGTGACTTGCAACATATAACAAGACCTTGGCCTCAAACAAGCATAGAATTGGAAGTCAAGTGTACGCAACCAGATTGATTGCACGGCAGAGGGAGAGGATTCCTCTCGTAATGAATCTGGGGAAGTTAAGGAGTCACTCAGGAAGTTTCATTTTGAAAAAGTGTAAAGTTTTTTGAAACTTCCTTCAAGGAAATAAAATTATCAAGTAACCATAAATTGTTTACATTCTCTTTGGACTCCCTGGTAATCATAACTGATGGGATATAGCCAAGAACTAATATTTAGGGTGGGCCAATAAACAGTGACACCCCATACTGAATTTAAAAAGAAAATTATTTATTGAACTCTAGCCATCTGTTACTGGGATGTTCATGGCTGAGACAAAGCTGCATTTCACTGGATATAGTGAGGGCAATTTCCATACATCTGTCTAGAACAGAATGAATAAAGGAAGAGAGAGCAGTTCCTTGTGTTGACAACTGGGCCCAGAAGAGGGCACATTTTCTCTTAGCAAACTATGTACAATTGGATCAGAGAAGCCATTAAAACAGGCCTGTAATAGTTGCAAGGTACCAGAGATCTTCAGGGTCCACTCAACTTGAGTTGTGGCAATTTGCTGTTTGGACGAGATGCTTTTAATTCAACTTCCAAATAAATCTTAAGTGAAGCATATTTGGCTGAGTTTATTATGTGGCCCTCCCTATTTTATTGCTTGGTACTTCACATAGTCCCAAGTAGAAAAAACTGATTATTTAACAGTAATATTTCTTTGGGAGACTCAATGGCAGCTCAATTTTCCGACCCAGAATTAAGCTTTGAAAGGTACTCAAAAACACAGGGTAAGAGGAGAAGCTGCTTTATATACCATCCAGGGTGTGTGTTACCAGTCTCTACCTATCCAGGAAAAGGAAGCCACCCATAGCTGTGGCTGCCATGGAGTATCTAAAAGAAAAGGAATTAACAGTAAATGATCTGTTCTTTTTTTATGTTATCACAGCATATGTTCCACTTCCCCCCCCAAGTACTGATTAAGTCCCTAACTTCAACATCTCCCTATCTGGACCCAAGCTATATACTGATAAACCACCCTTGGTGCAATTTCTTATATAAACTGCAAATGCAGTATTTTCTTCCTTATTCAAAAATTATCATCAACCGTCTGTCACTGGGATGTTCATTATTCACAGTAAGAGTACTATGTATCTGCAGTCATCTTATCTTACAAACTGCTCCTTGGGACCAATTTCCTCCTAACTTTTTCACACCCTCTCCCCCATTGCATAGTGTCATCTTCGGACTGCATTTCCCACCATGACCAACAATGATCTTATCAATTTCAATACGATAAATATCTGTTACTGCAGTAATATTAGCACTATATTCTGCAATATCATTCCAATTGCCTGAAATCTGCACTGCTGCAAAATTGTGGTCAGCTACAAAAAAAAAAATGAAAAAAAATAAAAAAATTGTATGCCTTAACATAATACATTTTCTTGAATTAAGTACTTTCAAATACAGAAAGATTCAATATGGTTGTGTGCATTACTATCATTAGGGTATTGAAAACATTGCCCTTTTTCCATGTACTTCTGCATAAATCCTTCAAGAAATGACACGAATACCATAAGATACAGAACTGCTGCTTGGGTTTTCGTCTGTGCCGTTTTGCCAAATAGACTTTTATTGTTTGCAGCAGACTGTTTGCTTTGGGAGACAATTATAGATGTTTGAACAATATCTTGAAGTTTGGTGCTTTGGACAGGACATATCAGTAAGTAGTACAACTACATCATTACACTCTTTACTACAGTACTTTGTGCTACTGTGACGATGATGATATGATTGTACATGTAAGGTCTTCTACCTATGGCACTTATTACATGCATTTTACTATAGCATTTGAAATGTTAGTAAAACACATTACCAGGTCTGATATTACAAAATCATTGTTCCTAGTGTCAACTTACACTGCTGTTACTTGCGTTTCCTAAAGTTACGTTTTATGGAATACTTAAGGAAGAGAGGAAAAAAAGAAGGTGTCTAGAAGGGGCATTCAGGATATAGGAATGGGTATATTGATACATATAAAACACAAATTTTATTGGTATATTTAAAATAAAACAATTATACAATCCTCCATAAGAAGCTAGTGAAATATTAAAAACAAAACATACATGGTGAATTAAAATTGCAGATCAACTGCAATAGCTCTGTGGTCATGTCCTGAATAGGTGTATGTATATTAAAGCAATGAGTTATCACATGTATGTAGGTTTACAGAGATATAGATGTAAATATGTCAAATAATCTCTGATCTATTAAATCTATACTAGTCTCCTCACAATATTATTGGATCCAAAACAGCTGGTATGCAATTCTCTATCTAATACTTGTACATTGATAAGTTGACGTTTCATAGAAGGAATTAGCCAGTATGTTATACAATGGATCGAAGTAAACGGCAGACAACCAGTATAGATACAATACACTTTAGAGATTATTGGACAGTGCTGAAATGTAAAGCAATATGATTTCCCATATATGTAGGGTTTCAGAGATATAAATGTAGCAATTTCCTTGGGTAATGATCATAAACCTACTAGAATATAGGTATCAGACAGATTTAAGTTCCCATCATTTTGTAATGCGCAACAATGTGACAAGTTTGTCATAAAATTCAGCACATAATTCAAGACATTGCAGGCGTCCGTGTCTCTGCCGTTTACTTCGATCCATTGTATATAAGGCAAAAAAACGTTTCCATAATTATCTCTGCAGCAATCGATCACTTATAATAGTAATCTAAGGCTAGGTGGGATGGTGGTTCACAAAAGATTATTCTTATATGTGATCTACTAATGTTCATACCTCACTCTGACACAACCGTCCCCAGTCTGAAGGAATGTCATCACCATGTTCCGTGACATAACAGTCATAGTAAACTGTGGTTGCCTTGTCCAGGAACCAAATGAAATGTTTCCCAGACAGTGATGGAACCCAGTCTTTAGAGACAGATGGAGGGGGAACTCTCATCTGGCATTTAAAACACCAGTTCAGTCTTTATTTAAGTTTGCCAGTTAGGAAGCAAATAAACAATTTAAATTCTCTCCTCACTCCTTCCCCTCCAAAAGTCAGCAAATACAAAGATGCGATTTCCAATATTTTTATTATTAATTTTCTTTACAAATGTCAGACATTAACAGTAAAATAATTGCAGCTATTCAAGTGGCAGAAGCTCTTGAGTAAAAATCATATGGCACTTTGCAATTAAACCAATTAAAGGTCAACACAACTGTAAATAAAGTTCATAATAATTCAATTTAGTTCAACAGGTCTTGTTAAACCTATTGCAAAGTGTAGAAAAGGAGGAGCAATATAATATGTTTGTATCTTAAACAGACTGCCAAAGTAAAGAAAATATTTTTACAGTGCATATTTTGTTTCATTTCAAGCAATCAAATCACATAGACAGTAAAACAAGCAGATGCTAGCTCAGAACTCACACATGGTCCACAGGTCCGGAAGAACAGTTGCCTCTCATTGCTTTATCCTATCCTGTAGCATGCTGGTTATTCCTAGTATTACCCTCTGTTGCAACACGTTGGCGTAACAATAACGATATCTTAAAAGTGTGAATAGCAGTGAAAGTGTTCTCGTGGCCTGTCCAGGTTGGAGGCAGCCTTTTCACACAAGCAGTGGATGACTTTACTAGGAACAAGTGACATGACTGGGGCATTCCTCTTCTCTATGGAGATGGCAGGCACACTCAAAACCTCCTTAGGAGGTGAATTTCTAGAAAATGCCAAGTATTGAAATCGATCACACAAATAACTGGAGTATAATGACAAGAACTAAAGACATATGGTACTTTACAACAGTAACAACAGTACTTCTGTAAATAAAGCAGATTGTAATATTGTAAAGCAGCTCGTCAACACACTGCACAGAAACGTAAACATGTTTATATGGCCCTATATTATAAACACAGATAAAATATTAACAATATATGAGCAGGTAATAGTGACTTGCTTTGCAATGGTAAAAGATGGCTTTTAGCAACAGAAGGAGTTAAATATGCTACAGAACAGCAGTACAATCTTACACTTTTCTACAGAATGTATTATTTCTGTGACATAAAAGATACTCAGTGGCACAGGGCTGGACATAGTGGAGACATCAAAGAAGTAGAAAGCCTTAGAGGATGCCCTTAGAAATACAGATGTACCTATATATCTTCCTCCTACACAGTACAAAATCTGTCAAGTGTCGGCTCCATAACAGTGAAAGATTGGCCCCAGGATAAATTAGAGAGCCTGTTCACTTTCACTAAAGGGACATAAATTGCATTGAACAGCATAAGGTATCTTATGAATAGAGTTCTAGCACGTACCCTACCCTGAAGTTTAGCATATCTCTAGTACATAAGTGAACGCAGTGCTTTAAATCTAGATAAATACTGCTTGTGTACATAGGGCCTAACTAAGATTGTTCTTTATTTCCCCATCATTAAAACTGTTGTGAACTACTTGTAATAAGTTATTACCAGTAGATACATCACATATGAAAAATATTGGCATTCATTACTGCTTTCTATATCAATTACTATTGAGGGATTTGGCACCTCCCTCTGTAAGGAGCAGACTTTCACTATTCAGTTTGAGAAAATCTAGCGCCTAGGTAACTGTTGGTTTTTGTTCTTATATCACATATGATCCAGTTTAGCCAGCTTAACTTGGTGTGTTTAGATTTATATTCCCACTGATACTAGGTTTAGGAACTATATGCCAATAGGTGTTTTAATTTCTAAAAGATATCCAAAATATGATATTTGTTTCACTAAAAACTTTGTAGAGTCTCCGTGATGTCACAAAGTATTCGACTTTTGTCCACTTAATGATACTTAGCCAGAAATCCCCCAACCATGTACCACATTAAACCCCCAATCAGTAATCATTACTGACTCCCAGAAACCATCCTAGGTATTCAACTAGATCATGGAGTGCTCTATATGTGGAAACAGGTTCCAATATACCTATAAAGCCAGGGAATGTAATCTTTTGTCCAAATGCGTTCCCAGCAATCTCCCCTACAAACAGTGTGGCTTAACCAGAGGCTAGTGCAGATTACGGTGGGGAAAGATACCTGGCTAAGTAGCAAGTGAACGATTCCTTTTAATCTGAGTGTAGAAATCCTATAAGATTTAAGTGGAAATTAAGCTACACATAGCATGTTCATTGTAACAAACTGAACACAACGCTACAAAACCTAGTCAGTAATCATTAAACAGAGTGGGGACTAAAGTATTTTAAACTTCTAATTAATTTACCATAAAACAAATCCAAGACAACTCATTCATTTATAAGCAATATGTATAAATGAACTGCAGCCAAATATATATATTGGAATAAGGACATTTACTGTGGTGATCACTACGGTATTAAAATGAAATGATCTCAAAGCCTAGCACAATGAAAATCCTTCACCTACTATAGATATTATCTGAACTAAACATTTCATATAATTTTAAAATGTTACAGTGAGCACAATATTTCATGAAAGCAAAACAATAAAAAAGTATAAATTAAAAAGGCACATTCAGGGTGATGGTCAGTTCATATTCCTCTACTGAAATTGGCCAAAAGTATGGGATAGCACCATATCTATAATAGTATTGTTTATATAGATGTTACATATTACTAAACAATTACTTGTACTTTAGCAAAAAGGACAAAATCTTGCATGATTAATAATATGACAAACCATAATGAAAACACACAATATTTATAGTATCATAGTAAACATGCACCACAAATAAGAACAAAAAAAAAACAAAAAAAAAAAGCAAAAAAAAAAAAAACATGCCTTCCTTAGATGCAGAAGCTAGCACCAGAAATTGAATCTGAATTGTTTAGGGACCATGGCTGTGATGCAGAAGGTAGGAAGAGGGAAAAAAACCTAAAAGCAAACTATCAGAATTGATCAGAAAAAAAAAAAAGACTGAAGTGTCTCTTAAGCTAGCAGATAGGGCTGAAAACTAGATTTGTGACTTTTTGTCACACCATGCCAAATTATACAGATCTGGTAGTTTGGACAGCGGACTGAGTAAACCGATCCAAAGGGTTCCCATGATACCCATCAGCCGGTTAGTACGGGCCCAGGCTGATGTGGACATCTGTACATAGCATTTCTCAATCTGGCCCAATCTAATCTGTTTAGTTTTATATATTCAAAACCATTTCTGGGGGCACACATGAAAATTTCTAGCTAGTTTAAGTTGCATGGCATTACAAATTTTGCAGTACATGAACATAGAGTGCACTAGCTATTGGCAACTGGAGAAAAGATTTCTTTTATTGTGATAAACTAATAGTAAACACTTTTTTGAAAATTATAGAACTTATATTAAAATTTACTGGCATCTGACACTAATCACATTTGCAACAATCTTACATTCTATTGTATTCAATGCAATCATGAATAAGGCAGTATTTACAAGGTCTTCAGTCTAAGACAAAATAGTTTTGGTATAATGTGCAACTGATTTGAGACTAAGAGTCCATTTAGGCTTTGATGCTGACCCATATACAACCAATTAATGTGCCATATATCCAAGTATTGATATAAACTTTCCTTCCGGTTTCTGTACATAGCATGCCAGCAGTTATACCAGTCAAAATTAACAACGGTGGTACTGTTCTCTTCAAACTGAGCTTGGCAACATGACCTTCCCCAGGAAACTTATTGCGTTTTTCAGGGTCCGTGGCTTCATAAAACTCTGTTAACAACCTAGAAATAAAACACACATTATCTTACTTTCAGAATGATCAGGATTTACAGTTATCTTCCTACAAATAATATCATCATCATTTATTTATATATTTATATTTTCCGCAGCGCTGTACAGAGAACACTTTCACATCAGTCCCTGCCCCATTGGGACTTACACAAAATTAACTAACACAAACACACACACACAGACTCGGGTCAATTTGTTAGCAGCCAATCAACCTACTAGTATGTTTTTTGGGAGAGTGGGGGGGAGTGGGAGGAAACCGGAGCACTCGGAGGAAAACCACGCAAACATGGAGAGAACATACAAACTCCTCACAGATACGGCCATGGACAGGAATTGAACTCATGACCCCAGTGCTGTAAGGCAGAAGTGTGAACCACTTAGCCACCATGCTAAGTGGTTACAATCAACCTCTGTAAATCAAACAAACTCATTACGCAAGAGCAAATGCAAACCCATATAAAAATCATTACATTCATTGAAAGGAAAACTAGGATATTCGTAAACCTATGCCAGACACTTGTATGAAGCATCAAGGTCAAGTTATTTTTTGCAATTTGATGCAATGCACCCATGAACAAAACAGGAGCTTTAATTACATGCATTCACTTATTTCTAAATCCATTTGTATGCCTTTTCCCACTCCGTTCTTTATCCGTCCCAAATTCCTTTAACTCTTAAGGTGTCCCGTACAAGCTTCAATTTTGCCAGTCAATCAGGTCATTGTGAGCTCATTTGTCACAAGTTACATTGTTATAGGCACAAAATGATTGCAGATCCCTTCACATGGTGACCATGGGAGCTGGTATCTCTGGATTGACGACAACTGCATTTGACCATGTTTATAGTCATTGTGTGAATGTGCTAGCTTTGCTCTTTATGATCTGGTTATCAACCTAAGTACAAGTGTACATGTATGTGTGGCAAGATCAGGGTTTCTGCATCAGTAATTGAGTATTTGCGTGCATTAATGAGTTGTATTAAATGTATGTATGTTTGATGTGTGGCCATAAATGCAGCAAGGTGGGTAGCCCTATTAGTACCAAGTGAATGGATCCGTATCATGATGGCAAAAACTATATTGGTATTTACCATGGAGTCTGAACATAGGGAAGCTCATGGTAATTAGCCTTTTGTCTTGCCAAGTGCTGGGGAGGAACACTATCTTGATACATCTAATTTTAAGGGTGAGGGGCTTCTCTCTTACCATATCTGTGTACAATAGATACTTTCTATGGAATTTCATATTGTTAAAGGGGACTGTTGGAAAAACTTTTTCTAACTGGATATTGTATATGGTATATTGATTGAATATTAATGTGAAATAAGGTCAAAGCTCCTACTGTTAAATATTAATTCGGTAATAACACTTTACTATACACTTAGGTGTCTTAGAGAGGTATGACCCCTTCCCCTTAACTTTAGGGAAGAATTGAGCTGCACATGGTCACCAGAGATGTGTTCATTGGCCTAGTAGACAACAATCCTTGGCTGATTTGCTATTCTTGGTCATACACCCATCAGGATTGGTGCAGATTTCAAGTACTTATTTGAATTTATGGTAAGAGTGGGACCAGTTGTGGCTCTATATAAAGATACTAATACTAAAGATATAATACTATGCTCTATCTCACTTCAGGATAGTGGTGACTAGGGGTTCACATCTCCTGTTGGACTGGTCATACCGGCTTTCCTGCTTGTGGACGTCTACGTGGACATTGCTGCTTTGAGAACCTACAAAAAGCAGGAAGACTTTGGACTAAAAAAAATCCTATCTGGCTGGCAATGGAGAGCATATTGTGGCCCAGGGACCAGAACAGCACTCTAAGTGAAACTTTGATTATAAACCACTTAGTATAGGGTTGGTCAGTAGGCTCTAGTAATTGCTTTTGCTATCTGCATTTATTATCGTGTTATTTTTTCACTAGTTTTGCCTAGGCTGAGAGGGCAAAAAGTCAGGTTATTTTCAACCTATGGTGACTAGTTGTGGGATCACTTAGTCCTAGGAACACACCCAAGTGGAGTTGCAGGTTAACTGTATGAGAGATATGGTACAGAGCACCACAAAACACCTGGCACTGAGGAACTACACACCACAGATAGCAGGAAGATTTCCTGGCCAAGAGATGATCATGCCCATCGAAGCTAGCACTGGATTACCTACTGAAGAACAGGCAGAAAAAAAAGGAGCCCTATCATAGGACCAGGTGACTGCATGTGCAGGAAATGTGTCAGGCCAGATGTATTGAATTTTGGCCTCAGAAAAAGGAGCCTTTAGCCAAGTTGGTCACCTGGGACCAAGAACACCCCCATCACTCAGGGGAAGATGACTCCAGCGACAAAAAAGACCCGCCAGCCCAGCAGGTCTGCCTAGAAAACAGATCATGGATGTCACAGAACATGAGGGCTTGAGCCACAGAGGCAGTCCTGAAGGTGACGGAAAATTTGAGGCACCTAGACATGGCTGTAGCCCCGGAACCCACTTTGGATACAGGGACCCTCAATGAGGCTGCCAAACTAACACCCACCTACAGATAGTGGAGGCGAGGATGACCTTGCACTGCACTGAAAATGAGGATCAGTACCACACAGAGTATGCTGGTTCTCCCCCTTGTCTCCACCAAATGTCATCTTAATCATGTAAGTTAATCTTTCCTCAATGGAATACTGCTTTGAGGCATGGCCATGCAAGCAGGGAAATGGGCAGATCATAACAGAAAGTGGGAAATTAACACAACCACCTAAGTTGAGATGGTATGTAAAGCATATGCTTTCACTTTCTCTAGGCACAATAGGGGCTACTTTCCAGAAGAGCGTGTCCCATTAGCCATGGGTGTCCCATTTGTTTGCGTCTCTCTCAGCATTAATGCAGTTTATTATTCTATTTTTGTCTATGGAGACACCCGATCATTGTCTGTTGGATGTGTGGTCGGCTATTGTCTACATTGCCTATTGAGCAAACTACATTATTCAGAAATCATTGCACTTGTGAAAAACTGTGCATCAAAATAAACCGGATGTCACGACCCCTGCATAAATTATTAATAATAAAAATAATAATAGGTACTAATGGCTGGCAAGCAAAGAAATGCTGTAACACATTTAATGTACTAAAAGATTAAATAGATAGAAATGTATTCACTGGTTAGAGACTATGGACAAGTCCTTTATATTCATCTATGTTTTGCCTTCACTTACATTTATACATTGCATCACAGGACACTTATTTCATGAACAGTGATGTTACAGGAACGATTAAGGATGATGTTATGTATATTATATTACAGAACAGTATGATTTATGCACTTTAAATATAATCTTATACAAATTATGTATACATATCCACACACACACACACATATATACAAACACACACACATATATAAAATGATACTGCTCTGTTCAATTACTCCCCCCTACAATTACTATGAGGAGCACTGCTTAATAAGCAAATGATTTCCTCTATAAGGACATATGCATAGAGAGCTGTAACTGCTGTTGCGGCTTGCTACAATGTTTGCTTCCAGTCTGATCTGCAAGCTGCAGAACAAAGCTCTACCATACAGTTACATGGATGTTGTGAAGTGCCATGTGCACACAGCCATAGGAAATAACTGGTGTGTGGATATTTTAACCTGTCATCAACAGGTCTATTTATAAACAACCCAAATTTACCAACATTAATTTTCATTTATCGACTTAAATTAATTAACATGGCAATTTATTAACATTGACTAGCTGGGACAGCAATCACTTTACTAACAGGTTCTAACGGCTAACTCCATGTTATAGCTACCAGGGTCAAGTTCTGAATTTCGGAGCTTGATATATAGGGCAAAAGTGCAGTACCCATAAACCTATGGGGAATTGATTTGCAATTGAAAAGGCTGGGATCCTGTATTAATTAGCCTTGAAACTTGTAAATGTGGCAATCCACAGAAAACTGCAGTTTTCGGGGGTTTTATACCTCTTCAGGAGGTCCCTAAATTACAAAAACAGTAATGCACAATGGAAACATTTCCATAAAACATTTTGAATTAGGACACAGTTTTCCCAAGCAATGGAGTATTTATAGTTCTCTTTATCAAGTAGTTTCTCCACTTTCTGAAGTGCAAAAAAGAGGGAGCAAAATACAGGAAGATCAAATTTGCCTTGCAACCTCATAGCCTTTACACTTCAAATACAGTGTATACCAACAAATTAATAGCTTATACTGATGCTTCTGTAAAAGTTACTTTAAATTCTTTATGTAAAAAAAAAAAAAAATCATTTATTTTTCTACATACCTATCTTTAATTTCAAAGCGTTCATGAAGCCATCTTCTCATAAAAGTCTGCTCCTTCGGTATATCCTTCATGCTGATACGCTCCACAGCCATATGAATTCTTGGACATTCCTTGCAAAGAAATTCTAAAGTAGTAAAATGAATACATTAGATAACTATTAAGAAAAAACAAACCGGAGATAGTATGACAATTACTGTAGATTAAATCAGAAAATGTTAATTCACATTGGTGGGAAAAAAAAATCTAAGCATGCTCAATTGGTAAGCAAAGGATTGAAATCTTGTATACCCAATACTAGGTCAGTGATTGTTAAAAAAGAAATAAACTAGTAGTACAAATTTGAGAACATAAAGGTGCTTTTTTAGATGCATTTCACAAAAGGCAAGTCTCTATGCTCACCCAATGCTCTCTGCACCTAAAACACAGGCCCATATTCACAGTACATTTATACACATTCTGTCAGGCTATAGCCTATCTACAGACACACAGCTGGCAGACATTAACCGGTTGAAAATGGAGCAAACAAAGGTCTGTTCTAACACTAAAAACCTGGGGGTGCCTGTTTATTGATTAAAGTCTTCGACTTGGGTTCTAATTACAGAACCTCAGTATCCATGAACGGCATTATGATTATACAACATAAATAAAATAAAAAAATAAAAAAGTTCTGTATGGGGGTTAAACGGATTTATTTTTTCAGTGGTTATGAGACTTCCATTTAAAATCAACTACATTATTTTTATAATAAAGCGAATATACATTTGTAATAATAACTGCGCATCCAGTTAAAACGCATGTATGTATTCATTTTTTGCTTCATCTCTCCAAAAAATCAACAGCTGTTTAAATGCATGAAATCCATGCAAAACAGAACCAAATGACATTACAAAGTGGACGAGAGGCCAGAATAAACATTACTTTAGATAAATCATTAGGGGTTAAAAAAAGGTTATCAATAAAAAGAAAAATGAAAATTTACACATTTCTCATACTTTTTTCATTCCTTGCTTGAGAATGGGATATTCTGAACCATTTCTTTACATTACACGGATATATTTAATCCTCCTCAACTTATCATGAACATTTAAAAAAAAAAATACTATCACAGAGCAAATTTCTCTTTTTATAATGTACAGCACGGCTTCACAGGACAAGATAACTGTAGAATCCATCTCAAACAATTACATACTAATGTCATTTTAGTACAAAACATAATACTCATTTTCACTACAGAAATTATAGCAATCAAAACAGTAGGTATTCTATAACATCTACGGTTCACATGTCCATATCACTTATTTGTTATTTTGCACCTTTTCGTCTCCATCAATATATTTCCTCCCTCCCTCTCACTCATATGGGTCCAGGTCTCAACCAAAGCTACTGCCTATTATTCTGTTTTTGACAGATAATGACAGACGAATACCACGTGGGCTCCAAGCTTAAACCAAGGGTTTAAATCTCCGAGAAAACGGTCTAAAGCCTTAAGGGAGTTAGAGGAAAAGGGGAGATGCTGCTTTTGTGCATAAGGAGCACTTTAAAAAAGGCGCTGCTCCACTGCTTAGTGACCGCCATTCTTTTCATTCCTACTTTAGTATCAACACTAATTATGGAACAAGTCACCATTCTAACAGAAGGTATTCTGGTTGTTGGGAAAGATCTGAACTGCACTTTGCACCCCAAGCTTCATGTTTCCAATCACACTATTAGACAGACTCTCTACCCCAAGGTAAGACGGTCCCTACAAGAGCACCAGCTGGCTGACATGTGGAGACTCCAAAATACTACAGTACGAGATTACACTTTCCTCTCACACCCAGAGTCCAATCTAGAATAGATGAGCTGTTTTTCTCCCACACACTCTTCCACGTGACTTGATTCCAGTATAGGTCAGGCAAATTGGTCCCATCATGTACTCATTTCTTTGACTCTACAACTAAATCAACCCTATGATAAACATTTAAAATATAGAAAATATAGGGCAATACGGCACTAATCTCTTGTACATAGAAATTTACATAATTTATTGACAGTTCTTCAGCAAGTATTTAAAACGTATTAAGATCTATAAAATGCTCCGAACCCCAATGTACACTGATATATGGACGCCACAAGTCCACTGGTATACTGAATGTCTGAGAATCACTTGAAATCATGTTAAGGAGCGCAGGTAAATATCCTCAAATATAAAAGTAACGATGATGGTGTAAGTATGTCCAGATATTACATGTATACACCATGTGTCAACAACCCCTCCACACTACAGGTGCCAGAAAGGGTGTATCATCTCCAGGTTCCCAAGACAGTGAAAGCCAGAATGTGAAACAACTGGATAGAAATTCAAATATAAAAGATATTATGAGGGGATCTCCTTCACCTGTTATTCGGAGGCCCTCTTATAGATGGACTTACACAAATAAAGACTGAACAAGCTTCAATGTAACTTTAGCATCGGAATTTCCCGAACATTCCTTCTGAACTCCTCTCCCTCAAGCACTTCCCATATGTTGACATATTCCATTTATGTTAAAGACAGAAGGAACAAACAGATCAGAGATTTCTACTTTATTATAAAATGAGCTATAAAAACAGAGATAAAAATCAATCCACAATAAAAAACAAACTGCAGCACGTATATGGGAGTGGCAATGTCCCCTACCAGAATCCCATGATAAAACAGCGTGTAGCAATCAAATCAATGCCGCTCTTCTGCTGATAAGCCTTGAGAAAGACCACATGCATAAAAGTCGAAACGCGTCAGTGGACTGGAGTATTATAAGCCAAACATCGGGGTTCCAGCACAAGTCACAACCAATGCAAAAGAAGAGCGGCGTTGATTTGCATGCTACACAGTTTTATCATGGTACTCTGGTAGGAGACCTTGCCACACCTATAAACTAAAGATGAGCGGGCTCGGATTAGCGCAATCCGAGCCTACCCGAACAGTGCGGATCCGAGCACTGTTCGGGTATTTCCGGCGGTGAAAAAAAAATGAATCCCCGCGTCGGATCTCGCGAGACTAGATTTGTATAAATTCCCCGCTTGCGGCCATCTTCAGTCGGGCTCAGATCAGGGAAGAGGGAGGTTGTATTGTAGTGGTGCTGCTGTGTCCGGTCACTCTGTCCTGCTTAATCCAGTGGTTACTTTGTCCTGTGCTCTGTCCTGCTGATCAGTCCAGTGGTGCTTTTGTCCTGTGCTCTGTCCTGCTGAGTCCAGTGGTGCTTTGTCCAGTGCTCTGTCCTGCTGAGTCCAGTGGTGCTTTGTCCTGTGCTTTGTTCTGCCAAGTCCATTGTTATTTAAAAATTATTAAAAAAATCATAAAAAAATTTCTACTGCAATATATAAATGCGTTCACTGTTCCTGCAGTCCAGAAATATTAGTACTGCAATATATAAATACGTTTACTGTTCCTGCAGTCCAGAAATATTAGTACTGCAATATATAAATACGTTCACTGTTCCTGCAGTCCAGAAATATTAGTACTGCAATATATAAATACGTTCACTGTTCCTGCAGTCCAGAAATATTAGTACTGCAATATATAAATACGTTCACTGTTCCTGCAGTCCAGAAATATTAGTACTGCAATATATAAATACGTTCACTGTTCCTGCAGTCCAGAAATATTAGTACTGCAATATTTTACTACGTTCACTGTTCCTGCAGTCCAGAAATATCAGTACCAGAGAGGGCCCAAGGACAATTCCATCTTGCACCTCTACCAAACTCTTGCAAACTGCCATCCTGTCTGCCACTGCAGTGCCACTCCTAGATGGGCCACGTGTTTGTGCCGCCCACTTGTGTTGCTTAGCTTAGACATCCAGCTACCTCGGTGCAACCTTTTAGACTAAAAACAATATTGTGAGGTGTGAGGTGTTCAGAATAGACTGGAAATTAGTGGAAATGAATGTTATTGAGGTTAATAATAGTGTAGGAGTGAAAAAAAACCCCACAAATATGGATTTTAGCACTTTTTATGCTTCTTTCTTTTTTTCTTGCTCAATGGATTAAACTATGAACACAAAAATATTTTTCCTCCCTAAATTCACCTCTGACACCACTGTTTGTCAACCCCCATTTTCACTGCAGGAGCAAGACAGTGCCTTTTAACTGTGGTCTAAAGCATCTCACTTGCAGGTCAGCCTTGTATGCTCTTCAGGTGGATCTTTTCTCAGCGATATACAGGCTAAATGCGGATTACCTAAATTAGAAATCTGGAGCTATCTCCAGATACACCAATTTCTGTCCTCAGGAGATGTCACTCTGTGAATTGATGTGTTCGTCTTCAATCTGCCCTTCTCACTTACTCTCCAGCATTTACAAGCTACCTACCCAAATTCACAAGGGATTGGGAAAGGGACTTATATGGCCTAGTTAGAGAACACCATTGGCCTAACGTTTTCTGGACAATCCAAGCATGTTCAGGTAGTACAGTGGTAATAAAGACCCAATACAAAGCCTTTTCCTGATGGTATCTGTCAACTGATCATCCTTCAAAAATTTACCAGGAGTCCCCCAACACATGCTGGAGGTGTAATAATGCTCCTCCACATTTGGTGTGAATGTATCAAAATCCGTCCCTTTTGGGATCAGGTAATTTCCACACCTAAAGATGATAAATACACCATTAATGCGTGACAAAAAACCCCTACTGAAGTACATAAACTCTGCGGTTAAAGCCGTGGTTCTGATCCATTGGACACCTCCATCCCCTCCAACTTTGAGAGAATGGTTTATGAGGCATGGATGAACTTATCTTATCCTGCGCAGACAAATTTGAGAACTATTAAACTGTCTGGGATTGTTGGCTGGAAATTACGGACACAGAAATATACCTAACCGAATATTTCCATGCTAAAGAACTGCACATCCAGTTCTCTTCAAATGACCACAGCATTCCAGTTGGCTATCCTACCTACAGTAGACACTGGACCCTATGTTTTTCATGACCACTACCCACCCCCTCCTCCCCTCTCAAAGTTTTTACCCTCCCACCTCCTCCTGTACACCTGGTTGTTTCATTTTTTTTTATTGCAGAGTTAATTTGTATGGAGTTCGTTTCCGTGTTAGAAAACCCAAAGAACTATAATTTTTCTAAAAAGGAAAAGAATAAGAGGGGGGGGGGGGACGGACGGGACTACAACAACTTGACACAGACTTTGTCAACCTGTAAACAGCCTTGATAAAGCTGTTCAGCGAAACACGCGTTGGCGTTTCTTAGCTCAGTGTTCTAAACATGTACAATCAATAGACAACGCTCCCACCATTCTCCCCTACCCTTGATTTATAACTTAGCTGTTTCAGATATATAGGGCATTTAGGGAGAAACAGTGTAGGTTATTTAGCGTTCCTAACTTCAGGATCTCCACGCTATTCCCTGAGTCTGTCTATATATAGACACTTTGTTCTCATATTAGACTTCTAGAGACTTATATATTAGAGTCAGTACGATATGATATAGGATAGACCTGAGATTTAATACACCAGCTACCACTAGGGGGACTGCTTTGAAATGTTTATAGGCATCTCTCCAAAGATATTCTTTACCATTTGAAATAAACTATACAATTAGGGGCTCTGATCTATATTGGCATCTTTTTAGATCTTATATATTGCTTAAGATACCTAGGAGTCATTATTGTTAATAGGGAATCCATCTCAATAGTGGAATTTACTATTTCTATATCAACTAATATTATAATAGCGACATCCTCAATTTTGAGTTCATTATCTATTACATGACCACTGAGCTAAGTTTGCAGTGGATCTGCAATTTTAACAATTGTTTTTGTTTTTTAATATTTCGCCAGCTTTTGGGTTTCGGATGAAATGTTTATTCATAATTTTAAGGTATATCAATAAAAATTTATTTTATTTCACATACACACTCATCCATCGTCTCTGAGTGCCCCTCAGTCACCTACTTTTCTTCTCTCTGATATTTCAACCTGTAAACAGTCAGTTATCTTTTGCACTTATGTTTAGGTTTTTCCAATAGTGAAGCCTAGGTGTACCTTATTTTTTGGATTCCTGTAAACCCAGTAAACTCAGAGGAGGAATCAGGGTGCACTGCGATTACAGGCCACTTCCTACTATACATGAACAGATCAATCATAGTCACTAGTGCCAAGATCCCCATACACTCCTTTCTACCTCATCTAGGCAGGGAAAAGTGCAATGGAAAGGAAGTGCTACTAAATTGGACCATGTGTGTTTTTTTCTTCCATGAGGCTTCATGCAAGAGAATGAGGCATATCACACAGCCCCACTGAGCACATTTTTTAAATGCCATTTTATTGACCCTCAATACTTCTACAAGTCTGGGCTTGTGGGCCACTTCCCATTATATACTGCTTTGAAAGAAATCCATTCAGAAATCTAAATCAAATGCCCCTTCATAAAGTTAAAACTGGACTAACAGGACACTGGAGAATTTAGAGAAACACAAAACAAGCAAACCTGATATGGTCCCAGCATTCACTAGATGGCTTAATAAACTGTACTCTTAACAACTGTTCTTCCCCATATAAGTTCTGTAATAAAATTACTACTGTAGCTATAGATGTTAGTTGCACAGTACAAATAACTGCTTATTTTAGGCTTCAGAAAGTAATGCCTGTGAAAATTACAGGCTAGTACCTTTTAACGCTGCTAAAATTCATGTTACTGTTCTCTGACTAATGTCATCTGGATGCACCACGTCACTGCAAGCAGGAAGAAAAGCAAACAGTGGAAAAGGCTGGTACTGAGAAAGTACAGCTGGGTTCTTTTACAGGACTCTGGAGATCTGTGGCAGGTCTAGGGATATAATTTTACATAAGTCTCCCTCAGGGATTGTGCAATCAATGCAGAGTCGACATTCACTTTAGTAGTGCACAGCACATAAATTACTGGCAACCACACAAGTGACAGCCAGAAACGCAGTATTTACATCAAACTTTTCTATCATCATCATCTTTGAATAATCATTACAGATCTTTAACTCCCATGTATTGTACGAGATGTTTTCTTAAAGACTTTTGCAGTTTAATAAAATTGTGTTTTGATCATTTTAAAAAGGACATTGGAGTGTAAACTACAAGAACACACAGCTTTATTTTAGATAACTATTATGTCCCCTTGTGTGCAAACACCCCCACCCATAAACAATCAAGAACAGCAGTGTTAAACATAATGTTGATATTGTGAGCAGAATTGTGGTTTAATTATAGTGCAAAATGATGTATGTTAGGTCAAATCAGATTTATGTGCTTTCTAGTTATTTGAGAAACAACTGCTTTTGAGGGCCTTAAATTAGCAGATGAACTGAAAGTTGTTTGTCAGGTTAATAAAATATTGGATACCAAAACGGACATGAGCAAACTCTTGCTCTCCAATACTACAAGTGGAAATGAGTGAAATGAGAATAAGATACAAACCGATAATTTACACCATGATGAAAGCAGCCATTTAGATAGTGGAGTGGAAAATATTAATACATACATTGAGAAGTATTGTTAGACTTTAATCATTGTGCCAATCTACCTTTCATGGTAAGGGTAACTGAAAGCTCTTCTAAAATGCATTGAGGGGAGAAAGGTTATGTTTGACAAAAGGTGTGCTATAGTGACCTTGAGACCATTCCTGCTTCAGTGTTCACATTCTATGTCAAGGTATGCAAATATTGTAGCAGATGTCACATCTTAAAAATGATTGATCCAATTGGAGGTTACAGTCTAAATTCCATAACAAACACCCACTCCGAGACACTACTGTCAATTTTGATAGCAGTCAGTTAACCTACTAGTATGTTTTTGGAGTGTGGGAAGAAACTGGAGCACCTGGAGAAAACCTATGCAAACACGGGGAGAACATACAAACTCCACACAGATTAGGCATGGTCAGGGATTGAACTCATGACCACAGTGATTTGAAGCAGAAGTGCTAACCACTAAGCCACCGTGCTACCAGTTATGGCATGCCATAGTCTGCAGGATGGTTAAAGAAGTTTTCTTGCTAAACATGTTTTGTGTTTACAAAACAGGAACAAGCTTAACAAAAAATCTTTATAAGAAGATCAAGCATATCTTACTATGACAATTAGGGAGAGGAAACAGATCTAAATTTCTACATAGAACCATGACCTTTAAAAAGTAAACACCACTAGTAGTTTTGGAGGATGAAAAAAAAATAAAAAAAAAAAAATATAGAATAAATTGTTCCAGGTGCCAGCAGAGGAACTCCTCAAAATATGCCACCTGAGAGTTGCCTCCTTTGTCACTGGCAATGGGCTCAGAGTCTCGCAACAATTAAAAACTGTAAATTTATATTTTTGCAAATATAACTATCATGTGATCATCTAAAACCAATAGTTAATATAACTAAAAATGACAGATAAAACGGAGTACATAATATAAAAATCATTCATCCCTATGGAAAGCTGCAAATCAGCTGAAACGCATTGGTCAACAACAGATTTCTACTACAAGACGTTACATACAAGTGTAACTATGCCTACAAGCAGGGCACACTGAGAGACTGACTCATCACAAAGAGCGGTGATATGGAGATATCTAAATCAGAAATCCGCTATGCGCCCCACAGAAGAACAGATCACTAGCAAGTGAGCTGCAACCAATTCTGGGGTAAGAACTTTACTTACATACACACCGATATATTCTGAACTGACATTTGTAAATCACTTCGAAATGGGAGCACAACAGAATCCGATTTAAATAGTAATACAGAATGTAGTGCTGCAATTTATTTTCTTTACGCTGAATAATAATAAATTCAGTCATGTTTCTAGAACCATTCCAGGACTTTCCTAGAGTTATGGCATTATTTTGTTGGAAAAGCCTATTCACACAACAATAGATTGGCAACAATATTTAGATGGGACATCCTGATGCAGCACTGCTTATGTCAAGAGACCCAATATAAACTCCATATGATTTACACTGCCCCTGCCTACAATGTTGACACTGGGCAGGATGGTCCATGAACATGGGATGGGTTTCAAATTAATCCACAATATCCAATGTTTGTCTCTCTTTATCAATTGCAAACACAATTTGTAATTAACTAACAAAGGTTAAGCACTTTCTGCCCCCAGTGTGGTACTCAGTGGTTAACTATCCACTGCCTAGTATTTTAACGCACGAATATAGTAAGCTGGTCACTTACTATATATAGGAATCACCCACAGGATGAGAGAACCCCCTCCCCCTTCATTTTGAAGAGAAAGGCACTCTTTAAATTTACAGTTGCCACATAACTAGTAAATAAATTACTGCAAACATGTGCAAGTTTCATCATGGACCACTGGACAATGTCAGTCTGAAGCTTGAAGTAGCTATAACAGCATAAGTAATACTTTGGCGAGTACAGAGGATGTAGTTTTGTTTATAGCATATCCTTTTTGCACTCCAGTTTTAATTTAATTTCTTTATTGTCATTAATTTCTTGTGTTAGAGCACAAATCCTTTTATGGGCTTTGTGATCAAACCATTAATGTAGCTCGCCTCCAACTCCAACTTGTGTCTAGTGATGATTACCAAAGTGTCAGTAAACTTGCTACTGCTTAGGGAAGAGTTGCCTGTAAAAGCTATGTTCAGGTAAGAATCCAGGTAAAAATCATGATCCTGTTGATATTTAGAGTAGGACTCTATGCATGCATTAAAAAATATATAAATAAATAAAAACAGCATGCAATCAAATTCAAAAAATGATATGGTATTGGGAAATAATTAGGACTGCTGGGAGTTTGGAACATAAATCCATCTGGTTCAACACAAATTCCTTTTATTTGAATCACGTGTGGTACTCTAAAGTGTGCTTTGCATTTACAACATATTTTTAGTGCATTACTGGCCAGAAGACTTTGGCATGCGTTGGGTCAGCTTATCATATGTGTAATTAATGTTCCCTGTTTTCAATAGAGTACACCATGAGGTGTCTTTAATAAAGAGTAAAGCTTGAAGGAGCTATACCAACAATTATGTTTTGGTTACAGCAGAGGATTAATGTCTAGGTCGCTCTGGGTAACAGACTTTTCTATGCAGCACTAGGACTGCTCCCACTTTAAACTCAATGTTTTATTGGCTTTTCTGTAGGTGTTCACTTTCAAGTACTAGCTTATGTCTCCATGCAGGCAGCTTGGTGCTGATTTCACAGTGGAGACATACTGTTGACGTAATGTTTGCAAAGTTGCAATGGATAAAGGAAGGTATAGCTTATTTACACACTGAAATGTTTTAAAAAATGCATTCTGCATTTACATCAAAGATTCAAAGCTAGAAAACTGCTACAGATATTCACAGTAGTTCCTACAAATGGCATTGCTGGGGGACGCAATTTTTGTAAATGTTATTTTTTTACATGTACCTAAGCATTGTGTTACAAAGCATACGTTATATCCATATTAGCCCTGCAATGTCAATCTTAACAGTATACACAATGAATCTTATACTTCTAGATACATAAAGAGTTTGCTAATAATTAAATTATTGATTATCAATTGCCATGCAAATTTGTGCACTTGTAGTTATAGAAGGCTATCTTTTAACTCAGAGTCAAAAACTTCTGATTTTGGGAATCCCAACCGACCATTTCATTTTGGGCAGTTATGGGAAGTGAACAAGCCAGCTAGGTAATTTCTGTAAGGTAATAGGTATGACTTGCTGTGATCCATCTTATCCCATTCAAATTATAGTGTACAGTAATGGTCTTTTGTTGGGGAGGTTTTAAGAATAAAAACGTGTCCAAGGGATTATGCCAACCCTGCTCGGAGAATGGACTTCTATTCGTGAGATCCTAATACTGTACTTAAAAAAAATAAAAAAAAAAAAATGCAAAAGGGACAAATACAAATTTTTCAATCTCCTATTCAAAAGTATATGGTCACCTGACTGCTTTGTCTATCAAATGTTAGAATTGAATCCCCTCCCTTTCCAAGACAAGAAGGTTGCAAAGCCATCTTGAAAATCGAAGTTCTTAACAAAAGGTTAATAAAAGGTGTATTTAGTGCCTGTAGACATGCCAAAGTGTGCAAGTATTCCAAATAAGGTGGTTATCGGTACCAGATTTGAGAAAGATATTGGTCAAAAATCATATCAAACCGAAACTCAAATCCACTGTCCAAACATCCTTGACTTTGACAAAGAAACACTGGTTTTTACTAGGGATGTGCACCGGCGACTTTTGAGGTCTCGTGTTTTGTGTTTTGGATCCGGATTTTCGTTATTTTTGAGGTTCGGATTTGTCTCGCAAAACACTTGACGAAAGGTCTCGGTTCGGATTTAAGGTATTGGATTCGGATTTTTTTTGAAAAAAACATAAAAAGTTTAAAAATCAAGTTTTTGGGCTTATTTTCACTCCTAGGCTATTATTAACCTCAATAACATTCAATAACAAGCATTTCCACTAATTTACAGTGTATTCTGAACACCTCACAATATAGTTATTAGTCCAAAACGTTGCAACAAGGTATCTTTCTGGACTGCGTAGAGGAGTGGGTAACCACAATATATATTAAAAACCCTGAACTTTCATGATTCGCACCAATAAATGTACCTGGACTGCGTAGAGGAGTGGGTCACCACAATATATATTAAAAACCCTGAACTTTTATGATTCGCACCAATAAATGTACCTGGACTGCGTAGAGGAGTGGGTCACCACAATATCTTAAAAACCCCGAACTTTTATGAATCGCACCAATAAATGTACCTGGACTGCGTAGAGGAGTGGGTCACCACAATATATTAAAAACCCTGAACTTTTATGATTCGCACCAATAATTGTACCTGGACTGCGTAGAGGAGTGGGTCACCACAATATAAATTAAAAACCCTGAACTTTTATGAATCGCACCAATAATTGTACCTGGACTGCGTAGAGGAGTGGGTCACCACAATATATTAAAAACCCTGAACTTTTATGATTCGCACCAATAATTGTACCTGGACTGCGTAGAGGAGTGGGTCACCACAATATCTTAAAAACCCTGAACTTTTATGATTCGCACCAATAATTGTACCTGGACTGCGTAGAGGAGTGGGTCACCACAATATCTTAAAAACCCTGAACTTTTATGATTCGCACCAATAATTGTACCTGGACTGCGTAGAGGAGTGGGTCACCACAATATATTAAAAACCCTGAACTTTTATGATTCGCACCAATAATTGTACCTGGACTGCGTAGAGGAGTGGGCACTGGGCACCACAATAAAATATATAAAAAACCTTCAACAGATCTGCATTACACTACACATACGGCTGCTCCTCCATCCTCTCCATCATATACATGTTGGAGTTTTAGCGTGTGACAACCTCTTGTTTTTGATAATGTCAGTGCATTTTGAATATTTTTCAATTTGCCCCACACCACTGAATGTACTTTATCTATGATACGCAATACGCATCTATCTATCTTGACTGCGTAGTGTGGTGGCCCCGGTACACAATTTGGTACCGAGGCCACAATATAATTAAAAAACCCTCCACGTGTCTGAATTCCACCAAACAAGTATCTGGACTGCATAGTGGGGTGGCCCCGGTACCCAATTTGATACCGGGGCCACAATACCTCCTCCAAACATGGTACAGACAATTCGTCATTGAGATCCCAGACAGACAGGGTCAAAGTGTTATTGTTTGACTTTCTTAACCCTAAAATTGTCCCTGTTGCAAATATTCATGCAATGGACAGTTACTTTTCTATTGAAAGACTCAAGCTTTCAAGTGTAGTGTTTATAAAATATAAACAACAATACAGTAGTTTTAGAGCACGTCAATACCTCTTGTTTTAAATTATGACACAGCATTTTACTTTTGGTTTAATTTCTTGTATTTTTTTAAATTTGGTTTTACTTTTTGAACATGGCAAACGACTGTTGATTGGTCATATAATGCAAAAAAAAAAAGGTCCAAGATGGAATTGTCCTTGGGCCCTCACACCCACCCTTATGTTGTTTAAATAGGACATGCACACTTTAACAAACCAATCATTTCAGCGACAGGGCCTACCAAACAACTTTGGCTGAAATGATTGGTTTGTTTGGGCCCCCACACCAAAAAAGCTATTCATCTCTCCCTGTACAGACTAAACAGGCTCTACTGAGGCAAGATGTCGTCCTCATCCTCAACCTCTGATTCCTCTCCCCCTACAGTGTGTACTTCCTCATCCTCACACATTATCAATTCGTCCCCGCTGGACTCCACAACCACAGGTCCCTCTGTAGTATCTGGAGGGCAGTGCTGTACTTCATTGAGGAATTGATTATTAATTTTTATAAACATCATTTTTTCAACGTTGTGAGGAAGCAACCTCCTTCGCCGCTCACTGACCAGGTTCCCCGCTGCACTAAAAACTCTTTCCGAGTACACACTGGAGGGGGGACAACTCAGGTAAAATAGAGCCAGTTTGTACAGGGGCTTCCAAACTGCCTTTTTTTCCTGCCAGTAACAATATGGACTGTCTGACATGTCTACTTGGATGGTGTCAGCAAAGTAATCATCCACAATTTTTTCTATTGTGACAGCATCCAATGCAGCGAGAGTAGACATGTCTGCAATGGTTGGCAGGTCCTTCAGTCCGGACCAGATGTTATCAGCATCCCCGCCAGTGCCTCTTTTGGGAAAACTGAGCATTTTCCTCGCAGCCATAGATGTGGAAGAAAATGAGGGTGGAGCTGTTGGCATGTCACGGTCCTCTTCAGAGGACAATCTCCTGACCAGCAGGTCTTTGCACCGCTGTAGACTTGTGTCCGCCGGAAACAGAGACACAACATACGCTTTAAACCGAGGATCGAGCACGGTGGCCAGAATGTATTCCTCTGACTTTAAAAGAGTGACCACCCTCGGATCCTGGCAAAGCGTACGAAGGGCTACATCCACAAGAGCTACATGCTTGGTGTAATCGCAATGGCTTACCAGCTCCTCCCTCACTTTCTCCAGCTGCTTCTGCAACAGCCTGATCAGGGGAATGACCTGACTCAAGCTGGCAGTGTCGGAACTGACTTCTCGTGTGGCAAGTTCAAATGGCTGCAGAACCTTGCACAACACGGAAATCAGTCTCCACTGCGCTTGACTGAGGCGCATCCCCACTCCTTTGCCTATGTCGTAGGTGGCTGTGTAGGCCTGAATGGCCTTTTGCTGCTCCTCCATCCTCTGCAGCATATAGAGGGTGGAGTTCCAGCGCGTCACAACCTCTTGTTTGAGGTGATGGCAGGGCAGGTTCATGCTTTTTTGATGTGCCTCTAGTCTGCGGTAGGCACTGGCTGAATGCCGAAAGTGTCCAGCAATTTTGCGCGCCACCGCAAGCATCTCCTGCACACCCCTGTCACTCTTGAGGTAATGCTGCACCACCAAATTAATGGTGTGGGCAAAACATGGGACGTGCTGGAAATTGCCCATATTTAATGCCCGCACAATGTTACTGGCATTGTCTGACACCACAAATCCCCATGAGAGTCTAAGTGGGGTAAGCCACTGGGAGATAATTTCCCTCATTTTCTCTAATATGTTGTCAGCGTTGTGCCTCTTATTAAAGCCTGTAATGCACAATGTTGCCTGCCTTTGCATGAGCAGCCATTTTGTAGATGCTGCTACTGATGCAGCTGTTGCTGTTGCTGCGGAAGGGGATGCATCTACCCAGTGGGCTGTCACAGTCATATAGTCCTTCGTTTGCCCAGAACCACTTGTCCACATGTCCGTGGTTAAGTGGACAGTGGGTACAACCGCATTTTTAAGAGCACTGAGGACACTTGATCGTACTTCTCTGTACATTTTTGGTATCGCCTGCCTAGTGAAGTGGAATCTCGAGGGGATTTGGTACCGGGGACACAATACCTCCATCAACCCTCTAAATCCCACTCCACTGATGGCGGACACCGGGCGCACGTCTAACACCAACATTGCAGTTACAGCCGCAGTTATACGCTTTGCAATAGGGTGACTACTATCGTATTTTGTGGTCATGGCAAACGACTGTTGGACGGTCAATTGTTTTGTGAAAGACTTAGCGGTCTTACGACTTCCCCTCTGGGAAGATGACCGACTAACAGCAGCAACAGCAGCAGTGGCAGTAGTAGGCGTACCGCTGCAGGATTCCTCGGATGAATCCCGTATTGAGGAGGACTCAGTCTGGCTGCTGCCTTGGGCTGCAGGACTGAATCTGATGGAGATTGTGGAGGAAGTTGACGAGGAGGGTGTTGCTGGTGTGTATCCAACTGGACCACGGGATTTAGGTGTCCCTGTACCGATGAGGGTCCTAGCCCCAGTTCCTGAACTAACCACTGAACTATGAAGGTTATTCAGGTGATGTATAAGGGAGGATGTTCCTAGGTGGGCAAGATCCTTACCCCTGCTTATTTGAGCTTTACATAAGCTACATATGGCCATACATTGGTTGTCTGGATTTGGATAAAAATAACTCCAGACCGAAGAGGTGCATTTTTTGGTCTTCTGACCAGGCATGACGATGGGCTTTTTCATCCCATGGACATCAGCTGTTTCCCCCCCTGGTGCCTCATTTACAATAACCACATCACCATCCTCATCATCAAGTTCCTCCACAGCGCCAGCTACATCATCAATAGCCTCCTCCCGAGCCACCTCTTCCCGTACAGTGATGGGAAGGTCAGGCTTGACAACCACCAACACCCTTGGACTCGCCTTGGGGATTTGTGATAATTTCTCTTTAGAAGGCAGAGTTGTTTGCTGTTTTGTTGCTGACAGCATAACTCTCTTCAATTTTTTGTAGGGGGGGGGAGGAGGAGGAGGGCTAAGATCCGTGGGTGAAGCTGAACCACTAGTCATGAACACGGGCCAGGGCCTAAGCCGTTCCTTGCCACTCCGTGTCGTAAATGGCATATTGGCAACTTTACGTTTCTCCTCAGATGATTTAAAGTTTCTCTTTTTGCTACTTTTTCTTAACTTGGGCTTTTTGGATTTTACATGCCCGGTACTACGAGATTGGGCATCGGGCTTGGAAGACGACGTTGATGGCATTTCATCGTCTATGTCATGACTAGTGGCAGCAGCTTCAGCATTAGGAGGAAGTGGGTCTTGATCTTTCCCTACTTTATCCTCCAAATTTTTGGTCTCCATTATATGTAGCACAAGATACTGCAGAATGTGTGAACTTGGTAATATTGCAGTACCAATGGACTTATACTGCTGGATTGGTTTTGCAAATTTGGTTATAATTATTATATATTTTTTTTTTTTTTTTTAAATTTTTAAAAAACTTGGGAATAGTGGGGAAAAAACTATGCCCTTAGAAGCACAGAGCACAGGACACAGCACCACTGGACTGAACAGGACACGGCACAGGACCCAGCAGCACTACGGAACTCAGCAGGACAGAGCACAGGACACAGCACCACTGGACTGATACTGCAGAATGTGTGAACTTGGTAATATTGCAGTACCAATGGACTTATACTACTGGATTGGTTTTGCACATTTGGTTATAATTATTATATTTTTTATTTTTTTTTTAAATTTTTTTTTTTTTTTTTACTTTTTTTCAATTTTTAAAAAACTTGGGAATAGTGGGGAAAAAACTATGCCCTTAGAAGCACAGAGCACAGGACACAGCACCACTGGACTGAACAGGACACGGCACAGGACCCAGCAGCACTACTGAACTCAGCAGGACAGAGCACAGGACACAGCACCACTGGACTGATACTGCAGAATGTGTGAACTTGGTAATATTGCAGTACCAATGGACTTATACTGCTGGATTGGTTTTGCACATTTGGTTATAATTATATATATTTTTTTTTTAATTTCTAATTTTTTATTTTTTTTTACTTTTTTTTTATTTTTTAAAAACTTGGGAATAATGGGGAAATAACTATGCCCTTAGAAGCACAGAGCACAGGACACAGCACCACTGGACTGAACAGGACACAGCACAGGACCCAGCAGCACCACTGACCTCAGAAGGACAGAGCACAGCACACAGCACCACTGGACTGATACAGCACAGCACAGCACAGCACAGCACAGCACAGCACAGCACAGCACAGCACAGCACAGCACAGCACAGCACAGCACAGCACAGCACAGCACAGCACAGCACAGCACAGCACAGAACTAAACAGCACAGAGGACCACCTAACACACCCTCCCTCTACCCTGATCAATGCCCGAGTGAAGATGGCGGCGACTAGCGGGGAATTTATAGGATCCGAGTATCGCGAGATCCGACAACGGGATTATGAGTCAGAGCCTCAGTTTCACTTTTGAATTTGGCGCCAATACCCGGATCTGTCTCGGATCCGACTCGGATCCGCAACGTTCGGGTGGGCTCGGATTTCATAAATCCGAGTGCGCTCATCCCTAGTTTTTACTATTGTGGCTGGTGTTCAGCATGTTTATCCATGAATAAAACAAAGTACCAAACCTATTACAGAGTTCAAGTCCAACCAAACATAGCCGATATATAAAATCAAGGATATCCCCCCCCCCCCCCACCTGTGACACTAGGGACGTGATTTACATCCTATGCTGTCCATACGATTTTCAGTATGTGGGTCGAACGATTAGACCCTTAAAAACTGGGATAGGGGAACATATCCGGAATATTAAGAAAAGGTTGGATACACAATGTATCGCAGCATTTCAAACACTGACATAAGACCCATTATCATCTTTACAGTTTTTGGCCATTCAAAAAGGTCAACAGAAATTTGGGGGGAGGAGATTTTATAAAAAACCTTTAACTCATAGATCCACCTGGTCTCAATAGTGTTAAAGATTCTGGTCCCAGGGGGTCTCAACATAGATTTTGAAATACAGAGCTGCATTTAGTATCACAATCATCCCGTAGGGTTTTGACCCGATGTCTACAGCCATATCACCTTGAAATAAGCCCAAACCCATCAGAACTTGGAAGCCAAGCCAGGTTGGGCTAGGTAAGTACCGAAGTTGGGAGGCTTTGGGAATACCTAGTGTCGTAAACCACCAGATTATACCATCAGGGATGTATCCCTGTATGGGCTTGTCCCTTTTTCTCCTTCATTTCTTACCTTAGTTCTTCCCATCCTCTTCTCCAGATCCCTTCCCCCTAACCTCTGGGGATCATGTTATCGATCAACCATATTCTACTCTAGACATAAGGTCACGTTCTTAGAACGTTAGGCTGATAAGGCTAGACCATGTCACTGGACCATATTAAAGTGCACCTAATGAGGACTAATCCATTCACTACGCAGATTAGATAGACATTAAAAATATAGACCTCATTCGTCAGTTGCCAACAATCAGTGTGTTATTATGCATTTGGATATTTTATTACACCTGCTAATTTTCTTTGATTGTGCTTATGTTATATTTTTAGTCCTATTGTTATTGATATACACATTATAGGAAGTAGTCATCTGTATACACCTAGAACTATATTATTTGGATCACGTGCTAACTACCCAATTACTTGCCATTAATTAATTCGTGGGCTATATAAACTGACTCACTTGGAACCTCTACATTCCCCACTGAAAAAAAAATCACGAGTGATGAAACGTTTGGGTACTGTCTTTTCCACCAACACGACAGGATTCGCTGTCTGGAAGTTACTCTCGACAACTCTCTTCACCTGACACTGTACAAGGAGCATCTTCCTCTACACTGACTACTATCAAGAATCCGGCCAGCACTTACCCTGTTTATCACCATTAAAAGGGAGATCTCATAACAGCAAGTATATTGGAATACCTTACTACTTTTGAGTGTTTTTCTGGTCCCTTTGGGATAGGACTGTCATTTAGTACTGGACATTCGGATTTGTGTACTTTTTATCCTCTGCTGTTTCAGTAGAATTTGGGACTTTCTTCGGATTATAATTGCTCACCTATTTTGGAGGACCTGTTTTTTATTTTGACGCTACTAGTTTATTTTATTGTTTTATCTGATCTTATGGTATTCTGAGAAAAAATTACATACATACACAAATAAATTTTGTTTTTGATAGTTTCCAATAAATAAGGTATTTTTTGTGCATTATCTTCGTATCAGTTCAATACATTCATACTGAGTATGGATTTTTGAGCTCTGGATCTACTACTTTTTCCTAGTAACTCTGACAGGTCTGGACAACCTGTATGATCTTTAGCAGCCTATCCATGCCTTCATTTGATTTATTGTATGCACTAATTGTCTTTTGTTATATTTCTCTCCTTAGAGTAGTCTAATGAAGAAAACAAGTGACTTGCACATACTGTCTTTTAATTGGTAGTTTTCATTAGAAATGATCAACAATAATTATTCTCAGCCTACCTCAAACTCATAACCTTACACACTTAGACTAAAACAGATATATGGAGAAGGGCCTGGGTAAGTACAACAACATGAGTGAGTAATGATCAATTTTCCTCACACACTGCAAGTCTGACTATAGCTTGCAGAGTGATACACATGTGTGCAGTCATACAGAAGATGAAGGCGTCAGTGCATCATTCACAATGGTTATGCAAGTACAAAAAATATAGCACCTTTGAGTAGAAGCACACTCTGCATACAGAAAAATTGTGAATTATACTCACCGTTAATTTCCTTTCCTTGAAATACTCAATGGCAGCCCTTACAATGGGTTAAACCCTAATCAGCTAGTGTAGACAGGAAGAATTTTGTCCCACCTCGCTCCTATATAAGGTAGCTCCTCCTCTTCCTCAGTGTCTTTTGTAACTTCCCAAGCTGTCCTATAACATAACTGTCAGAACAAGGGTGGGAAAATATAGGGCTGCCATGGAGTATTTCAAGGAAAGGAAATTAACGGTGAGTATAATTCTCAATTTTCCTTTCCCTACTCCATGGCAGCCCTTACAATGGGATATACCAAAGCAGTACCATAATTGGGAGGGCAATAAAACCCAACACCTCAATAAGGTGAAACAGAAAATTTATTCACAGCGCTTGCTGGAGAATCTTTCTCCCAGTGTCTCCTGAGAGACTTAAACATTAAGAAGATAATGCTTAGAACCCATGCATCAGCAAACATCATCTGTAAGGCAGCCGGATGGTCATTGATGCACACTTTCTCTATGTGCTTAGGAGGTCGCTACCACCCTAGTTGAATGCGCATTCAGTATCCTAGGCACTTCACGCCCTTTTCTCCCTGTAGGCCTGTGCAATTACTTCTCTGATCCACTTTGCCAATGTGGGTTTGGATGGGGCATGTCCTTTGCGAGGACCTTCAGGAAGTCCAAATAGTTGCTTTATCGTCCTAAGATTTTTTGTCTTGATAATGTAAGCAGATATAGCTCTCGCCACATCTAGAGTATGGAGACGTGTTTCGTCACAATTAGTGGGATGAGGGTAGAGAGATGGCAGAACCAATTCTTTATTGATGTGGAAGGAAGATACCACCTTGTGTAGATACTCCAGATTTGTCCTCAAAATTACTTTATCTTCATAGATATTCAGGAAGGGTTCTTCACACCATAACGCATGTATGTCCCATATTCGACGAGCTGAAGTGATTGCCACCAGAGAAGCACCTTCAGAGTCATCCACCTGAGAGATATGTCTTGCAAGGGTTCCAAAGGATAAGCTGTTAAGGCGTCAAACACAATATTAAGGACTTAAGGGGCTAAGAATGGTTTCAGCCTCGGTCGTAACCTCTTCAGTGCCTGTAAAAACTGGAAGACGAGACCTTGAGATGATAGCTTGATATCAAGAAGGATGCCAAGAGCAGAAACTTGCACCTGTAACGTAGCGAGTGCTAGTCCTTTAACAAAACCATCTTTGAGAAACTCTAACACATCCGGCACACTGGCAGACATGGAATCCTTCGCCATGTCCCTTGCCCAACAAATGTTTTTTTTCCAAATTCTGTAATAAATCATAGAGGAATTTTTTTTCCTGGCCTGAATTAGAATGTCTATTGCTTCATCTGAGACCCCTTTGGATTTCAGTAATTGCCATCAAACTCAGGTAGTTTGGATTTGGATGTATAACTAGACCCTGATGCATAAGGTCTGGCCTGACCGGTAACAGCCATGGATGTTCCAGCAACATTCTCTGTGCTACAGCGAACCAGGGACGCCTCGGCCATGCCGGGAGGACTACTACCACCTCCTCTTTCCTTATATTCCAGAGTACCTGAGGGATGACTCGAAAGGGAGGAAACACATACCCCAGCTTGAAGTTCCACTTCATTGACAGGGCATCTATCCCTAGGGCACTGTTGTCTCTGTGACAGGAGTAGAAGAGGAGTACCTTGGTATTGCTTCCTGTGGCCATCAGGTCTATCTGTGGCGTTCCAAATCTGCGTTTTATAAGTTGAAAAACTTCTTTGTGCAGCTCCCCTCTCCTGGGTGGACTTGGTGTCTGCTAAAGTAGTCCGCCACTACGTTGTCTTTGCCTGCTATGTGAAGATTTCAGGTTCGCCTCCGCCCATGCCATTTATGCGGTTATTTCGGCCAACATTGCCCTGCTCTTGGTACCACCTTGCTTGTTTATGAAGGCTACCACAGTCCTGTTGTCTGAGAACACTCGTACATGCTTGGTTCGTAGCTAGGGCTGGAAGTACTGGATCGCACGCCAGACTCTCATCTCCAAGATGTTTCCCTGAAGAAATCTCTCTTCCTCTCGCCAAGTGCCCTGCGTGTCCATAGCTTGCATGTGAGCACCCCAGCCTACTGAACTGGCATCTGTAGTAAGGACACACCAGTATGGTTCCGAGAAAGTCACACCTTGCTTGGTAGCTGCCACCAATGTAAGGACAGTCTTGAGAAATTGACTTTGGAGCCTAGAGACCCCACTGTACGACCCTATTGCGCAAAGAGGTCTGCTTGAAGATCTCTCATATGCCATCTTGCACACGGGAGGATTCCTATTGTTGAGGAAAACATTCCTAGGAGGCGCAGACATGTTCGTGCTGACACACGAGGTTGAATTTGAACTTGGTGTGCTAAGGACTAGATTTTGTCCTTGAGAGAGGCAGACTTTGTATGTTCTTGTATTTATTTGAACTCCTAGAAACACAAGCTGTTGCGACGGTGTCAAATGGCTTTTTGATACATTGACCAACCCATTGACCAACCCAACCACACTGTTGCAGAAACTGGATTACTTGGGCTGTAACCTCCAAGGATGCTCCTTCTGACTTTGCCGAAATTAGAATATCGTCCTGATACGCCCACAAAGTCGCTCCCCTTTCCCTGAGTGCCGCTATGAGAACTATAAGGACCTTGGTGAATGTTCTTGGAGACGTGGAAAGGACAAACTGGAGACAAGTGAACTGGAAGGGACGTCCTTGAATGCAAAATCTCAGAAACTACTGGTGATGAGGTGCGATTGGAATATGGAAATATGCATCTCTATTGCCGTCAGAAAATCTCCTATTTCCACCGCCTTGAGAATTGTGTTGACAGATTCCATCCGGAAATGTCTTGCTCGACATAGCAGTTGAGAGCCCTTAAATCTAGCACTGTCCTGAAGGCACCTGATGGTTTCTGGATGAGGAATAGTCTGGAATAGAACCCCATGTTTTCCCGACTTGACGGTACTGGTACGATAGCTTTTGTTTTCACCAGGCCTCTTAGGCTTTCCTGCAATACCTACTGTTCTAAGAAGGACAAAGGACTTGTTGACTGAATAAACTTGTTTCCTACAGGGTAGGTATGGAATTCTATGGCATAGCCCTTGGTAAATATTTCTTGGACCCACTCGTCTTGTGTGGTCTGAATCCAAACTTTTGCAAAGCATGATATCCTGCCACCCACTGGAGCTAGTGGAGACTGGATCTGGATCTGTAGATCGTCATTGGGATCTTTGCTGTCCTTGTTCCCCCTTTTTGGTCTAAAGGGCCGAAAGGACTGTCTTGTCATATTATCCTGATGCCTAGAATATTGTCTCCCTGGCCTATAGGCACGGGCCTTATTGAACTGTTGTTTTGGAGAATAAGAGAAAACATCTCACCTTTCTGTCCTGTGGTAGACGATTGGCATTGACACTTGCAAGCCTCTGCATTAGATTATCCAGTTTTTCACCAAACAAGAAAACTTCCTTTACATGGAAGTGTTGTCAGGCGTCTTTTGGATTGATGATCTGCTGCCCACGGACGTAGCCAGAGCGCCCTTCTTGCTGCAACCGCTGAGGTCATGCTCCTGGAAGAAAAAACAATTGTATCCAACGAAGCTTCACACAGGAAATCAATGCTTTTCTGCATAACCTCTAAGGATTTAAGAAGATACAATCTATTTATCTTATCCTCAATGTCTGTATGTAGAGTACTTGACCACAGCCTCAGGGCTCTAGATACCGAAGCCATGGCTATCCCAGACTTTAAGGTTATGCCTGAGGAGATGAGCAATTTCCTGAAGGAAGTCTCCATTCTCCTATCCATAGCATCCTTTAATGGACCCCCATCATCCCACGGGAAAGTGGTCTTTCAGAATAAGCCAGCTATGGCTGAAAGCACCTTAGGCACAGAACACCATTTCAGCACATCTTCATCCTGAAAAGGGTATATACGATTCAGTCTCCCCATATTAGGATTACTCTTGTCTAAAGCCTGACATTCTTTAGAAATCAGGTCTTTAAACGACCTTATGCGTATGGAACACTCTATACTTTACTTGGTGCTCTGAAAACAATGCATCCTGTGGTTTGATTGGTATTGCTGGCTCTTCAATACCTAAAGATTTGTTAATATGCCTAAGTATAACATTCATAGTATCCAAATTAAACATCCTGGGATCCTCTTTCACTTCATCCTCACTATCTGACTCTGAAACATTCAGTTATGCTCGGGAATGGGATTTGGAGGATGGCCCTGGCCTCATTTCCTCCATATCTTCTGCTATAGGGATCTTGTACCTTATTGTTCTCTGTTCTGGGGCCTGAGACTCTTGTATTGTTTTAGCCATCCATGAAAAGAACTGCTTAAATTGTTCATGGGTGCCAGGCTCCTCTACCATTTCCGAGGTGCAGACACACACAACGGATCAGTACAATCTTTCGGTAAACTGACATCACATGCTGCACATACACAAATCTTTAGTTTAGATTTCCTTTTTCCCTGCACAAGCTCCACAGAGGTACTGTAGGCAATAGAAAAAAAGGAACTAAGTAACCTATCCTAAGAGTAACCAAAAACAACTTTTTAAGGGCTTACCTTGGGGTGTCCTTCAGCTTTTTGGGGGCGGGCTCCTGATCCATAGTACACTTATCCAGGTAGCTGCTAGGTCCTGCAGCATCAAACACCAAGCCAATACTGAGCCTCATAGATGGGCTGCAGCTGCGCCTGCTTTTGACATCAACCAAGTGAGCCTTTAGCAGATTAACTACCTCACCCGTTTCCATCCTGACAAGTGAGGTAAACGAGGAATAGCACTGCCGGCCACCCGGTAGCTCATTGCGCGTGCCCATGTCCTCATATGCGCGCGACTTCCAAGTGTGCACGCCCGCCGGCAGTCTTGCTAAACTTCAAAGAGGCAGACATGTCCGGCACTTGCCCTGCTGGTGCTGTCATCCACACAGCCAGCTCAGAGGAAAGCCAGAAAAAACTTCAGGTAAGCCCTCTCGAATAAAATAAAAAATAAAACAACACTCACTACACTACCTGTCCTATACACTGCTGAGACAGGAAGAAAAGACACTGAGGAAGAGGAGGAGCTACCTTATATAAGAAGTCAGGTAGGACAAAATTCTTCCTGTCTACACTAGCTGATTAGAGATTAACCCATTGTAAAGGCCGAGTAGGGAAAGGAAAAGAACTTGTGTTTTTAAAACAGGATATTTTATCAGATTTGATTTGTTAATATATTTTGCTAAAGGTACCCAATAATTCTTATCATGTTATGCAGAAAGTGTTTAAACAGTAGTGTTCCTTTCTTGTAATAAGCAGTAAACTGCACAAATATATGGAACAGAGCGGTGTTGAGAGTTTAAACCATTGCTCAGCAGTGTTCCTTTAATTCTCTAATATAATAAAAGAAGAATATGTTCTCAGGCAGAGCAGATGGCTGACCAGTATAGTCAGCAAATCTTCAGGCTGTGCCGACACCATTATCTTGCAGGTATACCTATGAATGTTAATGACCTCCAAGTTCAATACAAGTTGTATTAAATGCTATAAATGCAACAAGTTATATATATAAAACATAAAAAAAATAAATAAATCATAATGTAAAGGATAAGGCATTACTTTGTGTACCAAAACAAAAACATCATTTGCTGTAAAGTCAGCTCATAAGAAGTATTTTCATCTCAAGTTCTCGTAGGACACTAATCTTTTCTTAGATACAATATTTTTCAAAATATGAAATGTTTCTCAACACATCCATAAACTTAAGCCTGAAGCCAAACAAAAAGAAAAAAATTGGCAAACATACATTCTATACTTTTTTTTTTGTACAGATGAGGAACCTGAATATGGTTAAGAGAGGCAATATTTTTATACAGCAGTTTAATAGAGATAATAACTCAAAGGGAAATTAACGTCATAGAGGGAACTACTCGTTCTTGAGCACATTTGGCATTCAAATAGAGTGATGTATCTTATTTAGAAGAAGACACTTTTAAACTATTTTAGTAAAGGATTTACAACTGATTACACAAAGCAGAACTTTTCTCTAAGAAGCTTAAAACCATGTTCGAGACAGTAAAATAGGGATTAAAATACATTATAAATCAGTGCTGTAAAAATAAAGGTTCACATGACTAACCTGGGCCATCATGGTACTTCAGGTTGTAAGTACTGTAGGTAGCAAGTAGTAGTCATATGTGCGCTATCATAGTGATTATTTGTTTGAGAAGATAGTCTGTTTCATTTCTTGAAACTGCATATTTTAAACAATAGCTATGAAGAATTTGTTTAATACAGGTTCAGTAGTCATTGGTAAATATAGCACAGGGGGCGAGAAAGTCAGGAAGATCTTGACAGCAAGCATTTGATGTTCACATTTGTAATTTTGCTGGGTTTACAAGGTTTGGTGGGGGATCCAAGCTTACAGTGGCTGGCTCTGGAATTGCAAGTGGGAAGAAATTGGGGTAGGAGGTTGAATTGGTAAAGGCAGAGGTTCAGGAACTTCAATCTACAAAGAATGGTAGGTGGGCAGACTTTCAAAAACATAGAAGTAGGGTAATTGCCTGCTGACAAAATGGGCCCTAGTGTGTCTGTAGTGGAGAATGGGTGTAGTCGGTGGTTTTGTTCTTGTTTATATCAAATTTTTGGTAAAACTACTGGTACACAGACAACAGTACAATACGGTATGCAGTAAATACCTGTCATGGAAGGAGCTTCTTTTCTTTGTCCACTCTGGGTAGTAGTTCCTTCATAAGCTACTGTAACATCATACACAGCATCTAGGTAGTCCTGCATTGTCTCAATCGCCACATGTGTCGCCTTCACACGTGGCGTTAGCACGTGTTTCAGAACTGGAAGTCCTAGGAGAACATATTACAAACAATTCACTATATATCTACCTCTTGAGTGTAATATTATTTGTCAACTTAAATATTTATATTGAAAAAACAACACAGAGCAATATCACTTGGCTAAAAATTCACTTTGCTGTTTGTGTGTACACTTTATGCATTGGACTCGCAGTACATGTAGTTATGATAATTTGGTGTGCTTGCACAATATTTTCATTTGCTATACACAGTAGACGTGTGGTTGAAGAGAATGTCTAAGTGCACTACATATTCAATGATAAATACTCTTTTCTGGCATCTGCAACTAGCTAAAGATAAGCGTTTAATATCTGTACATCCTAGAGTTCAGGAAAGACTCACCCAGTTGCCTTCATAGCTTATCATTCTGTTGTTGTGGATAGCAAAATGCTCAGAGTCATAATTAGTGTTCTTTAGAATGCTTGTATACTAATATCTGCCATAAATTTAGTTACAAATTATTTGTAAAACAATTATTAAATGGTTGAAATTACATTTAAATTAGCAATTTTTATTTCAGATAAAATAGACAAAGAACCTAAAAGAATTAACTTGACTGTATCACTGTAGTAGAGCACAAAAGCTGTATGCAGCTAATTATTCGCCTCTTGTGAATATAGCACACGCAGCTGACAATACACAGTCGTGGGAATGGTGTTTAAGAACCTCGATTGCTTATTCCACCTAGATATGAAATCAGTAATATTAAACAGACGCAGACATGTTTTTGTTTTAGATGGTGACTGAGTTACTAATTTATTGCTGTCACTTGAAGGTTGTTTGAGGATAAGCTTGGAGGCTTCATGGTGTATGTTAAGCCATAAGATAAACGCATTGACTTTCAAACTAATTCTCTGAAATATCCTCTATGAATTTGCTTGTTTCTTAATAAGTGTATGGTTTATGAAACAAAATTTTTAATCATTTATTTTGGGCACATTAGAGCACAGATCTGCTTTGACTCCATAATATCCTGTTTGAAAGAGTTCAGCACATTCCAAAATATGAGAAACTTCAATACAGACGAGGTATACCAGAGACCAACAACAATGGCTGTAAGAATGTGTGTGTTCTTTAGCCAAGTGCACGGAATGCTGGAACAACAAAAACTTACTTGAAATAAGATATTCTTTGGCCATGGAAACAAACTTTCCTGACAACTGAAGCACGTTAATGGTAACTGTACAAAGATCTTTCTATAGCTTCTTTATATGGTTTGCCCAAAATAGATACATTATTTTGTAGCTATCAAAGTAGAAATGTTGGCTTAGAGCAATCTCCTATTAAAATGGGAACTTTTGTTGCTCACTATATTGTAATCCAATGAAACAAGTACCTAGAAGTTGGGACGGAGAAAATATTTAGGCTGGTAAATTAAAATCCGTTGAACAAAAGAAAAAAAAAGAAAAAAAAATAATCTTTTAGTTTGTTGGAATCTCAGAATGATGGGACTACAAATCTCATTGAAGGATGACCAGACAAAATAGGACATTCATACATAGCAGATGTCACATTGTCTTCTAATGCTAGGCGAGTTTGTTAATTTTCTGTGTATTGGCGCTTTAAGGAAAGTGCATTTCCGAAAGCGCAATATTGAAATTTCTTACAATACATATTTATGCCACCATATGGCACTGAGAGAATCATACTATGCAAGCCAGATGAGCGAAAATTATGCAGGACATGCACATTGTGCTTTGTGACAAACTACTATACGGGTAAAAAACTTGGGTCTTTGGAACAAAACGCTGAAAAAAAATTAAGAATTATACTTGCCGTTAAGTTTCCTTTCCTTGAAATACTCCATGGCAGCCCTCACAGTGGGTTATAACTCCCTATTCAGCTAAACATAGGGCTGCCATGGAGTATTTCAAGAAAAGGAAATTAACGATAAGTATATTTCTCCAATTCTCCTTTTCCTACTCCATGACAGCCCTAACAATGCGATGTGCCAAAACAGTATAAATAGTAGGGTGGGCAAAGACAATCAACGCACTGATAATGCTCAAATGAATATTTATTAAACAGTATTTCAGAGAATCTCTTCCAATCTGCACATCAGCAGTAGATGAAAAGTCTAGCAAATAAATAATGTTTAGTAAACATGTGCATTGATGACAATTCAGCTGCTTTGCAGATGTTAACAGCTGATGTCTGGACCTTGCTTGCCCAGAAGATAGCCACAGCCCTCATTGAGTGTGCCTTCAACAGTTTCAGCACCTTGCGTCCGTTCCCCTTGTAGGCCTGTGCAGTCACTTCTTTGATCCATCTTGCCAATGCAGGTTTTGAAGGGGCACACCCCTTGCAGGAACCTTTGGGAAGTAGAAAGAGTTGCTTTGTTTTCCTGAGACGACCTGTTCGGACGAGATACACAGACACTGCTCTAACCACATCTAGAGTATGAAGTTTTTCTTCGGTTTCTTTAGTTGGATATGCACAGAGACGGCAGCACTATCTCCTGATTGATATGAAAGGAAGAAACGTCCTACAGCAAATAAGCAGGATTAGTCTATAAGACCACTATGTGCATATAAATGTTTAAGAAGGGTTCTTTACACCACAAAGCATATAGAGCACCCACTTTACGGACTTAAGCGATTGCCACTAGAAATAAAACTTTCAGAGGGAGCCACTTGAGAGAAATGTCCTGTAGTGGTTCAAACGGATCAAATGTCAAGGCATCCAAAACAATATTGAGATCCCACAGTGCTAGAAAGTGTTTTATTCTTTGACGCAATCTTTTTACAGCCTGACAAAACTGAAAAATAAAATTCTGAGAAGCCAAATTAGTATCAAGAAGAATACGGAGGTCAGATATCTGTACTTTCAAGCGAGAGAGAGCCAGTCCATCTTTAAAGAACACTAAAATAACCGAAACACTGGCTGACATAGGATCCTTTATCCTGTTATTTCACAATAAAATTAACCTTTTCCAGACTCCCCAATAAACTAGTTTAATTATTCTTCCTTGCTTGAACTAATATATTTACAACCTCGTCAGAGACCCCCTTGAGATTTAGAAGTGACCACTCAAACTCCAAGCCATCAAAGAAAAAATTTGGGTTCAGGTAAAGGACTGGACCCTTATGTACAAGATCTGATCTGCACGGCAGAGGCCACGGTTGTTCTTGAAGCATTCTCCAGGCCACTGCAAACCAAGGATGGCGAGGCCAAAATGGGAGGATCACTATCACTTCTACTATCACTTCTACTACCTCTTTCTTGACCTTTCTCAGTACCTGAGAAATGACGAGAAGTGGTGGGAACACATACCGTAGCATGAAGTTCCATGGTACTGAAAGGACATCTCTCCCAAGATCCTTGTTACCTCTGTGACTGGAATAAAACTGGGGCACTTTGGTATTCTCCCATCAAAATCAGGTCTGTTTCGGGGACCCTAAACTTCTGGCTTAGCAGGTGAAAGACTTCTTCGTATAATGCCCACTTCCCTGGGTGTATCGGACACCTGTTGAGATAATACGCTAAAACATTGTCTTCGCCGGCTACATGAAGGGCTGAAAGACTTCAGATTCTATTCCAACCACCACATCAAGGTGGTCACCTCTGCTATCATTGCTCTGCTCTTGGTATTGTCTTGCTTGTTTTTAAAAGCAACCACTGCTCTGTTAAATACTTTCAGATGTTTGAACTGCAAACAGCACTAAAAAGTGTTGAATTGCATGCCAAACTGCTCTCATTTCAAAAACATTCCCCTGGAGAGGTCTCTCCTCTTTCAGCCAGGTACCTTGTATTATCTTTGTATGCAGATGAGCACCCCAATCTACAGAATTGGAATCTGTTTTAAGAATCGTCCACTCTGGCTCTGAAAGAGCTAGACCTTGATTCCCTTAGACCTGAATCATACCATTAACTGAGAGATTGCTTGAAAGGTTGAGCATGAAATTTATAAGACCCCACAGTGTGGTCCCACTTTGCAAGTAGATTCGCTTGAAGCTACCCTCATATGCCCAGGGAAGGATGCCTATGGTCTAGGAAACATTCCTAGCAAATGGAGACAGGTCCTTGCTGAGTTTGAACATGGTGCGCTGTGGATCCTTGGGCTCCTGAGCAGGCACTGTGCTGCAGGTGCACTGCGAGTTTGTCAAGCCCCTAATGGGACTCAGCATTCGGATGTCCTAGTCCCAGGATAGGGATCCTTCTCAGTGTGACTGCACATGGTGAATCCGGGTACTGTGAGGTAGGTGTGCGTCAACGCGTTTCATCACAATCATGCGACTTCTATCCTCGGACTAGGTCACCCAAATGCTGAATCCCATTAGGAGCCTGACGAACTCACAGTGCACCTGCAGCACGGTACCTGCACAGGAGCATAAGGATCCACAGCGTGGCTGCATCACAGATGCTGCGACTAACTGCACCTATGCCTGGCTTATCCATCCCACATGTAAGTGCATATAAACTGTAAAGTTTATCCTTTGCATACAGGCTTTATTATTGCACACCCCTCTTGTTTTCTTTCATATGCAAATCTAATCACCTTATTATCTCCTATGGAGAGAACCTGACAGAGTGAACAGTTACCTGTATTTTCCTATGCTGAACCACCGCGTTGTTTTTGTGAGTGCAAACTTATTTTATTTATGTTATTTTAACTAATAAACCCAAGTGCGACATACTTCACTATTGTTATCCCTCCTTTTGTGTGCGTGTGTGATGTGGAACATATCCCACCAACATTATAACTGAGCACACATTAGAAAGATTTCAATTAACCACAGTGAGGACATCGAAGCAGTCTGAGAGGGACCACTACAGCATTAAGCTTATATCAAGACACCACTAACCATGTTAATATCAATTATGATAATTGTGAGTGCACATTTTTGGGGTTTTACAAAATTCCTGCCTTAGAATGACATACTTCCCCACCATTGCTGCATTTTTCTCCCCAATACACCATCTGCGGTATGTCTCATTAAAGCCGAATTGAGAGACCCTAACCTTCCAGTACGGGAGAACACGTCAAGATGACAGCAACAGCCAACTTAAGGACCTCTAAATGTGAATGGTATTTGACATAAAGTTCATTTACATTTTTATGCCTAGACTTACATCACCATGTGCTTTTCCTCTGAGTTTCAGTTTCTACATAACCACAAGGCCACATAATATACCATTCCAGAAGGACACTTCAAGTACACAGACTGACACAAGTGCCATTGTGACTCAGACACCTAATGACATTTACAGCATTTACATTATTAACTTTACATCCCTGTAGCTATAGCCCACATTTAGTGATTGTAGAGCTTGAGTATATTGTATTGCATATACAATCATTTGAGCAGAGTCATCTATACCCAAAGACTTAATATGTTTAAGGATTTCCGCATCATTATCAGATACAGAATCTAACTCCCAGAAACAGCCAACACATTGAGTGGATGGACCAGGTCTTCCGACCTCCATATGGTCCTCTATATGAGTCCTGCCCCTCTTTCACCAATGCTCCTGGGGCAGAGATTCCTGCATTGTTTTCATCATCCATTAAAAAAAACAAAAACCTGTTCTGGAGGTTGATAATCTTCTACTTTTAGGGGCATATATCTCACACAAAACTCCTACATGGTCTTTGGGTAATGGGTTATCACATGCGCCACAGAAACGATTATTAACCTTGCTGAACCTCTTCCCTTGCACAGGTTCCATAAGGGTACTGTTCAAAAAACAAAAAAGGTAACTAACTGAACACGAAAACCAGTAGTAAACACCCACACTTAGGGCTTACCTTGGGGTATACACCTGGTCCATCTCTGCAGGTATCAAAGATTATGTGTGCGTTGAAATCTTGAAGCACATATGCATCTGAAGCAAACAATTAGCCATATCCTGCAGGCGTTACTCTTAAGAGTGCATGCAGTGACATCATCTTTGTGTGTCCCAGTGCTACAAGACATTGGGTGTACCACACCACTTATAAAGTCCCCTTTATAAATGCATTGCTTGTATGTACATACTCCTCTTACTCTCCATTTTTATTTTTTTTAGAATACCTGGCCGGGAATCCTTCCCAAGCAGCAACGCACCGAGCATGTGCCAGTCGCACACTGCAGACAAATGCACTCTACCAAACAATAGGAAGTGCCTTTCCACATGAAGATTTTATGAGAATAAGCCAGGGTCCAGAGAGAAAATGCAGATGAAGGGACACTCGCCATCAAGATTCTAGTACCTGCACAGGCCACGCTGCTGCTACCCCATTGTAGACAGGGAGTGTTCCAGGAAAAGCTAGACCTAGTTGAAGGTAAGCCCAGATCCAGGAGGAAAAAAAACAAACCCACACACCTACATTAAATTCTCTACTCAGCTGAGACAGGGGGAGAAAAAAAAAAAAAAAAAAAAAAAAAAAAAAAAAAAAAAGGGACTGATGTGGAGCAGGAATAACCTTATAAAATCACCTCCAGGTGTGTTGAATTTTTTCCTGTCTACTCAATAGGGAGTTAACCCATTGTGAGGACTGCCATGGAGTAGGAAGAGGAAACACCCATTAAAAAACAAAAAAAAAAATAAAAAAAATAATAATACCATCCATTCACTATGAACGACCAGGAAATGATCAAAGACAAGATGGCCCTTCACGAGTGGCTAGTCACATGAGCATATTACTACATCATGCAGTATCTGTGGTCCAAGTGGAGGGATCTGCCAATTATTTGCAGTTATCTTTTCATTATTTTTGAAAGTGACGGACAGTTACCTCCACTCAGACAACAGATGCTGCAGATGGATTTTTTTTATTATCGTAATAATCTGTCATTTAGTGTGTTCTTACTAATATTTAGGTTGTTACTAAAGATTTACTATGATTCAACAGCAAACCATCCACGACCATGGTATTGCAAGTAAAACTTAGGAGCATCACATGAGTATCTGAGAAAAGATTTCTGCTTCCTAGAATATCTGATATCGGCACATATAACACAAGTATGATTCTGCAACACGCACATGTTTTTGCATTACTTTCATAGCATTTCTATATTACCTGGAAATTACATTCTAACACAAGTTATTAGCATCTATACTTTAAAAGTAAACATTAAAATAGGTTTCCCCTTCAAGATATCATGAAACTAAATATGAAAAGGGACATTAACAAATATATGCAAAACTTTCAAGAAATTGTTAGAACTAAAGATATTTCACATTAGACAACAATCTCTTAATATGCAAATTAACTTTCCTGTTTGTAGATCTACTAAAGAACACAAGCTCAGCTAAGCCTATAATTACAGACTGTGCACAGCTACATGAAAAAACCAATATAATATATATATATATATATATATCATATCATATCTCAAATATGAGAACATGCTATTCACACTGGTGGCCCATTTTATTTTATTTTTACCTTCTTTCATGGCAAATGCTTGGCTATCAGCAATAACCTTTGGTATATCAGGATTGTAACGTGTTCCTTCTGGAAAAATTACAAGGTACATCTGTAAACAAAACAGAAAGCAAAAGCAAGTTATAAAACCTAAGGCTATTTTTGTTAGCTATACAAATATTCATTTATTTTCAAATGTAATGCAATACATACATCGTGCCACTAGTGTTTCTATGTGAGAGACTTTTGCTGTACTATTAAAACCGTAATCACATGATTTTTTAAAAAAAATAAAATAAAAAATCATAAATCACTGTCAGACTATGAGAAGAATCTCGGTAATTACCATTTTCCTTGGATTGTTTTTTTTCAGGCTGTTATTAATGATTCATAATTCTGCAAGGGTTGATAGTGTCAAGTGCCTACCATGCCAACCACAGTCGCATGGCACATGACGCCGTGAGCAGGTGGACTTTGGAACACCCCTCTGAGTACAATCTGCTATGTGTACTGTGAAATCCTCCCCCTTCTTCTCCCTCCTCTGCCATCACAAGACATACGGAGAGCTGTGTCTGGCAGCCATATTTGTCTGCCCTCCAGATTTCTGGTTCAGGAAAAAATGTGAAGCCTAACACTTTAAACATTTGAAAGATGACTGTTTCTTTATTTCAATTATTGTAGCATATAACTTTTCTACTCAGATAATAAAGCGTTAAAATACTAGGCTCTTTAAATCCTGAATTTTGTCAGCTTTAACACATCACTGCTGTAAGACGTAGTTATGTCACCTACAATACATCATCTGGAGGGCACCACAGCTTAAAGGTCAATAATGTTGCAGACCTGCCAAAATAACCTACAGTATTTCCTCAATGACAATGTAGAGTGATATTCTGACTCTTAATGACTTAAGTTCAGCACGACTATATATAGAATAGTTTGAACTATATTTTTGTAATTACGACAGCTGTAAATGTGGCTAAATCATCAGACAAATGTAAACAAATATTCTATTATAATTTAACATATGGACTTGTCATATCTATAGGTCAGTTTATTATTGCTGTTTATTGAGTATATCCATAATTAATTCAGTTTCATGTAATAGAATCTATATCAGTAAGTCCCAACCTCATTAGTGTTGTAACATTTGTATCAAAACTTTTGGTACAGGGTAATTGTCTGTGATAATATGCAAACTGTAATGCATAAAACCAACATCATGATTAAATAGATTTGAAAGCCCAGAGTTAAATATGGCTACTGTGTTATATTTTTATAATAAAATCTTTTATATTATTAATATACTCAGTGGTGTACTTTGAGGAGATAGTGATTCAAACAAATCACGTACAATGACACAAAACAAAATGTAAAAATGACCCTGTTCAAACAAGCTTACAATCAATGGGGCATATTCAATTAACGGCGGGATCGCCGAAAATCCCGCGCTCAAAAAATATTACCGTTATTACGGTAATCCTGCGCGGGAAAACCGTTAATACGGTAATTTACTCCCTGGATTTCGCTGCTAGCTGAAATCCAGTGAGATATTACCGTAGTAACGGTAATATTTTTTGAGCGCTGGATTTTCGGCGATCCCGCTGTCAATTGAATATGCCCCAATGAGGTGGGGGAAACACTTGATAGGTAAGATTATGAAATAACAATTGCAACTGTTGATGGAGATACACGTTTATGGACGCAGCTACTGTGCTAATCTCTGGCTCCAGGCTGTTGTTGGATAAGGCACTGAGCTATGTCTTGACTCCTGGATGGTTGTTAACCGCCACAGAGTACCAGTTCCCGGCAGTTTCTGATTTCAGGCACTGTGCTAGTTTCTGGCTCCAGGAAGTCTGTAATTGCAGGTACAGTATTAGTTCCTGGCTTTGGGCACTTGGTGGTTACAGGCACTGGCTCCACGCAGTTGGTAGTTGCAGGTACAGTATTAGTTCCTGGCGTTGGGCACTTGGTGGTTACAGGCACTGGCTCCACGCAGTTGGTAGTTGCAGGTACAGTATTAGTTCCTGGCTTTGGGCAACTGGCAATCAAAGGCACAGTGCTAGTTTCTGACTGCAGGGACAGGAACGAGTTCACAACTTCTTGTTGGGAGTTTACACTGAAAGTGTCAAACAGATATCAGCTGAAATGGAGCAGTGATAAATAAAGTCAAAGCCTGACGAAGCATTTGTGGGAAGGGAGAGGTGAAGAGTTAAGTAATTCATTTGGTTAGATATAGGTGTCATGTCTTATGGCTTGGTAGTCACCTAACATTTTTTTTCCTAATCTGGTCCACTGAGTTTAACGTTTTATAGAGCAATATAAATCATAACAATATGAAATCTAATGCTGAAGATTACTAGCATACCTTGACACTATTTCTTGGCAAATTTCCTAGTGGATATAGACTTATCCCAGAGTAATCCTCTGAGTGCAAGTTCTTTTCATCCACGGATTTACTTGTCTGCAAAACTGCTTAGTTTAAAAAAATGACTTGTTATAATCAAGCCTTAGGAACATACTATAATCTTAGAAGCACTTAATTTAAGTCCAATTAAACTCCTCTCGGCATACAGAAAAAATGATCAGTCCACTACCACTTACACAAGGCTCTCTATATCGGATATACATGTACCCACAATGGTACTTTGGAGACATTCAAGGTGTGCATAAGTCATTTAAAATAACAGTAAAGTAGCTAAAAAATAGATTGAATTCAGAAAAGGCATTTTGAAAAAAAAAAAATATATATAATATGGGAAATATAGATATAAATTAATACTTTGTAAGTGATAAGCAAATGCCACTATGCTGGCATTGGTTTTTTTTTTTTTTAAACAATTCTTTTTTTTGATCTAGTAATGCTATGCAAATTAAAAATAACGAAAATAGCGCTTGGTGCGCCAATCATTTAACAATTTATGAAAATTTCACTGGTCTACTGAAGTGCATTAATCATTAAACCAAAGTAATACTGCAGCATCTATTCAGACTGTTCACATATTACAAACTCCCAAGAGATTTTTTTTTATTTTTATTTTTAAATGAATTCCTTAATATTTTTCATAATTGGGTAAAAGGCCTTTCAGGGAATGCCACAGAAAATGTATGGTTCTGCTGTATCTCAAACAATGCTTTCTACTAGGTGCCCTGCCTATAACACAGAGCTTGCAGACTCTAGCCAGGGAGAAGTAGGGGTTTTAACAGTTGACGGGATATGAATTACGCATCACACATATTTTACATTTTTATGAATTGTGCATTACATTTACATTGATCTTTTGGCTAAATTTGGAAAATATTTTGGGCATGTCCATCTCTTTGATATGAAAGCAGCAGCCTTAGCAAATAACGTTCACACACAACTTCATAAAATGCAATGTGAAGGTCATGTCAAGGCAAAAGAATGGTTTATGCTATTTAAAGAATTAAATAATAAATTATAGTTTGATCCTGTAGTTAAAATATCACTTTTAACACTTTATTATTAAACCCGTCCTTCACAGATGCATAAATCGCGATGGGAAATATTTTGACACTACAAAGGTTAAAATTTCATATTCCAAAAGATGTATGTGCCAAATGTAAAGCCCTTTGTTGCAATACTGCTCCCAATAAGCAACATTTCCATGATTCTAAGTCCGATTTACT